>NC_066846.1:6856181-7211787 GCF_001640805.2 Lates calcarifer
ATACTATGACTTTTTTTTCATGATTTTTGATGCCATACTATACTATGACTTTTTTTCATGATTTTTGATGACATACTATACTATGACTTTTTTTCATGATTTTTGATGACATACTATACTATGACTTTTTTCATGATTTTTCATGATTTTTGATGACATACTATACTATGACTTTTTTTGACCGTTTTTGATGCCATACTATACTATGACTTTTTTTCATGATTTTTTTTTTTTTTTTTTTTTATGACTTTTTTTCATGATTTTTGATGACATACTATACTATGACTTTTTTTGACCGTTTTTGATGCCATACTATACTATGACTTTTTTTCATGATTTTTGATGACATACTATACTATGACTTTTTTTCATGATTTTTGATGACATACTATACTATGACTTTTTTTGACCGTTTTTGATGCATACTATACTATGACTTTTTTTCATGATTTTTGATGACATACTATACTATGACTTTTTTTCATGATTTTTGACGACATACTATACTATGACTTTTTTTCATGATTTTTGACGACATACTATACTATGACTTTTTTCATGATTTTTGATGACATACTATACTATGACTTTTTTTCATGATTTTTGACGACATACTATACTATGACTTTTTTTCATGATTTTTGATGACATACTATACTATGACTTTTTTCATGTTTTTGATGACATACTATACTATGACTTTTTTCATGATTTTTGACTGACATACTATACTATGGACTTTTTTTCATGATTTTTTACTATACTATGACTTTTTTTCATGATTTTGATGCATACTATACTATACTTTTTTCATGATTTTTGATGACATACTATACTATGACTTTTTTTCATGATTTTTGATGCCATACTATACTATGACTTTTTTTGACCTTTTGACCATACTATACTATGATTTTTTTCATGGTTTTTGACCATACTATACTATGACTTTTTTTCATGGTTTTTTGACTATACTATGACTTTTTTCATGATTTTTGACGACATACTATGACTTTTTTTCATGATTTTTGATGCCATACTATACTATGACTTTTTTTCATGGTTTTTGACGACATACTATACTATGACTTTTTTGACCGTTTTTGATGCCATACTATACTATGACTTTTTTTCATGATTTTTGACAACATACTATACTATGACTTTTTTGTCTCTTTCCTGATAAATATTTGCGAACTTAATAAAATTATTGATATGAAGTTTCAGAAATATTTTGTTTATCTGTTCTTTTAAATATAAATAAAAATATTTTCCTACGTCTCACACAGGCAATGCCATTTAATCGGGGACCCCCCTCACCGCCAATTGTTGTGCAGATCTCTGCGATCATGAACAATGACATGGATGAAGTCGTGAAACCTGTAGGAAACCAAAGAGAAACATACAAAGGAAAACATCAATACATGACTACCTATTCCTCATCAACAATTTAACCATGAAAACACAGATAAATATTCAACATTACAGCTGAACTGCAACATTTAACAAACATTAGAGAGCTTTTACAGAAAATGAAATACTGATATACTGAATACTGAACATAGATAACTGAATGTCAGTGCTCTGTCTTGGACAGTTGATGTAAAGCTGTTTGTGAATTACCTGGAGGCGTCTGTCCTGGTCTCAAAGACCTTCTTCATTGTACGAAGACTCTGTGATCGTGGACTACGTCTCTGTGATCGCGGACAATGTCTCTGAGATTATGGACAATGTCTCTGTGATCATGGACAATGTCTTTGTGTTCGTGGACGATGTCTCTGAGATCATAGACGCTGTCTCTGTGATCATTGACAATGTCTCCATGATCGCGGGCAGTGCCGTCAAATCGGTGACCCCCGTCTCCGCCGATTCTATCGCAAGGTCTCTACGAAGCATGGGACAATGTCTCTGATCATGGACAACGTCTCTCTCATCTTTGACAAGGTCTCTGCGATCGTGGACAACGTCTCTGATCGTGGACAATGTCTCCCTCATCCTCAACAATGTCTCTCCAATCATGGACCATGTCTCTCTGATCGTGGATGATGTTGTGGTTTAAGTGGTGACACCTGGAGGAAATCAAAGAGAAACATACAAAGGAAAATGATTAATGCACTACTGCCTATTCCTCATTAACAATTTAACCATGAAAACACAGATAAATATTCAACATTACAGCTGAACTGCAACATTTAACAAACATTAGAGAGCTTTTACAGAAAATGAAATACTGATATACTGAATACTGAACATAGATAACTGAATGTCAGTGCTCTGTCTTGGACAGTTGATGTAAAGCTGTTTGTGAATTACCTGGAGGCGTCTGTCCTGGTCTCAAAGACCTTCTTCATTGTACGAAGACTCTCTGTGATCGTGGACTACGTCTCTGTGATTGCGGACAATGTCTCTGAGATTATGGACAATGTCTCTGTGATCATGGACAATGTCTTTGTGATCGTGGACGATGTCTCTGAGATCATAGACGCTGTCTCTGTGATCATTGACAATGTCTCCATGATCGCGGGCAGTGCCGTCAAATCGGTGACCCCCGTCTCCGCCGATTCTATCGCAAGGTCTCTACGAAGCATGGGACAATGTCTCTGATCATGGACAACGTCTCTCTCATCTTTGACAAGGTCTCTGCGATCGTGGACAACGTCTCTGATCGTGGACAATGTCTCCCTCATCCTCAACAATGTCTCTCCAATCATGGACCATGTCTCTCTGATCGTGGATGATGTTGTGGTTTAAGTGGTGACACCTGGAGGAAATCAAAGAGAAACATACAAAGGAAAATGATTAATGCACTACTGTCTATTCTTCATCAACAATTTAACCATGAAAACACAGATAAATATTCAACATTACAGCTGAACTGCAACATTTAACAAACATTAGAGAGCTTTTACAGAAAATGAAATACCGATATACTAAATACTGAACATAGATAACTGAATGTCAGTGCTCTGTCTTGGACAGTTGATGTAAAGCTGTTTGTGAATTACCTGGAGGCGTCTGTCCTGGTCTCAAAGACCTTCTTCATTGTACGAAGACTCTGTGATCGTGGACTACGTCTCTGTGATCGCGGACAATGTCTCTGAGATTATGGACAATGTCTCTGTGATCATGGACAATGTCTTTGTGATCGTGGACGATGTCTCTGAGATCATAGACGCTGTCTCTGTGATCATTGACAATGTCTCCATGATCGCGGGCAGTGCCGTCAAATCGGTGACCCCCGTCTCCGCCGATTCTATCGCAAGGTCTCTACGAAGCATGGGACGATGTCTCTGATCATGGACAACGTCTCTCTCATCTTTGACAAGGTCTCTGCGATCGTGGACAACGTCTCTGATCATGGACAATGTCTCCCTCATCCTCAACAATGTCTCTCCAATCATGGACCATGTCTCTGCGATCTTGGATGATGTCTCAGCAATCGTGGACAATGGCCTGGATGACGTGGTGACACCTGGAGGAAATCAAGAGAAACATAGAAAGGAAAATGATCAATAAAAAACTACCTATTCCTCATCAACAGTTTAACCATGAAAATATACAACATTACAGCTGAACCAGAGCATTTGATCATCTTCCTGCCTTACCATGACATTTTTTTACATTTTTACGCCTATGATTTTTTTTTCACATTTTTATGCCTTACTATACTATGATATTTTACTCCTATTTTGGATTACTATTACGTCTGCATTGCATATAATGCATATAATGTTAAAAACTGAGGCATTCTTCGGGTGGAGTTTGGACTTGGAGTTTATCTTGAATGTGTACTGTGGAAAAGCAATGATAAGGCTTTCCCATGAAAATCCATGTTTTCCCATCTTTCCCAACTTCTTTTTCAGAGGTCGTCAACTCGTAGGTAATGTCACTCTCAGTTCAGAGACCATATCTTAGTCCAGGCTGTGTAGTTGTAACCATCTCTTAGCTCTGTATCATGCTTGAAGAGAAATTTCAGTCTCTGTTTGCATAGTATTGAGTAGTACTTTGATTATTGTTTGCACTTAAAAAATAAGACTAAGATAAATGACAAAAAAAATGTAGTTTAATTTATTTTTGTTAATTATACTGTTTTTATTTTCTATTTTAGGAAAGAAGTTAGAAGGTTACACACAGCTTCAGTTAGAGGTTAGAAACTCACATACAGAAATTTCAAAATACACCCGCATTGTTTTGCATTTTGTGACTTTCAGTGGAATAAAAGACTATCTTTCCAATACATAACTGAAGTTTAATTAAAACAATAGTGTTAAAATCTCGTCTGGTATTGTTCTCGCGAACCCAATATCGTGTATTGCATTGTTAGTGAGCTGAGTGTATTGTCACACTAATAGATATTAATAATTACAGCTGAACCAGCACATTCTCCAAACATTAGAGTAGTGTTTCTGAGAATGGGCTGTTTACTGTCACATATGACACGCTAGCCGCTAGCTTGTTGGCTGCTTCAGTCTTACCTTCGAACCGCAGGTGTATGCAGCGCCCAGTCTCACTCGTGTTCGACAAAAAAGCAGCTCCAATGCTTGTTTTAGCATGTAGGCTTCCTCGATAAGTAAGTTTTCTGACAGTACTGACAAACCGAGGCAAAGTTTCAAGCGTTGGTTTTTATCTGCTTTCCCGACTTCGTTTCTTCGTCTCTCTACGCTCCTCCCCGTCATAGCCGATGACGACAGACGACGTGGCCAATGACAACGCACGCAAGCCAAGTTGGTCAACTGAGTCTGCTCCGCCCAGCAACCGGTCTGACAAAGATTAAAAATACAAAATACAGAGTGATAATTGACTTAGTTTAGAGCTGGAGTTATCCTGTCAACAGTTTTACAGACGTCTCTTTTACAACGGTGGCCTATGAGGAAAATGCTTTTACTATCACTGGGAAAAAATGGCTGCAAGGCTGAGCAGCGGCACCGTATCCAGTTCTTAATACATCCATGATCATTCCTACATTCCTAAGTCATTTACCTTATATGTGATAGTTTATGTGATCTGTGCAGTGTCTTATCGTTTTATATACAGTCTATGGTGACTAAAGTTCATTAAACCTGTCATCGATTCACACTTATTTATTCAAGGCTTAAACTGTCTGTGTGGTAAATCCTCATCATGTAGATCATGGATGGAGCTGGTTGTGGTGATGAAGCTGGTCCTGTAATAGCTCCACCTGAAATTCCCAGGGATGCTGATCATCCTCTCCTCCACAGTTGCCAGTGGAGGACTGTTAACCCGGGACAGTTAAATACACAGAGTAAGAAAAGCACAGCACATATGAAGATGCCTGTCACTATAAAAAGTCTGAGATTATTTGTAAAGTCTTGGCAATAACTTTACCTGCCAAGTTGTAGATATATGTCACACAGTTTAAACTGTAAAAGTGATTTTAGTCTAAAGCTTCATACTGAATTATGACTTACTTTCCACAAATCCTCACAAATAAATTAAATCTCAACATGAACTAACCACAGTATTGATGATTTTAGCATTTAATACGGTCTTACTTTTTGGAACATGTTGTATTATACATCCATGAAGTCCACTAATCTTACCAGGTGTAATGAATTTTGAAGTCCAACGGCCAAAGTGAAGATTAAAATGCGTCCTGAGAAATGTTATAAATGCAAAGAGAAGCTGGCGTAGCGTGTGCGCCAGAAACCCTGAAGTGATTTACGGTGCAGAGTGAAGGATTAAATCCCTGAAGTACCAGGACCTGGAGCAACAAAAGGCCCCAATGAGTTTGTAGTGCAGAGTCAGGCCTGAGGAGTTATTAGACTGAAAAAATAAGTAAAATTTTAATGAAAAACTCAACAACTAATCTATTAAGAAAGACTGATCACCTACCTGATTAAAATAATAGACCAGCTGATTAAGATACACCACTTTACTACTTAAAGACTAATTTATAAAAACACACTAATTACTAAGAAATTATATTATACCAGTTCTGATGTAATGTAAATAAGCAAAACTGATAAAAACTGTTGAAACTGTGGAAATCACGTTGGTGTTTTTTTTAACACAGCACTTCCATTTTATTCCACTACAAAAAAGAGGCATCTCAAGAGCACCAGTAAAAGCACAGAGTCCAGTTCATCTCCACCACAGACTGGACCTTTAGCCAAGCAAAGGAAGAAAGAGAAGAGGTCCTTTTAGTCCCAGAGAAAGATGTTAAACATCTCCACTGTCTCCATTTTTCACATGCAGCAGAAATACAACCATTTTGTAAAGCCTCTGCAGAAGCAAGATGATGCTGAGATCAGGTCAGGAGTCAAATTAAAAACCAAAAAACAGCACATGACTGAGGAAAAGAGGCTACTCCTCTACAGAGGAGAAAGAAGACAAAAGACATTTTAAAAACTACTTAAACTAGCCGAGGAACAAAAATCACACCACAATGGGTAATAATATAATAATACTTTTTAAACATTTCAAAGGAAACACATAAACTCTACCCAGAGGTGTGTGTATGACCCAATCAGGAAATATACTGTACACTCAGAGGTTCACCTGGCTTACTTGTTGTTTATACAAATACAGTAGGCCGTACAATCATGATAATGTTACCAAACTCTCAAATCATTAATTTCGGTCCAGCATGCATCTCTAGGTGAGCAGGATGTTGTACAATAACAGCGGATCGGCTGTAACAGTAGCTGGATGTGAATTCTTGAGCAAATGAAGGAAGCTTGGCTTTCATGGTTTTGAAAAAAAACAGCATGAAGAGCAGCTTGAGGCAGATTTCTGGAGTTAGTCATAAAAACCCTAGCACTGTAAGAAACTAAAAACTGAAATATCATTCCCCCCCGAGACAGAAGTAGCCCGCCCTAATTCTTTAAATAATAGTCTGAGCTATGAAAATCTCAACACAGGAAATGTCCTTTTACAATTCGCTGCTTATTACATTAATAATAATAATAATATTGATTACCCCCACCCTTGTACATTCAAGCATGGAAAGACCAGAGTGTCTAAAACCCTTATGGTATATTCTCAGTAGAACAGCCTAAAAAGGTTTAAAGAGATTGTTCCATTCAGAAAAGATAAATAAAAATGTGATTGTTTCTCCAAAAATGTGAAATTAAAAATGGTTTGTGGACCTTTTGTCTTCAAGTGAAAATGCATAGCAGGACAACTCATCCCTCCTCCAGGGTTTGTTTGTTTCGTCACACATGGCTCTCGTAAAACACCTGGCAGGGAGGGGTCTTACTAGCTGTCGGTTCAGGAGCAGCCTGTTCAGCGCTCTGCTGCTGCTCCTCCTCCTTCTGCTGCTCCTCCTGCTCCTCCTCCACCTCAGGCTGCTCCTCATGGTGGAGAGGAGTGAGTGGTGGGGGGGGAGAGGATGGAGGCGAGGAGGGCGCTGCCTCTGGCTGAGGTGCTGCTTCAATGCTGCAGTAACCTCCAGCGGCGAGCGGTGGGTGGACCGACACCTGGATGGCGATGTGCTGTGGCTGCTCGTGAACCGAGGAGTTGTCCGAGTCGGCGGCGGGGGATTCGCTGCGTTCCCTCTCCCTCTCTCGCCCTCGCTCTCTCTCCCTCTCCTGCAGGATGGTGAAGACATCTCTGGCCCCGATGGAGGCGACCCTGCCCACTGCCTCTCGCCGTCCTTCGGGCGCTTGCCTGACAAAAGTGTGCCTCATCTCCTCCACTCCCACCACCTCCAGGATCTCCTCCATGAAGGTGCGGCAGTTCATGATGAGCGGCGGTAGCGGGATGCTGCGAGCCAGCTCCTCAATGTACCGCGCAAACTCCATGGTCTTGAACTGCGTCACCTTGGCCAGCTCCAGCGTCTTGGCCGAGGTGATGATGGGGATCCTCTTGGCGATCTCAAAGGCCTTCTGCAGCTTCTCGGCGCCCTCGGTGCGGAAGAATTCGTTGATGGCTTTCTCGGTCTTCTTCAGGTGACTGCTCATCATGCAGAGGCGCGTGACGTTCAGGGCCATGATGATGGTGAAGGTGACCAGACACACCACCATGTAGTAGACGCCCATGTCGCCGTTAGTGAAGACCACACGCAGCGTCACCGTGCAGTTGGAGCTACCGTGCATGTTGGACGCCATGCAGGTGTACTTCCCACGGTCTGCAAACTCGATGCTGGTGATGTTGAGGACGCCGTTGTCCAGCAGCCACCACTTCCCACCTACAGAGACAGACATACAGATGTTATGAAAACAGCTGTAAGAACAAACACCTGCAAAACTGTGGTTGATGTAGATAACTGATGACCAACTACAAAGCTACAATTTTCAGTTATTTACATTTAATACCATGTGGAAACACTGACTGCTTTTAAAAACATGATTATTCCCACTAAGTGACTCGCTCTAAAGTCAAAGTTTAAACCCTGCAAATCCTCTTAATGCATCTGAGTGACTCCACAGTAAACTCTCCTCTGCAGTGTTTCTGCAGCTGATGTTTGCTGCTTTCTAACAGGAACTTGCTTTTCTCAGATTTGCTTACGTTGCACTGTTCTGTTTCTCTTTATGGAACCTGACAACTCAAGAACAAGTTGTTTTGGCACACATATTTGTAAATCAATAAAATAAACAAAACAAGCACTTTTTAGGCCTGGCAGACGTTTGCTACTGTACAGAAAGTCGTTGAAGCAGCAGCGTGTACAGTGATATCATGTCTGTGTCTCCATCTGTGCTGATCTCAACCTCTGGAACTGAAATGTGAAGCTACTTTGTGTAATTATCTGCTGTGTTAGCATAAGATGTACATCTGATATTAGATAAATCAGTTGATGGTTTATAAATGGAACACTGAACGTGGTTTTTATCTCTGTTTGTGACTGTCTCCATGTTGAAACAGGTGGCGTGGTTGCATCTCATCAGGAAATGCTGCTCTGTGGTTTGAGTCACCAGTCAAAACAAGAATGATTTATTTACATGACAGAGTGCAGTAAGATAAACAAGCATGAAATCAGTGTTTTAAAGGGCCAATTCACCCTATTTACAAAACATTAAACTATTTTCTCATCTCACAATTTCATCAAATGTTTTTCAGGACTGGAGTCAAATGTGGAGAAAAATTCAAACATGATTCTGTATTTTAAGAAGCTTAAGAGGTCATATCACCAAATAAATATACACACACACACACACTGTGTTTTCTCTGTGAGTGGCTGAGAACCAGCTCCAGTGAATACACATTAAACAAGCACACAAAAACTCAAATGGAGGCTGAGTCAAGTTAACCAGTAACACATCAGTCCACAGACCTGAGGAAAATTGTTCTTGAAAAAAGTTTTAAATGTCATGTCAAATGGACACAGGTACAAGCTCTAGCAACTTGCAGCAACTAGTCACCAGCGACACCAGTCAGTCACCACCTATGAGAAATAAGCCTATAATGTTTTATCTGTAATAGCGTGTTCGGGTCAAATGTGCTTTCTAGATGGAGGCATAGGTTTGTGCCTTGTTTAACTAGCTTCAAATATACTGATACAAGTGTGTGTGCAGCCTGGCTGTACCATGTTTGGTTAAACTCACTAAATATAGATTTTTTTCCTGATTATTTGCTCTAGTCATCAGTTTATCAAGTAGATGTGGAGGTTGTTTTGACCTGTGTAGTGATCTTACAGCCTATGAGCAGGTTTAAAGGAATAGTTCAGCATTTAACTTGCATAGGACAGTCAACCAAAGTGTAAAAACTACAACCAGCCTTTCTTACAGGGGGTTCAGGACTATTTCTTGCTATGAAACCCAAAATACAAAAGCAAACACTTTCATTTTTATACAAATCAAACAAATGAGATATACTGTATTAATTACTGAGCTTTAGAGGTGCTGTTAAGTGGACTTTGCTGCCTTTGGACAGAACCATATTAGCTGTTTCCCGTTCCAGCCTTTGTGCTAAGCTAAGCTAACTAGCTGCTGGCTGTAGCTTCATATTTGTTGTACAAACATGAAAGTACCAGCTGATCTAACTCTTGGCAAGAAGAGTAGGGCATATTTTCCAAGGCTTCAGATTAAAGTCTGCCTAAGGTTTCAGTCTGATCTACTAAGGTTCTGCACCTCTTTGAATGAAATTTAATTAAATCATGCTCAAAGCAATGAAACACTACCTTTTGAAACCACAACAGGCCATTCGGGTCACTGTCAATAGTTGTGAGTATTTTCCACCTTTTGTTGAAAACAGTTTCTAATCAAAAAGTGTTGACATGAACCCTGTGCTGGCTGTTCATGGACGACTTTAAGTGCACCATTTATCCACAATAAGAAAAGTTTTAGTGAATTCAACTGCAGCTCCTCCTCAACTACTCTCTGTCAGTGTGGGAGTACAGATGGACAGATAGCACACAAGGCGTCTCTAAACCTGCAGTCTGAAGTCTGGACTAGACCATAAAAACATCTCTGCCGCCCTCTATACTGCTGGCATGATCAATTTCCCACACTGGTATCCTCTGGAGGAGATGACTGGGCAGTCAGGAGAAGCAGCCTGGGCTGACAACAGCGTCCCACCCATCCGCTTTTCCCTGCGAAAACAAGATTTCTAATTTTACCTCCACCACCGGACCATGTGATGCGATTGATGTACTGCCCAATACTACAAGCAAGTTTGTAGGAAAGAAAAAGGAACCAAGGAGCCTGAGTAACAGACAGACATCTGCAGAGGAAACCAGGGAGGACAGGTTGGTAATACTGCTCTTAAAGTAACAACTGTGTATCACTGGGTAAACTGCTGCCTGCTGTGGTGAAAGTCTACCTCTCCCTAATTATATTCTTGTGTGTAACCCCAGGGAAAAGCTCTCTGATGGTACAGACACAGCTGGGTCATAATAACAATGCTGCCTTTCCTCTCTCTCTCTCTCTCTGTCTGATGGCAGGTTTCAACAGGTCGGCTCAGGAGAAGCATCAAAACAACAAACGGCTTTTCCCTCTGCATTCTTTCTGAGGTGAATCACAGTATTCAAAAAGATGAAGGAAGCTCGACTTGAATAAAAATCATTTGTTTAAAAAAAAAAAAAAGTGACTTTCTTAATGACTTCCTGAATCTAACTGGAAAGGCTGACACCACAGGAAGAAAATAATCATTGCTGCCAGACAAAATGTGCAATAATTGAGACAAATGTTCCTCAGGAACATGAGGCTGTCCTGTCTGCATGTTCACAAATCAGGGGTTCGCTTCAATTAAAGACTCAAAGACAAACGTCTGCGTCACATCAGTGGAAACAGGACTAAAAACAACTCTGTACACAAGGTCTTCAGTTCCTGTCTTTTCTTTCCCCTCTTCCTTTTTCCTTGCTAAGAGTGTCAACATCCCAAAACCCTTTAATATACTTAGTTACAAGTAGAGGGGTCGGTCTCTTTGTTCTCATTGATGATAATCATCACACAGTGGACATCAACAGATGGCATTTAAGGGCCTAACATCACATCAGTTAATAGGCTCTGATAGTTGTGTTCACAGTGTCGATCAAAGATTATCATCGTGTCGAGCAATTGCAGTTCTGTTTACCTTTTGTCTAAAAAGAGACAAATGACACTTCAGCACTTCCTGTGGTTTCTGTTGGTGCACTCTTTAACTGAGGGGAACCCCACCCCCACGCCCCCACAGTGCATAAAGTGCATTAAAACACCTGCTACCATTGTTTTCTGTAGTTGGGGGATGTGCTTTATGTGCATCAAAGCATCAGGATACACCACAGTCCTATTTCCTAGTTTCAAATCATGTAAAAGCCCCAGAAAAGCAGCATTTTTTTTTACATTCTCTCCTGAGATCAAAACACCCTGGCACCTGTATAATGGCTGCTGAGCTGTGGTGTGAGTATCCTGTATATTAAATCTATGGTGTATACTATGTTACAGATGACGTCAAAATGTAAATAATATATCTGCTACTAGATCACAGTATCACATTAACCGTATCTCAAAAACACAGAATAAAATGTCTCTCTCTTCTATGTCTGTGTGAAACAGACCTTCATGTAATAATCAGTAGAGTGCAAATTCATAAGACCTTTCCCTACAACTAGAAGGTTCCAAGTTCAATCCTTGTTCTTTCAGGAGCCTTGTTCATAGTAAATAACAAACCTGACACCTTCTCAGCTAATGAAATTATAATTAAGTGACTGGCAGCGCTGGTGACAAAGAGAACAGGAGACCAGGTTTAAAGTAACAGCACAATCTGTCTCACCACTCGTCTCCGTGTCCAGGCGGTCTCCATGGGAATTGAACCACTGAACTCTGGGGAACGGGTCTCCGGTGACATTGCAATCAATCAGCGCGCAGCTCCCCTCTCGGGCAATTATCTGGCTCACTTTGGTGAACACAACTGGGACAAATCCGCCGTCTGTCACATTGCTGGTTTTTGTACCGTTTCCATCCGTGTCCACCGATAAGGCCCCGGCGGTGCGAGAGGCGGTAAGGGACACCAGGACCACAAAAACGTATCCACCGGTCCAGTGCATTTTCTCCAAGTGTCGGTGAGGGGGAAGAGACTCTTGTCATTCCTCTTGGGTCTCCATCCTGCTCACTGGCTATCTCTTGATAGTAGAAGGCAATTTGGTATTCAGCTCTGTGGCTTGAAACACCTCACTGAAAACAAGAAAAGTGACGTGTGAGTCATTATTAATCAGAGACAGAACAGGACACAACACGTATCTGTTTAGGTTTTGATGCTCAGCAGCTGGAACAAACTGATAAGGAGGTTGTTTGTGTAGCCAGCCTTTACATGAACACAGGACAACAACTGAAGACTATTTTCATTATTAATAACCATTTGACCTGCAAGACATATTAAAAAGGGGAAAAATACCCCTCATAATGCCACAAAACCTAATGTGACATTTTCGAATTGCTTGTTTTGTCCAAGTGTCAAACACCCAACGATATTCAATTGACAGTAACAAGGAAAAGCAACAAATCCTCACATTTGAGAAACTGGAACCAGCAAATGTTTGACATTTGTGCGCAAAAAATGAATTAACTAATTGTCAGAAAGAGTAGCAGATTAATTTCTGTTGACAAATTGCTACTGAACAAATGATCTCTGCTCTAAATGATTAACGAACAAATTAATTAACCTTCCTTTGGTTGCAACTACACATATGCTTTAAAGAATCTTTGCTTTTCTTTGTTTTATACTATAAGAATACCATACAATAGCTGATTGCTGATGATGCAATAAAAAATAAGTAATAAATTGGTTGACAGTCTATTTCCGTAAGACGTTCAAGTCTCGCATTGGTTGTAGTGGATTCCCAATTGTGGAAAAATGCTTCCAACTGAAGCAAAATAAAAAGCTTACATGCAGCCAAAATAAATGTCTGTGTGATTTTACTAATATACTGATTACATTCACATGCATATTTAACTAACAGCACAAAACACCAGCATTTAGTCTGGTGCTTCATCAAGTCTAGTCTAGCTAATCTGTGTTCACAGCTGAAGCCAGTTATATTGTATGAAAATATTAAAATTTGGGTATCCATAACTTGCAATAACGTTAAAAATGTCAACTATAAGGTTAGATTTAAACGGGTAAGCTTCCTCCTCTGGGTTAACTGCACATACCGGCTTGCTTAATATGAAAACAAAGCCACACTACAACATAACGGAGATGTGACTGGGCTCCGTCTATTTTCCCGTTCACGATGGTATTGTTAGCTTCCGCTTATAAGTTAGTAAGTTAGCAAAAAATTAAAGACATGTAATGATCTTTATAGTTAATTGTATATATATATTTCAGGTGTGAGAGTGCTGTCACGATTTCGTCGCCATTAAACGGTGCAATTTAAACGCAACGCAAAAGAAAAAGGCGTGGGATGCGGCTATGTGCTGGACACCAGTTGGTTTTATATCACGGGACCCTTCCAGAACTGTGCCACTGCTAACTGTTTACAAGAGGTTGTGAGGCAGCTCGTTTGGTACATTTGATGAACGAAGGGTAGTTTCGTGTGTGGCTACAGTTTACAGTTAATATTACCGCAGATAATAACCAGAGTCATTCAAATAAAGCGTTTTTAAGCTCTGAATTCATACCGAGAAACGTTACCTCCTCAGCGCGAGCCCGACAACCCAGCAAACGGCCAACCCAGCGTCGACGTTAGCGGCGTTTGACACTGACAAAAACTAAGAAAATTCTGGTGATAAAACCCCGTTTTCTTACTTACATCATGGTCTATCGCCGTGTGAACGCGGGTGTTGGGTGGGAAGCACCAGAGACGACGTTTGGTCGTTTAATTCTCCGGCATCTCCATCCTCCTCCCACCGCTGCTCGTCCGCTATGTAACCAGCAACTAGTTTCTCTGTGCTTTAGGACAATCTGCCTGGGTGGCAACATCGCCGAGTTGCTTGGGTTGCATTGCTGGGGCAGGTAAAGCAATGAAGCGCACACATGGCTGTTAAAACAAAGATATAGATTTAGAATATGAACACACAAAGACAGTTAATGGTGTGCTGACATTATTATTACAAATTTAATTTGCTTTCTGAGCAGGTGACATGTGGCAGAGCATGTCCTCACCCAGTGGTGGAAAGTATGTATTTACTCATATACTGTACTCAACTACAATTTTAGGTACTTTTGTAATAATTTACTACATTTTAGAGGGAAGTATTATACTTATCTGACAGATATAATAAGTAGTTCCTGTGAGATTAAGACTTTACACATAATAATCTTATAAAACACAAAATGCATTGTTAAAGATCAAAACATTGGTTCCCCACCATTTTGGCTTGCGACTCTTTCAGATGTGTGTGAGTCATAGTATTTTTCCCCTCTAAACCTTTGAGATGGTTTCGTTTAAATAACTGTTCAAGGCCCAAACTGGTAAACTTAACCCACATTTTTCACAAACAGAGAAAGTCTAAAAAAACAAAAAAACAAAAAAACAAAAACTAGAAATTTGTGTAGCAGAGCTTAGTTGCGTCTTCTTTCCAACCGCAACTGGAAATGAGGTTGAGCTGAAATATGCATCTAATGTTACTTGAAGCTGAGGAAAAATTTAATTGCATGATGATTCCCTGTGAGGTTTGTAACTGCAAGGGTCTCTTTTCACATTGCATTTATTATGTGATCCAGTGATGATTGTTTAATGTAGCTTCAAAGGTTAAATCAAGTCAGAGGGAAAGTTCTGGGGGAAAAAAAACATAAAACTGGAGTCTAGGATCCACAACAAGTCTGTTCAGCTTCCCCTGTTCACCAGCAACAACCACCGAGTGATGGACTTGAAAACCTTGCTCACACAAGTACATTTAATTTTGCGGTGCAGTAAGTGGATCCTTTCCTGCATTAAAACATGGTGTGTAGTGACAGGTAAATGGGCTGCGGTCAAAACCCATTCCCTCCTGCAGTTATTATCAATTAAAGCTGAGAGGCTGGACTATGAAGGAGCAGCCGTAGCAGACAAAACAGCAAGATCATAACAAGCAGGAAGACGCACAAACAACAAACTTCCTTCCTTGGAGCAGTTAGGACGCGTGGAAAAAAAAGATTCCTGGAAGAAAGTAAAGACAGAAGAAATGGACTTCTAAATATAGACAGTCAGGGTTATCCAGGTCGTACAGGCTGTTTGTTTGTGAGCCAGAGTTGATAAGTGACTGACCTTGAAGCCACAGTAAAAGTCTGAAATCGACTCTCTGCACCAAGGTCTCAGCAACAGTTTTTTTTTTTTTATTTAATAATAAAAATCTATGGAGTTTGGTACTTTTCCTCCATTGTTTAACAGCTGTAGCAATTGCTTATGTTTGTGTTAAAACTTTGCATGCAAATGTACAATAGATCCATAAAATATGATGCATCGCTCTAGTTTCAACTGCCCAAGAGGTTGAAACTAAGGGTCAGGATGCATATTTTAATGCTGGATTTTACATGGTGGTGTTGCAGCCTTTACCTGAGGTTTTTAAGTGCCACTCCTGCAGCAAGAGGAGTGTAAATAAGTGTTGCAAAAGCCAGATTCCTAAGCGGCCCCTCTGATCCTGTTATCCTTTACAGATGAATGTTTCAGTTGTACACACACACACACACACTTCTGAGAGCTCGGACACGCTGTTCACAAAGTGCTGCATATTAACACAGCCAGGAGAAAGTCTGTACAAAGGAGAAGAAAACAGTCGGGCTCTGTTGTTGTCAGCAGGTGCTGGTGCATGCAGGTTAAAAAAAGTTGAAGATGGCCTGGTGATTTGAACCCGATTTTTCAAAGGTCATCAGAGAAGAGAGGGAAACTCCAGCACTTTGTTGCACCAGCTGAACATTTACTTCAAGCATAAATGAGGCTGCAGAGGTAACCTGACACTGTTTTTAACTTGTCGGCTGTAAAAAAGACAGCTACATAAAACTGCTGGTGACCAGAAATAAAAGTCTTCTTTGTGCCCTGATTAATAGTTGCCTAAATCCTGAGAGCTTTTAGTTTTGCAACAAGATTTTGGTTCTAAAATCTCCAAATCAACTGAGCTGTTTAGCATAACTTAGCGGATTAAACCCACACTACAGAGAGGGATTTAGATGGCAATGTGGCAGTTTGATTCTCAGAGCTGCACCTGCATAGTACAATGATAAATCTATGACCTATTTCCTCCCTCAGAGTTATTTAGATATCAGCACGGTTCCTGAATGTTGGTGTTAGTTGCATTTTCTATTTTTGGTGTTCCACAGCCTCCACCTCTTATCTACCTCCAAAATCAGAGGCAAAAGGCAAAAACAGAAGTGGAGTGAGGGTTACTGGCCCAGCTTCACCTACTTCTAAGGTGTTTTTTTCATTTTTAAGAACAACTTTATTGTGTAGCTGACGCATTTTGACCTGTAGTTGTTGTCCGTGCCAGGGATGACCCATGTCTACTTCAGGTGTTGTCATTCTTTGCACCACGTTTTTGAAATGACACGTATTTGAATAACAGAAAAAAAATCACAGGTCACTGCATTTGTTCGTCTGTATCCTATATGTATCACTACCAGACTCCATTGACAAAAACAGTAATTTTAACATGCAGAACACAGGGGTTGCTGGAATGCAGCTTCCTTGTTTTGTTAGTTAGTGTGTGTTATTGTGTGACTTTAAGTGTGGGAACAAGTATTCAGATCCTTAACATAAGTAAAAGTACCACACAATAACACAAAGAAGCTAACCGATAGAGGCAGGTGTTTTAGGCTCAAAAGTTATCCTTGAAAGTTTTAGTGGAGCAAAAATGTTTAGACTTAAGAGACAAAACACAGAATAATTAAAAGCTATTATTTACTTATTTTCTGTCACAGAAAAGATAAAAACATCTTCACTGTGTTGTGCAATGATGGAGCAACAAATCATGACTGAGCTTTCTTTCATTGTTCCAAAGGGCTTGTAGTGTTCAGCACCATGTTGACTGGACATGCAGCCAAACAAACATTTGTGCCAATATAACTCTGAAAGTGTCTTCTTGATTGTGTTTAGATACAGTCAAAGATAACAGAATATTAAAATATATTCAAACTCAATGATATATTTTAACATAAAAACCCTCAACAATAAGTTAGAAAAATACATCATCTGCCGAGAAAAAGTCTCTCATCACAAAGCTTCTTTGATGAGTGAAGAGAGTCTCCTGAAAGCCTGTTGAAAGAATTGTGAGTGATTAGAGTCAGTTATGGAGTGTGTGTATGTGTTAACATGTGTTCATATGTGTGTTGAAGTGTGTGTACCTCATCAATCTGTTCTGGTGTGGAGAGAGAAAAGGCAGCTCTGACGTAGGGACAGGGGTCACTGCTGTTGATCATGAAGACACCTCCGGGAACCAGCAGCACCTTCAGCACACACACACACACACACACACACACACACACACACACACACACACACACACACACACACACAGGACTTCTGTTACTTGATATCTTCATTGCTTTTTTCTTTTTTTCTAGTTTTTACACAGTTGATCTTTTCATGCATCCAAGGTTGTGAGAACAGAAGCGAGCTTTGTTTTTTTTTTCCTATCAGTGGCTGTTTGTGTTATGAGAACACCAACTTGAGTATGTCTTGTGCTATATATGTAAAGCCAGAGAGGTGATCAAATTTCATTGTTTTTTTAAAGTCACTATTCCCAGCCAAGATATAGGGCCCCATATAAACCACTAATTATTTTTACATTTAGCTTTTAATACATATTAAACAAGTGAAACATAACATGGTGGTTGTTGTATTTTTCTCTTCAGACTGAGCTAGGCTAGCTGTTTCCACCCTTTATGCTAAGCTAAGCTAACTGGCTGCAGCCTCATATTTAACTGATATATGAGAGTGGCATCAATCGTCTCATCTAACTGGCAAGAAAGAGAATAAGAGTATTTTCTAAAATGTCAAACTGTTCCTTTAACATCTGTCAAACTGCTACTTAATCATCTCTAACCTCTAAAAAGAGGCCTAAAGACAGCTTTGAATCATGGGATGAGATAAAGCACAAACAGGACTCTCTTTGTAAATTCATTTCAGATTTAAAATGTTGTTATTCCTCCTGTTAGCGCCGAGGACACACTAGAGAGAGTCTTTACAATCTGCTGTGTGGAGGTGTTAAATATCCAGGATTCAGAGGAGAGAAGCCTACTGTGCAGAGACCTTGGAAAAGCCTGATTGTACCCACTCTTGTTTTTACACGGCTGATCAGCTATTTGCTAGCAGGGATTTACAGTCGCTCAGTGTGTGTGTGTCTGTGTGTGTGTAGGAGGGGAAACACTCAGTTGCTAAACCCACTCACACTGCACACAATGGCTGCTTTACATGCACCATCGTTTGTTGTGTTCAGGCACAAAACCAGCCTCGCCCCTGGTGCAAAACATCTGCTCACAAACACACAGACACACAGAGGAGCAAAAAGCACCCAGATGCATTCTGGGTACCTGCTATTTGCATATTAGAGTGAAGCAGGTATGTGCTAGCCTGAAATGGACAGAGTTAATTACAAAAAGATGAATACATGAAGGTTTTAAGTGGAAATGACAGGAGTGTGTTGTGAGTTTGTCAGTGCTGACCTCTTTCTCTAGCGCCTTCTGCATAATGAGCTGTTGGGTATCAGCGATGCCCTTTAGTTTGATCCACAGAAACATGCCTGCTGATGGGGAGTGCCACTCTGCTACATCTACACACACAAGCATACACAAATTAGGGAAGAGAGACAAGCCAGGGTGTGTACTTTCTGTGAAGCTTCTCTAAAAACTCTTTTCTTAACATTCATTCTTACTTTTCACCTTTACAAATGTAGATGTTGTTATAAATGACATGAATTCCTGTGTCTTCCAATGATCAAGCACTTTAAAATGCAGTTCCATATATGACCACTAGGAGGTGGCTCCTAAAATTCAAGCTATGTCCCAAACCCAAACCACGAACAACCTTTGAACACGTTTTTTGCACGTTCACCCTGAAAACCTAACAAAACCAGTCAGTGTCCATATGCAGACTAAAAACCACCTGATTTTGTTTGTGTGCTGCTGATGGACACTTTTCTCCCACAATGCTATTCACAAAGGAAAATGGTGGCGCCACTCACAGCTGGAAAATATTAAAATGAACTGAGGATGGTGGTAAAACAGTTCCAGGAAAAGTAAAAAAAAAAAAACATAACATTTCTGGAAAAACACTTGCTGTGTCATTGTTAAGTGTGACTAGCAGTGTTACTGTAAACTGTGTGATCTTGTTGGCACAGTACACACACTGCATCATTTCCTTTATAGTATAAAATGGTAAGGGATGTTTATTTCTTGGACTAACTACACAAACAGTACACTGTACACGTATAGGGAATGTATACAGTAAGTGTGTAATGTGGAATTGGGACACAGCTTTGGACAGTGCGTCAATGACTCATAAAAATTCATTCATTGCAAAAGTCTATGCCAGTATGTTTTTCCACACGCCATGGTCTGGAAAACTAATTTTACTTGTCGTGTATTTCACAGTGGCATAGGTTTCTTTATTAGTTTCTTTTCCCTCTCTGGTTTCAAGGTTCATAGGCAAGTCATTTCACTAAAGTCACCTTAGTTCAGCAGGTTTTACCTTTACATTTGACCAGTGCTGACTGGATGGAGTGGAAACATTTCTATATCTACATACAGCAATCTAGCCACAGCAAAGACTACAGCCAGCTACTTCTAATAATGTTGATTAGACAGCCAAGAGAAACTTCTCTTATGCATTATGTCACATCTGGCTTGATAAAACTTTTGTATTTGTCAGTACAGGGATGTATACCATGTGGTGTTTTCTGATAAACAAACAAAAATTATGGTTTCATCCAGTGTTTCTCATAAATATTCATCCACTACATCTTTAATACCTAACAAAACATGCTGAGTGCATTTCCCTCCACATTAAACATTTACAAGGCAAATTTTTTGAATATTTTTAACCTGTTTTGTTTACATCCACGTGTCCTAGCTGCCAGTTTTCCTTCATGTCGTGTTGCTACATTTCTTAACACATTACTGCCACCAGTGGTCAATAAGTGGAACTGCATGAGTGGAATGGGAGTGGATTTATGGTCTATATGCCTGTCACGTTCAGTTTTGGTGGTGGATATCACATTAGCTTTCGACCCAGGAGCCAAATTTATGTTTATCTGGTCAGTTTATAGTAAATCCAACTCAAAAGGCTACAAAATTACCAATTCTCTGTGGTTTTCCATCTACAAAGACTCCACAAACCTTTGAGCCACTTGTCTGCAGAGCTGATCATGGCATCACGTTGTCCCCTGTAAAACTCAATCACCCTGTGAGAAGAAAGAGACTGTTTCATGCATCGCTGCAGGAGTGGCTGTATTAAAGTGGTGCTGATGAGCAGTTATCATGAATGAGCTCATTCTTTTCTTAACCAGTCAAGCCTGTCAAAGCACATATGGCTGTGCAGCCAGTGACATACCTGTCTATATGCTGGAGGAAACCCTCTTGGCCCCAGCTGTGCAACAACTGAGACACCATGAGCTGAAAGGAAGAGCAGCGAGGAACCAAATTATTTCACTGTGCAGCAGATTTCCTTCTTCATGTCTTTATCAGTACAACAGTGCAGTTAGAGTAAGACACACCTTCTGCCTTTCATAACAGCGCTCTGCATATTTGTTTTGGCCTGTTCATGTTTCCAATCTCTCATCACATTAAAGGAAAAAATGTCTACCAGAATGCATGCATTTCTGAGTTATTGTGAACATTTCAGTCCAGATTAGATGACAGGGCAGAGGCGGGGATTGAATCAGAGGATGGCAGCAGATCTTTTGCAGATCTTAATTAATCCTCCTCTTCTTTCTTATTAAAACCTCCTCTGCAGCTGCTGCTAATCCAGAGACACCAAGAAGTTTTATTTGGCCTTATTTGGCTTCAGCTGTAGCGTGACAACACACCCCTTCTCGCTGACGAGTTTGAGTTTGTGTTGGTATAAAAGTGGCGTGCTGGAGGGGTGGGAACAAAAAACTGGCAGACTATACAACTGTGATGACTCGGCTCAAAACTATGCTTCATCGTTGGCACTGTGTGGACAAAGACTGATCTCACTGCTGCATGGAAGTCTGCTTGGTACAGTATTGTCAGTGTCAGCAGTAGATGCCACCAAGATGGAAGTTGTCACACAGGATGAATGACAAGCACCGACAGAGAGCAGGAAGTGGCTTTGCATGTGAACCAGACATGTAAAATGTTTGTTTAGAAATAGTGAGAGGTGTAAAATGAAGGTTTTATTCACCTGTGTGAAGGTACTAGTGTGCATTGTTGAGGCCTGGATGTGCAGCACCACTCGGTCCACCAGTGGTTTGGGACCGGTCACAAAACCTATCCTCAGCCTGAAATGAAAATGCACACAGACGTAAACATGCTGATCCAGTTATACATAGAACCACACAGAATCTGGTGTAATATTTAACCTTATGTTGCTTAATATTAACCCCACAGCCTGGTATGTGACTCTGAATGTACTGTATGCGGACTTAGCATGTTGTTGGATGTTTTTAATCTGCAATCTGAAGTTCTTATTTCAGAGCAACAAACCAAGATAGGCAAGATCAGACTGAATGACTAGATGCTGATTGTAATTCTGAAAGTACACAAATACACACATCCAGTTTGGTGATGCAAAAGCACAACAGAAACATCCTGTGTAGGGCTGTGACTAACATTTGACTGATCTAGATGTTGTGTTGATTAACTCTGTAGTGTGTCTGTATGTGTTGGTGTCTTTGCCCGACAGATATAGAAATAAAACAAACTGCTGTAACAAAGATGAGAACACACAAACTGTCTAAAATATCACTGCATCCTGCATCACTGAGTTTTCTCTTTATTAGAACTAAAGGACCAAACTATGACCAACAGCCCCAGACTATAACGATAAAGATGCCTGCCTTCCTATAAACAAAACCATCAGCTGTGTCCTGGACGCACAACCATCAGATATGACCGGTTTTGACTTACACAAGCAAATTAAACTGTGAGATAGACTGGAAAACCACACCCTGCTTACATATCAGGTCCTGACTCGTTAAAGGAAAAGCACAACCACAGAGCTGCAGCAGAGTCAATAAAACCCTAAGTGGTTACAGCAGAGCTTTACACGCACTGGTATTACAGAAAAAAACAAACAAAAAAAAACACCACCACCCACACACACATACTCATGCACACAGATTCAGACTCTCACCCTGAAGACAGGATCTTAGAGAAAGAGTCTGTCCTGATGATCCTCCCGTCAACGTCCATGGAGAGAAACGTGGGAGCCCACGGCTGCCAAATACAGAAACACAACATGAATCACACCAGACTGTGGCCTCAATTCATAAAAATCCAATTTAAAAGTGTTAAGACCAGACCATGAAGCAACGATCAAGGAGACAACTCAACCGTTTTACCTTGTTTAAATATAATAAAGTAAATTCTGACAAACAGAGGAGGTGAGTGAACTCTTCTTGTACCTTGTCAAACTGCAGGAAATAGTACGGGTCGTCCTCGATGATGAGCATGTCGTACTGCCTGGCCAGCTATTAAAAAGACCAGAGGACGTCAATAGAAAACGACAGAAGAAATCTGCAGGGAAATCAGCTTCACAACAAGCTCTAATTAGAGGAGTCAGCGCTTCACTGGCTGCTTTGCATAAATCAGAGTGAGGAGATTTTCAGAGTCATTCATAAAATGTAACTTCATCTGCAGTCGTCTTTACTGTGTGTTTTTGTTTTGTGGCGCTGCAGGTGAGACCAACCTCATACACTTCCTTCTTCCTCTGAGTCGTCATGGAGGCGCCGGTGGGGTTTCCTCCGTTGGGGATGGTGTAGAGAACTTTGGGAGCAGTGCTGCCGGGCTTGTGGACCTCTGACGGGTCCCACCGAGACAAGACCTCCTTCAGGGCTGCGGGAATCATGCCGTGCTGATCACTGGGAACGTTGATTAAGTTGCAACCGAGTGGCTGAAGCTATGGAGTGACAGAGGTAAAAGGGTTACAGCAGCTTGAATCACTGTATGTTAATGTTATAACTCAAATCATTATAACTTAAAGTGCACTCACTGCTGCCAGCGTGCCTGAATACGTGGGAGCATCCAGCAGAACATTGTCTCCAGGGTTTACCAGCATCTCAAACACCTAAAAAAAAACAGTGATCACACAAGACTCCAAAAACATGGTGGATATCAAAATCACCATAATCATTAGGAAGACAGAACCGCAATATATAGCTGCATCATGACACTGAATTAACTCACTGCTGTGTATGAAAATGTAAGGATTATCACTTTAGGCGGCTGCAGCTGTCTAATTTCTGGGTTTGTTCACACCAGCACATTTTGGACAAATAAAATGAAGAATATGACCCCAATCAACACACACTGTTTTACACGGACACACACACACAAACACTGCTGTTTTATGTGTAAAAATAATAACAATAAGAAAACCAACCCTTTCTTTCCTTTAATGTATTTTATTAATTAAAACCCAATATTTGGGAAAGTGCTGCATGATAAGCCTTCCAAACTGGGCTTGCACATTTGTGGAGGGTGACTATGAATACGGAAATGACAGCAAAGAATAATTATTACACCAAATAAAGTGACATTTAACATTTAATAGGTTCCTACACTATAAATCTGATTGCAAAAAAGTCATTCACAGAAAACGAAACACTAAACTCCAAACGTGACTCCAAACAGAAGTAAAATATAAATTTCTGTTGTGGGCTTCTGAAACATCTGTTCAAAATCATGTCTATGAGCAATTCTCATAAAATCATGAAAAGTCATTTTATAACAGCATGAGTGTTTACTAACAGCAGCATTGCAGCTGGTGGTGTCAGTACCTTACAGAGCCCCTCCTGACTCCCTGTCGTCACACACATGTCCATCTGGCCGTTCTCGGAGGTGTAGCTGGCGGTCGGTGGGTTGTGGAGGTTCTTCTGCAGGTTCTTCATCCACGTCAGCAGCTCAGGGATTCTACGTTTGATTAACATAAAGGAACAAGGTGCAGGTGTAAAATACTCTGTATGGATTTGATGCTCAGGTTTATCCTCAGGGGCATCAACTACTATCTGTTGTCACTGATTACTCAACAAACTCAAAGTCAGCCACCTGAGGCTGTTAAGTTTACAGAATTGGTCATAAAAAGATAACAGTCGCTTCAGAGTGATAACGGGACGACCTGTCTTGATCTCTCACCCGTTCGAGGCAGAGTACTGCAGAGCCCTCTTCATCGCGGCTTCGTCGAAGGAGACCGTTTGCCCGTTCTTCACCTTGATGGACGCCGACTGGAAGGGGAAGGTGTTGGGGTTCGGTGCTCCTCCGGCCAAAGAGATGAGGGACGGAGGCGACCGCTGCTGCAGCTCGGCTTCACACAGAGGGAGACAGAGAAGATGAGGATTGATCCTAGCAGTGGAAAAACTTCCAGAAATAATGCTACAACCTGCAGTCTTTACAGAACTGTGATTAAAATGTGTTTTAAACAGAAGATTTAAAAGGTGAAAAAGCTCAAACATGCTCCCTGTGTGTCAAAATCTGGTTTTAAGACATTTATTATTTCAGCTGATGCTGTTCTTACATGTTGCATATGTATACATTAATGCGTTAAATTGATTAAATTGCTGAAACATGAGTCACTATTTCCTTAAAGTCCAAGGTGATGCAGTTTTATGTTAGATATTTACTCGAAATATGACTTACACAAAGATCTATTATCAAAACAGCTGCCCTAATTCATGTAATGAAAAGCAGAGGAGAGTATATTCAGGTGAAACTGTTATGGACAAGTGGAATAGCAGGAAAACTTACTCAGTATCCTGATGGGAGAGGGCTTCCTGGCTGCACTGACAGCCGTCAGAAACCGAGCGTAATTCATGATTCCTGCAAAAAATTATAAAATCAGAAATATAAATTTCCCCTCGCAAGAAGAAATAACTAGGATAAATAGGATAGTTCATTCGTTCAGTCTCCACCTGTTGCTGAGCCTCACTGTGAAGTATCTGTTCTGTTTGCATCATTTATTTTACATTTAATATAAGATATAATGTAAGTTTTAGAATAAACTATGTGTGACTAAAGGTAACAACAACAAACGTCGCTAAGGTGCGTTCATGAGACCGGTACTGTAACGTTACACGACTATAAAACAACACTAAACCGTGTTAAAGTGAGCTAACACATACACAAGCAGGGGCTAACACTCATCGGGACACCACCGTAAACAGGTCAAAGGGAATTATCCCGAATATAAGTGAGAAATTCAACGGTAGTTACGGTATTTACTCGACCACGTTCAGCTGTGTAACTGACCTTGCGTGGTTTGGTTCGATGGCCCCCGAGGGCTTCTGGTCAATGTATTCTTTCATATGTGGATTATCTGTACCGGTCAGCTACAGTGTCCCTTACGTGAACTACATTACCCAAACTGTTGCAAAACGTTAAAGTTAAAGTTAAAGCTAGCTGTAGAGCTTTACGAAACAACTTCGCATGGTTTTTTGACATTTAATTGTTTGATTCGGTTTAATATAACCAGTTACATTCATTCACAGAGAACAAAAATGACTGTAAATCCGTACCCGCGTAAGGTCTGATGCAGCTGTCGCCGGCTTGTTCTGGTTTTTCTCCGCTAGAGAGCGGTCAACAGTTTCCATAGGCGAGAAATGGCCACCGGAAATCAACGAAGCAGGCGAACTTCCGTGTTGTTAGCTTAGTTGAGTTGTGCTAACTACGAATAGCAAACTTTTCTGCTTAATTTTAATCATTTAATCGGTTAAACTTACCTCAGGTTTACAGCCTGTGGCACGTTTTATTTTTTAAGTTAGTCTATTTTACGATGAGCTTTCTAATGTTAACTGAAGGCGATGAATGCATGCTAGCAAAAGAGAGTGATCTCCCGGCTAAATAAGATAACTTCAAAAACTGACGACCTCCTCGTTCAAGTTAGTTTTTTACAGCTTACTGTATTAATACATAAACTGAAAGGATAATATTCTCTCGGAGAAACAAGCTTTTCAGGTAGCTGCAGCTGTCCCTGTCTGGATCAATGTTGCATTATATAAATGGTAAAGTTATCAGGTGCGTTTCTGCCTGGTTTGCTGCTCAGAGTTAGTTAGGTAGTTTTCCAGATCCCTGCAATATCTGAGTTGTTATGTAGAGCTGCAGACTGGCCGTTCTGTCCTCGGTGTCAACATCCCTGTCGTCGTTTCAATGGGGAAAAGGAAAGACATGATTCACCCCAGGTTTCTCGGTGAGTATGCAAAATTATTGACATTGAATTGTACATCTTGAAAGTCAATTCATGCTTTCCCTCTGCTGAAATATATACTTTATTACCACTTTACTAGACACACCTAATGTAATAGTCTACTGTTGTTTTTATAGATGGAGGGAAAACTGGTGTACATAGATTAATAAAAGTTCAAACAAAAGTTCAACATTATATCCTTCAGTAAGGCAGTATTTATTGCAGGGCTGCATCAGTTTCAGCTAGATTCACTTACATACATAATATACTGACAACTAATTAGAGAACTCCATTGCATTAGAGATGTGGCTGGTTATGTGAGATATAAATGAGATCATCTGTTTCTGATACCTTGTCCTCTGCAGGTGAAGGCAGCTCGAGCCTGCACAGCGTTCACAAGCGGAAACACAAGAAACACAAGAAGCACAAGAAGAAGCACCACAGCTTCACTGAGGCCCCGGAGCCCGAGCCTGTAGTGGTTCCTCGGCCTCCTCCAGCAGCTCAGACTCAAGATCAAACTGGGAGGACAGACGCTGGGGACCAAGAGGTGAGCGGTGATGGTTGATCACAGTCTGATCTCTGGTCTCATCTCCGTTGCTGCTCATTCATCAGTTTGACCAGCACACTAATCCTTTAACGGTCTGTCTCTACCAGTGTTCCCACCTTCACGGTGCATCCCGGTGTGGCCCGTCCTCCCTCTCCACTGATGATCATCCATAACGATGTTGATGAGGATGATGATGATGATGAGGACGATGATGACGACGACGACGAGGAGCCTTCTGTGCCTCTGGAGCAATATCGAGCCTGGCTGGGTTAGTTACAAGTTCATCTGATAGATTTTCATTGCATCTAGAGGTCATATTTCTATCCTGTGGTATCAGTATATTTTTTCTGGTCTTGAAGGCTGCTGAGATGAATGAGTTAAATCATTTTTAAAAAATCTGGTGGTCATGAATGCATCCATTTTGATTTCTACCTTTCATCTTTGATTCAATTTCTGTGTAATGAAAAGCACAGTGGTCTTGCTTAGACTAGAGATCCATTTTGTTCCCTTTTTTTTGTCCTGTATCAGATGAAGACAGCAACCTGGCCACGTCCCCTTTACCAGACATGGACTCAGGACTCCATGTTGGGTGGGCCTGTGGACGAGGAGGAGAGGTGGCTGGACGCTCTGGAGAAAGGAGAGCTTGACGACAATGGAGAGCTAAAGAAAGAAATCGACGAGTCTCTGCTCACGGCCAGACAGGTGAGGAGAAGAAACAGGAGGAGGAAAGATATATATACACTACTACAACTGAAAATGACTTTAACTTGTTTGTGGTGTTCTTCTTCAGAAAGCCCTGCTACACAAGCAGCAGAGCCAGCCTCTCCTGGAGCTCCCCATGGGCTACAAGGAGAAGGAGATGACTGCAGAGATGATGCAGAAACGTGAGGAACGAGCCCGAAAGAGACGCCTGCAGGCCGCCAAGAAAGCAGAGGAGAACAAGAACCAGACGATAGAGCGACTGACGAAAACCAGCAAGGCCAAGATCAAAAGCATGAGGGAGAGGAAGTCCAAGCAGAGCCAGTGCCCCATGGTCCGGTACAGCGACTCCGTCCAGGGCATGGCCATCTCCTTCCCCACAGGGGTCCCCGCTCCAACCCCAGCACCTCCCTGCCCTCCACCTCCGGCCCCCATGAGCTGCGGGGTCAGCGGCTGCACCAACCTGAAGAAATACTCCTGCTCAAAGACCGGGGTTCCTCTCTGCAGCCTCGAGTGTTATAAGAGAAACCTGCTGCTCGTTCAGAGCACAGCCTGAACTTCACAGGGACTGGTATCGGTTGGTTGTAGCTGTAAATACTACACAGGGATGCAATGAGGTGCCCTCAGTCTGCGCTCATAAATTGTGATGAAATTCACGGATACTCTCGGCTGAACTTTACACTTCAAATATAAATCTTTTCAGGACTCAGAGTCCATGTGCAATGTGGATTTACTTTTTATCTACTCTCCTTTTTCTGTTTGTAGATGTGTTATATAAATAATAATAATAATGGCTTTCCCTGCAGTGATGCTGATCACACAATTCAATTATGACATCAAAATCTGTGTGTAATCACATTATCCAATATTTATGATTTCCATTTTTGGAGTCTCTATTTGTTGAAGACTAGATAAAACCCATATTTTTGTACACGTTTTGAAACAGAGTGGTGTTGTTTCCACTGGCTTAGACTTTTCATTTTGTTAATAATGTGAAAGTTATGCTTAGACTGACGGGAATTGTCTATGACAGACAGATTAGTTTGAGAGAATCCGAGAAAATTTGCTTTTTTTAATCTCAAACAAATGTTCATTTTGGTAACAAACGAGTCGATTTCCATACAAAACTATACAAACGTACTTAAATTAATAAAAGAAATTCCTTCCCAACACTGCATACAATTTGTGAAAATATCAATACAACCTTTTTTTTGTTTGTTTTTTTTTTTTTTTGCTCTGTCAACATGGAGATGTGCGCAGCAGCGTAATGTTTGTTGGTCCATCTTTGTAAACGTTATGGCAGCAAAGTGGGCGCCTGCTCTCACCGTCTGCTTGTTATCAGAGGTTTACACCAGCGTGTCTGAGGTAATCACAGATTGAGTGGCTTTTCATAAACACAAACACATTTCTGTTCAGCCCCAGAGCGACTTTTGCTGTGGAACAAGGCACAAAAACGCCCCGGTTTGAACTTGAGGCCAGCAGTCAGCCTGCTATTTACTTATCACTGCTGTAAAGGCCGTGGTCACGCTCTGCTGTTATCTGCAGAAAATCATCTGTAAAATGGAGGCACACTGTAAGAGTCAGACTCCATGTAGACCCATTTTACATTATCCCACAGCAACTAGCATAAAATTCCCACATCTTCTCTCTCAGGTGCTTTCCATGAGCACCACAGTTTGAGCTGTTTTCCTGAGAATGCAACATAATGCTTTGTTAGTTCAAGAAATCTCCATCAATGCCACTAATCTAAAGAGAGATGACGCGTCACAAGGCCAGACCGAAGGAGAGTCTGAAGGCCATCTCTACAGGAACCTCTGCCACTGAGTCGTGAAAACACACATAGAATTCCTGAGGGACGGGCTCGAGCAACATCCGCCTGAAAGTCAAAGAAAAAGATGAGAGAGAATGACTTTAGTTTAATAGATATTTAAAGAGCAACGCCATAAAATATGGACATTTTGACCAAAAAATAAACCTGTTGTGTCACAAATATATCATTAATTAGATCTATATAATGTGGAGGATATCGCCTCACTTTATTGTTTTATGCTAACAGGAAATCAGACTGTGACTTTAAACGATAAAACTCCTTGAAGAAGAAAGTAAATGTCAGTTTTTTGAGTTGAGCTGTTTCACCACCATCCACAAGCCTCTCTATTTCCATTTCTGGGGATCAGCTACAACCTCTGACTACGCTTACTGATGCCTCACTCTCTCATGATCCCTCTCTTCCCCCTGTCTCTCTTCTCTTTGAGCTCCTAAGACTGGGAGACTCTCCAAGACAAAGTATCATCAGTCAGGTCAGTTTGGGGAGTCGCCCCACTTTCAGCTAGAACACTGTGTACAGTCATAGCACAGCAGACAAAGGTTAAAACAGAACAACTGGTACTCTTCATCTGAAGCTAAAAGGAAAAGAGCCACAGAAATGGCAGCTGCATGTTGATGTAAGTCAACTTTTTCCTTTTCTTTTCTCTACAATGTCCAGTTTTCTTACAAGGATCATTTCACTGAAAGTTGAAAAACATTCCCCATTTCCTGACGTACCCTATGACCCAGTAAGTCATGGTGGGAGCAGGTTTCCTCTGGTCGGTCCAGTTCTCCGGTTTACACTGGAACAGGACCCCGTGTTCCTTCACAGGGCCCAGACCCCAACCACCGCCCTGAGGCCGGTCTGCCGCCCGACGACCCTGCGGGGAGGAAAAAAAAATAAAAAAAATAAATCACACTGACGATCAGCTTGATTCATCAGCCACATTAATGCACAGAGGGTTGTTTTCCCTCAGAGGTGACAGAGCAGAGATTTACGGAGACGCAGATGTGGCTTTACAATGTATAACAGCAGCGGCTGTTTGAGGTGTGTGTCTGAGACTACGTTCATTTCTAACTATGTAAAATGAGTCACCCTGGCTGGCAGGCTCTGCTGAAACGCGGCCCGAATGGAGAGGCAGCAGTGGTGGAAGTTGCGGATGAGCTGTGGGTGAATGGAGCCGCTGAGCTGAGCCACTTCTCTGTGAGTGGGAGCGATGAAGATTCCCTGGACGGTTTCCATCAGGACGTAGTGGAACAAGGTGTTCTCAGCACCTGAGGTTAGTCTGCCACAAACACAGGACGGACAGATACAGTTACAGAGAGGACTGATGGTTTTAATGTGTTTTCCCCTGGTCACTTACTTCATGGTGTTGTACATCTCCTCTGTCTCCCTCTCAGTCAGGGTCTTCTTTAGGGTGCCCAGGTAGAACGGGTTTGGGTGTTTCATCCTGGAGATCTGGTGTCAGAGCAACAAGAATAAGCCAGAACCTTGATACGTTTCTTATGAGATTTGAGTTCGAATCGTCAAGTAACAAAACAAAATTGACTTTTTTGACTTGTAAATATGTAGATCTTTCATTCTGAGAGGGAAGGAAGAGAGTGCATGTTCAGACTATGACTAACACCATCCCAGATTTATTTCATGTCATCATTTCAATCCCAGGCTCTCTTCAGGCATCTCTCCACTTCCCCATATTATATTATATTAGGTTAAAAAAAGCAATGACAATGTTCAAAATGTTTCTATTTCACGCTGAGAAATCCTTCCTCGATCTACATTTGTCTGGATGTGCCTCAGAAATCATGGCCTAACCCTCCACCAAATTACATCTAAACTTTACTCAAGTCTGTCCTGCTGTAATCTGATTACTACTGCACCTTGAAGAGGCCTCCGCTGCCTCCACTCCCATCAGACCCCCCAGATCCCAGAGAATCACGTCGCCCCCCCAGCTTCCTCGCCGAGTCTGGGGTGGAATGCGGACTGAAGCCTGGAGCCATCGATGAGCTGGACCTCGACCCAGCATCCATCTGTCCCTCGCTCCCGCTGTCTGATAAACTCCTCTGGGGGCTGGACTTCCGGGACTTCTCTCCGAACAGGCCGCGGCCTCTAGACCCCGATGAGGAGCCTTTAACCGCTCCGGCTAGTTTACTGAACACGGGGGAAGAGGAGGCCAGGCTGTCCAGGCGGTCTCGGGCCGTGGCGGCAGGGAGGAACCAGTCGGCACAGGAGAGGCATGGAGCGGGTGGAGCATTCAGGCGCTCTTCAATACCTGCCTCTAACACCTCCAGCTGCAGCAGGGTGGCCTTCACCTGGCAACAAGAGGAAAGTTCAGTTTATACTGTGATCGACAGATTTGGTTCTTTTTAATTCTCTTGGTTGCAACGTGATTATATGTAAGTTCAACAAGGTCCACCTGATCCACGTAAACACAGTCAGGTCCTGGAGAGCCCAGAGCAGGTGAAGCACAGCCGCCTGCCTCCAACAGCACACACTGCATGAAGTGTCTCTGAGGTGGAGAGAAAGAGAAACAATGAACAGTGTGTACAATGAACATTAACGCATTTATAACCCTCCTGTTGCAGACGTCTTGAGTTGTGTGATAATGCTTACTAGTCGTAAACATTAGAATCTTTTCCATCTCCATTAATCCCATATGACGTGAGCACGGCCGGAGAAGCAGACTACGTCCTTAACAACTGATTCATATCAGAGCAGCACTGTAGTTTGTTTAAAGCAGGTATTTGGCCGAATGAAGGAAATAAACCTCTCCTGAAGAAAGAACAAGACTGACACACACACACACTCAACGACGACAGTCTACAGTCGGTTATTTGTCTCCTTACCAGCCCCACTATGAGGAGGAAGTGTCGTCCTTGTGGCTGGCTGTAGCCCGGCGCCTTGCTGCTGCTGCCGCTGCCGTTAGCTCTCTGCTGGGGGAACACCTCCCTCCAGATGACCAGCTGACCCACGCGCTGCTCAGACGCCAGCGGCAGGAGGCAGTAGTGCTGGCAGTACAGGCACACATCCAGCAGGTCCTCTTTAGGCAGGTGGTTGGCGATCAGGTAGGACTGGGAGGAGGTGAGGGGGTGGATGATTTGAAATCTTTAGTAAACAAGTGTCAACAACTTGGAGTGTGATTATTGCAACAAACTACTACACCCATTGAGGAAAGCATGTACATATTCACTTTTTATTAACCTTTACATTTTTAAATTCTCTGAAGGTTAAGAATAATTTTTTTCCATTAAAACATCTTGCACTTGAGGATGTAAATGTACAAAAATCCAATTCAGCCACACCTGGTAAAAACAGGTGATGTGCTCACACCTTCTCTGAAACAAAAGATACAGCACAGTCCACTGCTCACTGTTCTCCTTCTCCCTTTTCCACTTAGTTAATATTTTAACAGAGTAATCAGGTTGATGATTTGTCACTGAGTCAGAGGACAGGCTTGTCGTGTTATCTTGTGTGAAAGGCCATCTGCATCTGCATACAGTCACTGTTAGCTGGGACTTTTATTGTTGACATTTGCTGTCTAGACAGTGGGGTACCATCAGGGGAGGAGATAGATATGATAAGACCGCCAGCACTAAAGCAAGTGTGTGTCTGTTTTGACTGTGACACATACCTTGTAGAACAAGCAGGAGCCAAGAATAACATACAGACGCCTCAGGCCAAAAAAGTCCTCTGACTGCAATAAAACATAAAGACAAAGATAAAAATACAAGAATGTAAACAAAGGGACAGATATTGGAGAATGCAGACGGTGGCAACAGATGAAAAAAGAGCCACTGTTAAAGGTTTGAGAAATAATTTATGAGTGAATGTAGAAATAAATTGTTGAAAGACTCTCCAACAGTTTTCCCAAAAATGTCTCCAGTACTGTAGATCCTAGATCCTAATTCACTCTCTAAGGGCAGATGAGACATTATTCAGATAGTGCTCATCTGTTTCTAGAAGTAAACCAACAATGAGAAGAGACATCAGGCAGAAAAATGTGTGGAATAAAAAGATGAAATCTCTGGTTTTGCTGCATCCATTTTGACACTTTTTAACTGAACATCATGAATCTGACATAAAGTGCAAAGCAAAACTGTTGGAGTGCGCTCTTAACAAAATGACATCCACTTCACTTAACTGCTTCCGGCATCAGTAATCCCTCTGTAGTCAGCTGGTTAATGCTGCACACTCAGAGGACAAGCCAGAGCCCATTAGCTTCTCATTAAAAATACACACACATACACATGAACATGCCCCTAAAAATAGGCTAACCTTCTCCTCTTCCTTGCTAAAGCAAGAAGACAGATGGCAGATCAGCTCGTGTCCTAACAGCAACATTTAGAAGTACTTTATGTTTCAGTTTTCTGTTTGTTGTAAAAGTGTGAAACTGATGACATGTCTTACCATTTCACCAAAATCAGAAGACTCAAAATCAGAAAGAACAGTGTCCACCTCCATCTGTGGAAAGAGAAAAACAAACATTAGCTTAGCAGCATTTAATTAAGAAAAAAAAAAGATTCTTTTGTATCCTGCAATGTTGCAATGTTCTCTATTGTCTTATAATGTGCATCGTTTTGAACAGTGGAACACTAGAGGGCACCATACCATCAACTTTAAACAGCAACACTAAGACATTTCCTGTGCTAACTGCTGCTTCTTGACAAAATTAAATCTTCTTCAATCTCCACATGCCACACACAGAACTGCACCTTGATTTCCGGAGGCAGTGTGAGCCATCGGACCGCTGGCAGTCCGTCGAGGAAAAGGGTCCCTGAGACGTCGGGGGGCGGGGCTGAGGAGCCGTCCCTCAGACGAGACGGCTGGATGAGCTGCTGGAAGAACAGGCAGAAGAAATGGTCCAACCTGGGGGTGTGGTCTGGTTTACAGAACGCACTGTGGAGGACACAATGAAGTTGACAACTGGTCATAATGACACACTGAAGAAGCAAATGGATTAAAAGAAGAGTGATTATATTTTGTAAAAGAGGGTTTAAAGAAGAGTCGAATGAAGAGTTTGTCTGTAATCCATCTGGAAATCACCTTTTGCTTTGTTTGGGCAGAAAGACACTGTTTTTATTCCAGTATATTTTACATTAAGTATAGAAATGACAGCCATAAAGGGGAAGTTTCAGCCAGGTCTCTCAGCAGGACCACAGGAAAGCTAAGACCGACAAACCTGTCTAAAGAGCCGTACATCACTTTTAGTGTCCGGACAACGTCTCCCACCACCGTCTGCAGATACAGCAGTGGAACCCTGGGGGGGGAAGGGAACGGAAAAAATGTCAAACACAGACCTGGATAAACTTCAGCCCTCGCAGATCTACTGCTTATCAAATATTTGGACTAACAGCCAGGAGCCACGGCGGAAAAACAGTTTATAAATTATTGTTTTTGTCGACACCTGGGTGTTCCTATCGATCCATGACCCTTCAGGCATGAATGTGATTATTTCTCAGCTGAGATGATGATTAATTGGGCTGACCTGGTTGCTAAAAAATGAGAAGGTGGCTAATATGACTCATCTCAAGAGCCATTTTACAACCACACGTTCCTTAAAGAGGTATTCATCCTGCCAGCAAAGGACAAAAACAAGCACATGTGCAAGTTGAAATTGAGAAAAACGAATGGCCCTTTTCAATTGTTTTTACAGGCCGTGCTCTTAAATGTTTCCTCCTCACCAAAACTACTTAATTCCTCGAGCACACATCATGCTCTGAGAATTTATAACCACACTAGTGTCATTACTTTAAAAATGATATTCTGAAAATTTAGTCAGATCTTCTACATCTGCGATTTTTGCTGTTAATATCTATATTAATATTTGATTTGCTGTTTATTTCTCAGGTGGCAGAGGCTGCATCTCAGTGTAATGATCTGTGTGCAGCATGTTTGTGTGTTTGATACTGCCTCCCTCTACCTCTCCGCAGGAAGACCGATGACCAACAGGTTGTTGCTTTCCTTCCAGTAGCCCACATGCACCAGATGTTTCCCGAGCAGGAGAGACGAACTGTGGAGAGAGGAGATGGAGAAGATGGTAAAATCAGACGGAGTACAATGAACAGGACATGTGACTGAACAGAACATAAGAAGATATATATAGAAATGTGTGTTAATGTAACATATTAATGCATACGCTTTAATGTAACGTATAGTGACTGGGGGGCAGGATAAGAGTCCCAACAACCATTACACTCTATTACAGGATTAAGTTATTATTTACACATCATTTTTCAGGGAAAAAAGTCCTGAACATTTACTGGTTCACTGGTTTTTCTTTGTGTTATATGAGAATTCACTGAATATCTTTGGAGTTTTGACTGCTGGTTCAAATTTTCCTGAGGAAGTTTTTACTATATCAGACACCTTTTAGACCAAAGGATATTCAGATTCAGAAAATAATCAATAATCAATCAATGATGAGAATAACTTGTCGCTGTCCTGACATCAACCACAATACACAATTTTTGTTTTCAATGTAAGATGGAGACACTTTGACCTCAGGAAGAAGCAGTTTGAATATCTGGTTGGTAAAATGGTTTAAAGTAAAATTTGTGCATTTTAATTGATGTTTTCTCCACGCTGCCTCTCATACCTGATGATCCTCCCTCCTGTGACATTCTCCAGCATGTCACACAGAGTGAGGAAGATCCCTCTCACTCCTTTCAGCTGGCTGGAGGCTTCAGACACTGGGTACTGGTACAAGATCTCCTCCTGCAGACAGACACACACACACACACACACTCACAGTGTAATTTGGAATATCTGGTTTAAGTGTTGCCCTTTGTCATGAAAATTATACATGCTGCCGGGAGAAAAATCTCTGGTTAGCCTATCAACAGAAAATGTCACATAAAAATGTGAAATATCTGCTGTTGGATGCTGCAGTTACCAAAATTTATGTCTTCTCCGAATTATGGACGGCAGAGAAGAATGAATGGATGAACCGCTGGATGTTTGTTCTGCCACCTCAACAATGTTAGCTTGGTTTTAGTTTTACCGTCAAACCCATTTTCACTTTGGAATAAACAAAAAAAAAAAAAAAAAGTCACTTTAAAGATAAATGTTGCTAAAATATTTTAAGTTTGACTTTTCCAGAGTAAAGAAAAGTGGAATCAGGAAATACGGGAAACACTTATCTGTGTTTTGGGAACTGTCTGTACACAGTTTTCAAATATTTTTCAACAAAATTATATCATAATTACATTTGTACTTTGATGTACTATGAGCACTTATTTCTCTTATTGCTGCAATCTGAAAATCTTCAGGGCCATTTGTTGCAGAAAAAACACTTAAAGTGTGAAAGTCCTCTGAGCAGATTTAGTTTATCGTTGTGATATTAGTATTCCTCCCAGCATGCTGGCAACTCTGAGGAATACAGGGTGGGTAAGAGGCGAGTTGCTGAGAGGGTCAGAGGACGCGGTGGTGCACAAGGGAATAAAAACCCTGAATGAACGGCGCCTCACAGCCTTGGCAACCAGAACAAAGACACAAGCAACTGGCTATGTAAGATATTCACCTTGGGGTCAGAACCGCACACAAGGAGTCCGCTAAAAGTCTGTGAGCGCTGCTGAAGAACAACAAACACAGTAAAACCCTTCAGCTACATCTTGTCTGTACATGCAGGCAAAAAAACAAAAAAAAAAAACACGCACATCACACAGTTAAAACTCAAAAATACCACCGCACAACCTCTCCAATTTCTGCTACCCTGCAATCAAAGGACTAAAAAATCAAAGTCAGAGTTTAGTGGGTTCTAGTGCAGCACTGTCATTTAGAAAATCAGCCGCTGGCTGATGTGGCTCCAGTCAACCCGTACTCTATCTCCACTGCCGTTTTGGTCAACATAAAAAAATAGAAAAAAAGAAAAGAAAAGAAAAAAAGTTTGGCTTGCAGCTACACAAAAAGGAACTGCAGAGCCATGAAGTACAACCATAAAAAAACATAAACCTGCCAATAGTCATCCACAGGGAAAACGTGATTACAGTGTAGAAGGTGTCGGTCAGCAAATGAGCGTAGTTTGCTTCTCAGAGCAGGAAAACGCTTCGGGATTAACACTTTACTACAAGGCAAGCTGTGTCCCACCTTGTGGGATATAAAACAAAAGAATTTGCATGGGACCACTTAAAAAAAAGGAAGTATGTTATTTTGTTAATAGACTGCTCCACCTCAGCCAAAAGGGGCATGTGTGGATTCACCCTAGAGAGAATAAAGTTCACAGCATTAAAATGATGGATCATTTATTGACAGGAGCTGTGCTCGGGGCAGAGCTGCTCCACTTCTCTCGTTTCTCTCCTCCGTTCTCTCTGTTTCCTGTTAGTAGCACCCGCAGGCCTTGGAAACCGTCCAGAGCAGTAGTTTTCTGAAGAGTCTGACTCACATGAGAGAAAGTCAGAGAAAGCTTCCCACTCCTAGACGTGGGATTTCCTACACAACTAAGGTCGTTCTTGACACTCAATTATCAGGATACACTTTGTAATAGTCTAGGTAATAAAATAAGTCTGCTCCATGTTTTTAATGTAGTTTTGTAGGAGTCATGATCAGCTTTCCCCATACAATTTACTTACTGAAGATATGGAACATTAAGTGGTTACTCTGGGTTTATATATCAACAACAGACATTCTGTTTATTCTGTCAGTTTTTATGTTAAAATTATTGACAATATTTACGTTTTGTTTGTCCAGTCTCAGCACACCTGACACAGAAGGTGGCTTCCACCTGAGGAACTATAGGAAGTTTGAACTTTAACAGAAACTTGGGAACTTTAATTGCATTTCAAATGAAATCAGTGTCTGAATGTCGCTCTTGCCCTTCAAAATATCCCAGCTTTGGTGTTAGTACCTTCCCATGGTGCAGGAACTACAGGGGTGAGGTTTGCAGCACTGAATGTCAGCGGTTGGTGAAATACACGTCTTTTTCACTGTTGAGTTCAAGATTAACCATAAGAGTCACAGAGAGATTTTATTTACTAGGTTATTTCATTATGGTTGCCAGACTTAAACAAACACTTGGTGCATATATTTCCTTGCCTCACACCTTGAATTCCTGGTGTTTTCAGTCTCCCTGTCTACTGCTGCACATCTCTTTTCTGACATTGATTCAATCGCCGTAGTTGCAAATCAGTAAATTACAAAGAATAACAAAAACTACAACTTCATCAGCGTCTGTTGTGCTGTTTTGGTAACGCCATAACGCCATCACTGTAGCTGCAGAATCAGGTCCCACACAGATGTCACTTTTTGATATGTCGACTAACTAATGAGGATGCTCTTTGTGGGACTTTAGACCCAAGGGAAAGACAAAAAGCAGTGAACTGAAGGAACCTTGTTGGACTTTACTTCTTGGGACTTTTTGTAAGAGGTCTTTACTCTCATCAAGGTTGTGGTGTTAATTGTCATCCATCATTTTCTCTTTTAAAATGCACATGCTGTAAAGACCTATAAATGTCTCATCATATATTTTACAAGAACTGACCTCCTCCTGCGGTGACGCTGAGTCCAGTTTAAGTGACAGGTACATGACAACATGTGGGATGTGTCCTATTGACATCTGGAGTTCTGCAGTGTCCTCCCCCCACAACAGACGCACCAGCTGGCTGACCGGCGGAGAGGACTTCGTCTTACGGGCTGATGAGGTGTCGCTAGCATTGCTGCCGTCCACCGGAGCCACTGTCTCCAAGGTCAACCTCACCTGGAAGACATGGCAAGAGGAGAGATGGAAAATAAGAGAGTAGATGGAGAAGAGGTGGTTTTGAAAATCCAGTAATGGAACAAGGGATCAGAAAGGAGGAGAGAAGAAAGGGATAAGTTGAGGGAGGGAGAATGATAATTATTAAAGGAGAACAGAAATTGGAAAAAAAAATATTTGAAAAAACAAAACAAAACAGCTATTCTGTTATAATATTGCATCAGCCTGCCCACAAGTCCCCCCTCAGAGTTTTCATTCATTTCTAAAAAATCTCCGAGTCACAATGGCTCCACATGATTACACTTGGCGAAGGATTTTAACAGTGCTCATGTGTCTGTTTTAGGAAAGCAGAGGTGAGCTTGTGTGCCGAGCTTCCAGGAGGAGGAAAAGCTTCAATCATTACACATTCACTGAGGGGAAAAGGCAGAAAAGTGGATAGGAGGATGGCGACTGTCAGAGAGAAAGTGACACCGACATCCAGACCAAACCGCAGCATAACAAATAGCAGGGATCTGTGTGTGTGTGTGTGTGTGTGTGTGTGTGTGTGTGTGTGTGTACACTTGTCTGAGTGTGTTGGGCTAAATTAAAACCAGACCACTGCAAGCCCAAGAAACAGCAGCAAGACAACACACAGTCTATCTTCTCTCGTTCATGCAGTATCTTTTTTTTTTTTTTTTTAACTTTCCATACCCCAGTGCTCTATTTTACATTGTCATTCACAGCAAGTCACAGTGGAAACAGAAACAGAGCTGCATGGAAATCCAACAAGCACGCACATGGAAACACATGCAGTCAAGATGCACAGAAGGATGAGAAACTGCAGCTCTGTGGTGTCTCTGTTAAAACAATCTGTCAGACCTACATTTGAGTCTTGTACAGTCAATCAACATAAGATTATAACCAGGAGAGGCTGTTCACTGACCTCACAGATTGATGTACTGTACATCATGAGTCTGGAGAAAGCTGAATCTAAAACAGTGGACTGGAGTTTTGACTGAAGAAGATCAGTTTTCTTTTCTATCAGTGTGTTTCACTGACATGAACTACATTTCTTTGCTCGAATGTTCTCACAATTGGGGGAAACACAATCCCATTAAAAAGAATTTCTGACAAAGAAAGGCTTCATATGTAGACATGCCATGGTGGCATACCTGTTCACACATTGTGTTTACTCTGGGCTGAAACCTGTCAGCGCTACAGAGGCCATATGTGGAGCTGAGCTGATGTTAACTCAAGTAAATCAGAACCAGAGGCCAGATGTTAGAAGGATCCGAAAGGTTTAGATTAGAAAGGTTAGCAGAATCTGGTTGAACTCACTGGTCAGGGAGAACTGGTTAGTTGGTGTCCTAATTGAATAAGGTCCTACCTTCCTACAGTAAATGTGTTCCTTTTAGCAAATCAGCTAAACTATTTTCCGACTGTGATTTTTATTGACCTTTCAAAGTCAAGTGAGAACGTCAACATGGAAAGCACAGCAACAGCACAGGAACAGGATCTTTCCTCTATATCGTGCAGACTTATAGTCAAGGCCAGGCACTTATATAGTTTATTTCATTTAAAACTGCAATCTAGTAGCAAATGAGCCAACCTGAAGTGCAACAGTGAAGATGGCTGTTGACCAACAACTGAGATGATTACTCAGATAAATCAACGTTTAAAATGTCCATGCTTCATCTATATTGTTGAGAGATGAGTTACTTCTAATAATATCTTCTAATATTTCAAGTACTGTGAACCAGCTGCTGCCAGAACAAAGAACACAAAAACAGAACAGTTTATCCTGTTTATCCTAATGAGGCCTTTTCCTGGTTAAACAAACATATTAAGTTAATGTGAGGTGTAGCTAGAAATGTGTTTTATCACCAAACACCTCCACTTCAAAGCAACACTGATGACGATTACTGCATTTTGGTTCCACCTCTCTGCTGTTATGCAAAGGAAACATCCTATAAAGGCTGAGGAGTTTTCTTTCACTGAGGCAGAGTAGTGGAGGTTCGGTTCTGCTGGGATTTAACCTCAAACCACCAGGGACCTGGCAGATCCAGTTGTGAGTTTTAACCACTGCATCTTTACTGGACACGCCCCAACTATATTTTGGTGTTTGAGTGAAACACAGAATGTGGAACATGCCATTATTGATGCACTCCATGGCCACTTACATTGTTTTACACACAGAAAAAGCACAGCTCCTAACAAAGGTGTGTATGTGTGTGTGAAACTAACCTGTGAATAAATGAGGTGTTGTGATCATAACCTCCACAAAGAGGTAAGATCTGTATTTTTCTTAATCCTAGACCATATGGTGCCTACCAAAAATGTTTAAGGAAAAAAAAGATCATATTCCCTGGTCAAAAATGTTGAAACTGTATTTTTCTAATCCAACGATCACTCCCAGAACCCTCCAAGGCCTGTCAGCACTAACCACAGGCCACCCGCCTCTCCAGCAGGCGCCTACATCTGGGCTCCCAGCCATTTTAGCCAATTTTAGGAATATTATTAAAGAAGAGCTGAGTGGTGGTGGAGCACCATGTGATGTACCTTTCAATTGGCGACACTGACTGGCTCACTCACAGAGTGAGAGGCAAAGATTGTAAAATGGATTTAAAGCTACTGCATCCTCAATTTTTAAGGATTCACAAAGGAAATAGTTATGATTAGACTGAGCTGAGGGCATCAAATTCAGACGTGAAAAAAAAGGTAGAAAACTTTCAAACTCTAAATTTGGGGAATAATTGGGTAAAGAGGCTGAGTGGGCTAACTGCAGCACTTTCTCTCATCATAAATAATAGGGATGTGGTTAGACTGGAGTGTGCTCTCACTGAAATTCCAGTCTGTTGATGTCAGTCATTTAGCACTCGCTCGTGGATGGACACACACACACATATAAGCACACACATGAAGGAGTAACTGTAGTTTGTCCAGGGTTAGTAAAGGGCACGGTGGACTGACTTTAATACTAATATTTGCTCCTCCAAACATAATAAGTACTGTCTCCATTCCATCTGGGAGGGCTGGCACATAGAAAAACCACCCTCCAACACACACACACATACACACTCTCAAACAAAACAATCATTCTGTCAGCAATACAACTCTATTTCAAGTTTTTAGAAAGTCATCGTGGTGCCTGACGAACCTTGTATTTTTCCAAAAAATCTCCCTTGCTCCTTCCCTACGATGTAATTTAGTTTCCGACTACATCTTCTAATCAGCTGAGCTTTCAATCCCACAACAGCTTCCTGTGGCACCGAAAAAGAGTCACACCACAGTCCTGTCCATCCGTCGTGCTCGCCATCAACCCTGCACACACTCTGTCATTTGCAAATTCCTACTTTTTGATGGTCTGCTTTTTGGTGCAAACGCACAACTGAGAGGCACAGACTATGGATTTTTTAGCTACCGATCAAAGGATCATTTCTCGGTAATTGAGGGTTTTCTAATGTTGAGCGGCGCTGGCCTCTGCTCTCTACACACATTTCAGCATCTTAGAAGTACCAATGCGTTACCAAGTAATTTAATGTCTATATTTACTGTTTGAGCAGGATGTTCGTGCCTAGCAAGGATTTTGAAGACCTAAATGCTACCTTACAGATTTAGAGGGCTAATCCAATAGGGTACAAGCTGAGATATTGTTTCAATGTGTGGCAGCAGAGATTATGACAGCTACTGACTATAAAGAAAACTACAAACCTGTGTCCACACAAGCTGTTTCTGAGGATTCATTTGCTCACCTGTGTTGGCCCCGGGATGCACGACAGAACCCTCTCAATGTTTTCTGACGTCACGTCCACATCGTCCACTGCTACAAGCACGTCACCTAAACACAGCACGCAGAAAATAAACATTTATCTGAGGCAGACCTGGATTAAACCGTGAACATAAATTTAATTAGTTTACAGTCCCACACAAAAATGAGTTCATCATGCATCTTTAGATATATATTTGAATTGAAAAACAAGGGAGGAAGTTCTCCATCTATCTGACAATAGTGAAACACAAAGCAAATCCGCTTGGTGCACAAGTATAATACTAAATTCCACCCCAAAATCAAGGCACACTAACACAAAAACAAAAGCTTTTTAACTTTTGCAGTGTAATAAAGCAGTGTGCCTTCATTTATTGGAGCAATGTTCCATCATAAAATAACAGAAAGCACCTCAAACTTTGCCTGCATGTTATTTAAAAAGACAACAGCCAATACTGACTGATCTGCTGTCAATCAACACTTACTGTAACATTTGACCCAAGTTAGGTTGACAGGCAGTGATGCTGATCTGACTTCTAAGAGCACAACTTGAAATAATTTGATTTACTGGATGAATCGTGTCGTGCTTTCCACCTATGCACTGGCCTGTAGAGACCCAGTAAATGCCCTGTAAAGAGCTTCACCTGCTTGTGTGCAGGGAGGCACACTACCATCTAAGTAACAGAGCTATTTCAGGTATTTAACCACTCTAATTGTTTAAGTATGTAGCTCCGCTGCATAAAAGCTCCTCTAAACAGTAACTCATGTGGGTAGTCATTTGTGGTGAAGCACAACTGGCATTCCTCTGTCTGCTAGTAAAAAAACTGCCCAATGATTAGCCCAGATAGAAGAAAATCACTTCAGAGATGCCAAGCTTTCAAACAGACAGATTACTATTTCTAAAGGACCAGACCTGCATTTGAAGTCTCTATAACACTGTGCTGAAAGTCTGAATATAGATGCTGTTCAGAGTTGGCCACAAGAAGTAGCTATTAAACTTCCTACACACATTTTTAACAAGAACTGTGTGGGTTTTACAACACAGCTTAAAACTATGACAATGATTTGCATTACTTTGTAGTTGTTGCTATGGAAAAATAAAGCAGCGTCAATCCCAAACCTCACCTAGTTCTTGCAGAATATTCCTACAGACATGACATATCAATCTAGTTACCATCACAGATTACACTTCAGCGACTTTAGTTACCTCTGACTTGATTGGATGTTGTGTATTACGCCCATTGTTTAGGCTGTGGGCTCTTTTTCATTTAAGAAATATCTGTGTTGTAATAATCGCAGCCTGTGCTTTGGCAGTGCATTTGTGTGGTGTGGAAATGAATGAGTCAGTGCTGGTTCATGACTCTGTAGATGACTGTTATTGAAATCATAACTGCTGTGTAGCTGCATTTTCCCTTTCTTAAGGTTAATAAGTTCTTTTTGAGAATGGGGAAAGCAGTTCTTGCAAAAATTCAGTCACAAAACTACTATTTTTATCCAAATAAAAATTTCCTCTGAAGCTTGAGTTCCTCAGATACAATCCCCCTCCTTTTACTAGAGTGTGTGTGCATATCATTACAGGAACTTTTTAATAGGTCAGGATAGTTCTTAAACTCTCCCGAACACTAGAGGACATAGTCTATTCATTGTTAAGAAGGATGATAACGTATCTTTTCCCCTTCTAAGCTTGACACTATCTTTGTATCTTCGTGTACCTTTTCAAAACCGTGTAGGTTCAGGAATAACAGTCTTACCAATCAGGATCTGGCCACATTTGATGGCTGGGCTGTTGGGTATTAATCCATGAATAGTCAGTCTTTCTTCCTGTCTGACAGCTGCAGAGTCTCCCTGTCCTTTGCTCCACGAGGGGCGATGCACCACCCCCAGCAGAGCCTCCAACAGGCCTCCACTGTCAGAGAGAGGTGTTGATGAACCTCCAAGACGTTTAGGGTTGAGGTAGACGCACACGTCCTTCAGCTGCTGCTGCTGAACTGTCACACCCTGCCTTGGGCCTGGCTGGTTTTTCAGGATGGACGCAGGTGGTGATAAAGTCGAGTTGTCTTTACCCCCATCCTTCCCTCCTCCTCTGCGCTGAGACGGCCGGCGTTTTCTCCTCAGGATCCTGGCTAGCCTCTTGAGAGCAGGCTCGCCTTTTGCCCATGAACCACATCGCTGCTTCTTGTTTTGCTCCGTGATGATCTCTGCTTCCTTTTCGCTAAAGCGAACATGATTAGTGGACACACCTTGACTGGCATTGGCCTGGGCCAGCGCAGCCTCCTCTTCGCCCTCACTCAGCTCCAGGTAGAAAAGCTCACCATTCTTCTGAATGTCGTCCAGCCATTCTGGTTCCAAGTCACTAAGAGAAAAACAAACAGAGCATTGGGAAAGTGCTACTATCAGAAGCAGAGAAACTGGGAAGAGAATGTAGAGTGGTAGAGACAGAGATGTGCTGATATAAATCAACATTATACACAACAAATGCACAATACGCACAATAAATAACTAAACTTTACTGTCATTACATCCACATAATTAATTTCAGTCCTGAGAGGAATCAGACATCCCTCATGCATAATGTAAGTATTTAGAGAACAGTTATGCCAACATGTCTTCAGATTGATGGAGAAAGGTATTACAAGATTTTATCTTTTTAAAGTTCCTTCAGTTAGTACAAAAAGCTACTATAAACTGTAATCAGGTGCTTGACCAAAAGGGTGGAAGTAAATGGTGGATATTTTTTCTTTTGGCTTCTCTTCTTTTAAACCTGCTTTGAAGAACAGAGCCTGTGGTAGGCAGCTTTGACAGGACATCCATAAATTTGCTGAGGATGGCAAGAAGTATGCAATTATTTATGAAGAATTACCTCCCAAACTGAAACCCTCCCAGAAAAGCTATGAAAAGCATAGCAGATGGAAACCGTGTGGATGGGGTAACAATCATCCTCTAGCAAAGCTGGTTGCTGCCTTCACAGGTGTCGTTATTATGGTCCTAAGATTATACGTGTACATAAATTATCTAGAGCAGCCACATACCACAGCTCCGATTTATAATGTAAACCATCAAGTGTCATCTCTTACAACCTTTTGCAACTTTAAAAGACCTCATATTGTTAGCTGCTAGTGCAAATGGTTTCTTTGTTTCTAGTCTCATATTCAAACTATTTCCTTCCTACTTGTGGAAAGTGTTATATATAACAGGTAAAGCCTTAACACTGACTTAAAACCCACTTTCAAATTTGTGAACCCTCATTCTATTTGTGAAAACGGAAGAAAATGGGGGACTTCACTGTTTTTTTCGACATATAAGCGACCTCAGACTAGGTGCAGATAAAAAAACCACTATAGTTAGACTTGTGAAATCTGGACTAGATTATCCCGGAGAGGCTACAGACTCTTTAAAACACAGTTTCAGGTTTGTAAAACCTTTATCCTACTTGTGAAAACGCAAAAAAGAGGTTTACTCAGAGTAGTTGGAGCTGCTGAAACTCGAAGTGGATTCACAGTCACTACCGCTGCCGTGCTCGGTACCGTCTCCTTCCGTTTGACCGTGATAAAGAGTTTTTTCGGCACACTGCTGACGAACATTTGCGAAGGCCATTTTCTCCCGAAGATGTTTTATTTCCTACGCACTTCTAGCCAAACGAACGGTGATACTCTCTCGCCATGTTGTAAGCGCCGACGAGTCTCCTCACAGCGTCACGTGACGCACGAGCGCCTCATTTGATTGGTGGACGGGGCAGTTGCCCCTAACAACGCAGAAGCTTCGCCGGCGGAGTCACGTCCCAAGTGCTTTTACCTTAAGCGACAGCATGAAGCTCTCATCCCATTAAATAATGCAGCAACCGCTCAGACAACACCACAGACATGCCCAAATTAAATTTACTGAAGACGTTATTTCAATTCAAGCCAAAAGAAATAAACACTGATGACAATATGCAGTATTTCATTAACATGTCATGCTGTCAAAAGATTACAAACCCATTTATACATAAAAAATAAGATTATCTTATGGGGTAAAAGTACAAGAACAACGCTGATGTTCAACAACTTTCTCTACAACAATAAGGAGGAGGAGTGCATTAAACATGCGGATGCAATAATGATCTATTGTCTACATGCTGGATTTTAAATTTGCACGTTTTCACTTTTACTTTTTATTTATTTATTTATTCATCTTATTGTTGCCCCCTTTCCCCACCTCCCTGCAGGCTTGCACGAGGATTTTAAATCCCCTTCGGTATTCAGCAAACTTCTGGCCAACTGCCTTTGGCCAAACAAAAGCACACAACTTTAGGTCTGTTAAAACACAAACAGAAAATACAAGTTCTATCCAGATACCAGTGCGATTCTTGTATGAATATTTACTCACCTGTAAAGGAGAACACTGCGAATAGAGTCGAAGTCCTCCAAATTTTTAGAGAATGAACCTCCATCTATAGAAATGTTGAACATCATTTGTGTTTCATGTTGTCGCCTGGATGAGTGCGGCCAACAACGCTGCCTCAACTTAAATCGTCCGGTTTATGAGAATGCAATTTTAAAACTCCAAGAGACCCGAGAGAAAAGCTTGAAAAACTCCGTCCGTCCTCGGCCACCGACAAGATCAAAATTAATTCCTCTCCTGACCGCATGAGCAGCACCTCAACCACCGTGCAGACTGAACCGCGTCTCCAAGACCAGAACAAATCCTCCTCCAATTTCTCACGTCAATCAGTGACACGGAGTAGTGAGCGGTTCAACACCAACGCTATTCAAAAGGAAAATAAAGCCACTGGTGTTTCTTTTTTCTTTTTCTTTTTTTAAAGAAGTTTTGAGTGTTTCTCCAGGCCAGCAGAGCGGAATTTGTCCCAGCGGTTTTCTTGGCAGGTGGAGTAAAAACCCGCCTACTCTGAGTTACCAAAAAAAAAAAAAAAAAAAAAAAAAGCTCAGCAGACAAGCCCACATTTGTCCTTAAATAAAACAGTGTAGTATTCAAGCCTGAGGAAATAAGGGTACTATTCCACGTGTATCCTTGGCGACAATCCTTAAATAAAAAATCACGCACTAACATTCCCAGTTACGGATAAAATACTTTAGTAAATACGGTAATAAACTTTGACTTATGCTGCGGTTGTTTTCATGCTGCCATCACAACGGAATTTCAATCGGTTTTACGCACAATATCCCTCCCGGATCTTAAATCTTATTATGTAAGTCTTCAGATTAATGTTGTTAGGTAAATTATTTGCAATTTAATCAACGAGTAGAAGTATTAAATCACAAAAAACTGAATCAACAGGGTGTCGGTATGTTTACATCCTACTATAAGAAGAGTAAAAGTAGTTTGTTACAAGATTATTAATAATGGAACCGTGGTGGAGGAAGTATTCACATGGTTTACTCAAATAAAAGTACTACTATCACAATATAAAAGTACTCTATTCCAAAAGTCCTGCAATCAAATATTTACTGAGGTACATGATAGAATAATAAAAACAATAATAGAAGTGTAATCAGCACAGAGTACACAAAAGTACTCATTTAATGCAGGACACTCCTTTGGGGGTTTATGCTATTATTAATGGATTATTATATCTAAACGCAAGGAACATCATAGTGTTTTAGCCGGGGTTAATTTGGGTAGTTTACTGTATTAAACGAATTAAATATGGATAAATGGCACTCTCTGTTTTCACATGAAAACACAGACAGGAGTAAACTAAACATAATATCTCTTCACTTGATACTTAAAATAAACTCGCTTTACATTTGACAGTATTACGCTACCACTCTGATCATACTCCTCCCCTCATTGCCCCCAGAGGAGACAGTGAACGGTCATCAAAAGCGGAGAGCATATGAACTGAATCAAGTCTCTCCACCCGCTTCGCGCTCAGGAAGGAGTATCACCACCTCTTCATCGTGGTTAGCGAGACCATACAGTTTAGAAACACATTTCTCAAGTCAGTAACTATAGAAATGATCCCTGAAAGTATAGTCTTAACGAGCTACTGCACTTTCCCTGGTACTAGTATGAGGAACCTGTGCTCCACTGTCATGGTGCTCACAACCTCACACTGAAAACCATCTATATAGTGTGCGTTTATTAAGACAATCATCACAAATACATCACATTTGAACTACATGAGATTAAAGATACAATATACGTTTGTTATGTTTGGAAATTCTTACATATAAGGACATTTGAAAACGGGTAAAACATTTTCCTAACTGTCACATATTTACACACTGCACTGCTTGAAATACAAAACACAAACTACATGCGACGGCTGATTCAGCAACAAAAGCCTCTTTTAACTGTAAAATAATCTAGAAGTTGTCTTTATTTAGTATACCCACAATGCAGCTTGGTGCACGGCCCTCCTCCGTTATCGCTCATTGGCTGCTGTGATGCTGTAAGGCAGCGTGGTAGCCACAAAGCTAACAACAACGGAGGTGAAACTAATCTTTTTAAAGCAGAGACGTTACACAATCATTACGAGGTAAGCATTTACTGAATGCCCGTGTCACACACTGTAAAATAACATGGGACGAAGAACATGTCACTCGATAAAGGACGAGAAAATTACAATTTGGAGTTAAGGAAAGCTAACTGATGACAGGAAGCGTGTGCGCCACTTCTTTTTACGTTCGTCTGGAAACGATGTTATACGATTGTTCCTGTTCATGACAAAATATCGCGGCATGATTTGAGAGATATTTTCAAAACGTTTTAGATTTATTAATTATGGTCGTTTAAGTCTATGAATACAAGCAGAACATATCTTACAACACAGTGCTACGGCGATGTATTTTTGTAACAGTTATGTTAAAAATTTTTCTTGCTCACTGGAAGTTTTATGTTATAAAACACAGTTGTGCGGTTTCGGTAATGGCTCGTTTCTGCAAATTACAACACAAAGCAAATACACATAGAAAAGTAAAATCTTACCATATAGTTTATACAACAGTTTAAGCAGAGGAAAAACAGGCTGAATTATTGTTAGATTACATTTTTATCATTTATATTGAAACTTCTTTATACACTGTCTAGTTTATTTAGTTATCATATATTGCATTGTTCTTTACCTACAACATTGTTTTTGTGATTTATGCGAAGTGGCTGCTGCAACATTGCAATTATCTTTGGAATTACTTAAGTAATAAATGTGTTTGTCTATTAAAAGTTGTTTTTGAAGACCTACACACTATCAACAGAAATCGTACATTCGCAGACGTTGGACGTAAATTAGCTTAGGGAGGCTAACGGTCTCTTACTCTCACTTTTTTTTTTTTTAACTTGACACATTTTGGAGCCAGCGTGAACATAAGGTTAAGATTTATCTTCGCAGAGATAACATGTTTGAACCACCACTCGCTCTGAAAAGTTGATTTAATTATTTCCTTGATAAAAAAAAAAAACAACCAAACAAAATTCTCACTTTAAGATAGCTAGCTAATGGTATGCTAACAGGCTAATGCTACTGTTAAAAGTTAACTGACCAATTAATAGCTGGCTTAACTTCAAGAGCGCAGCTTCGAAGAAAACACAAAACACATCAAGACATATTAAATTAAAAGAAACAATAGGATTCACTCACCATTCAGCCAGGTAACCACGGTGAAATGCACCTTACACTAGCACGTCTAATTAACTGACAAAGAGTTCATAAAGTCCTTCTCACAGGACTACACCACCCTCTTCTGGTAAATAGGCGAAAATTAAACTATCACACTGTTTGTGATTCAAGATTATCTTTCCAAATATATCAAACAAACGTTAAAATACCAAACAGGCGACTTATGTAGGTTTGAACAAAACATGCAGGTGTGTTTAGTGACCATTTTATCTACAAGGTAGTCCGCCCTCTTGCCCCAAACCCCTCCGCTTTGTTTACGTGGACGTCATAAGTATGCGCCGTTCATATGTTCGCAATCAGGAAGCGACTCCTGCCTCTGCTCAGGCATGTGTTTTTCCTCCTCTTCATTTATATGTTGCTTTTAGGGTATGATTTAGGGTTAGTTTTACAGTAATGATGCTAATATGAGTTTCTAGCCACACGGTCGGGCTCTCTGTTTTTTTGATCTACTCAAACCGAACACTTTTGCCACAAGAACTGCACAAATAGCTGGACATTTACAGAGGAAACTCATATGTTTTAAAAAAACAGGGTCAGTAGAGAGAGAGGATAGCAGCTGACAGAAATGGCAGAGGTGTGTGACATGCAGCTGAATGGAGTATCAGAGGTGATGGAGCTGCTTCACATAGATGTGGAGACTGATGTGGTGGAGGACAAGCCTGGAAGAGAAGATGCACTGTGTTCAGTAAGTTTGTTTATGAAGCCCTCATTTGAAAAAAGCATAATATTTAACATTGCATAGATTTATACACAGTAGCGTTATTTTCACTGGGCATTTGTTTATTATTTTCTTTAAAAATTCTGTAAAATGTAGAAAAAGAAATTGTTGTACACTTGTAACAGTTTTTTGTTTCATAAACAGAGGAATGTGTTGAGGAAGCAGCGAAACTGGGAGAGGCAGCTCGCCGCAAAGAAGAGAAAAAGGAAAGAAGAGAAGCAGAGGAGGAAGATAAACCGTGAGCAAGAGTCAGGTAAAGAACCAGTGAAAATAAATCAAACTGTAATTGTTTTTTTGTTTTTTTTTAGAGAGACTGAAGGTGAAAGTAAAAAGCTTTTCTTTCCCTTCGTTTATAATCAGAGAGCCTGTATTTCCTGTGCTCTTGGTCACGCAGGTGCCTGTGCTGACAGTCCTCTGTTTACCAAACGGGTCATGAAGGCGATCACCAAAGAGCGTTTAGCTGAGGCCCAGTCCACAGGGCTCAAACTCTGTGTTGATCTGAGTATGACTGACTGCATGTCTGACAAGGTAGGTGTTTATAAAAGCCTGTTTCTAAAAAAAAAACCTCTAGGTACCAAAGAGCTGGTTTTGTCTCCCATAATGGTGCAGCAGTTGTACGACTTTCACAAGAGAGACATCTACCTTTATTGTGCGTGTTTGTCTGTTTCAGGAGATAAGCCGGCTGGCTGCCCAGTTAAGAAGGCTGTACGGGTCAAACAAGAAGGCAACTCGACCGTTCCACCTGTTCCTGACAGACCTGAGAGAGGACAGCCGTCTCTACAGAGAGTGCATACGAATGAATGACGGCTTCCTCAACTACATGGTGAGTATTATGTTTTTTTGTTTTTATCAAAATCAGAAAACCTTAGCTGTGCATTAGCTTTAACCTCCAGCTGAAACAACTGAAACATGAGAAGAAGGCCTTAGAACAACTTTGCAGAATTATGAAATAAACATAATGAGCTGCGTGCATCCCTTTTGTCTACTCTACTTTCAGATGGACATAACAGAGGACAGCTGTCTGGACCTTTTTTCCACAGAAGCGATCATCTATCTCTCTCCAGATGCTGAGGAAGGTTCGAGAGATTTGAGTTAATTCACTTCACATTAGAGACAGCTTTGTCAGTGCAACATTTCATCTTTTGGCCAGCAGAGGGAGCCACACAGTCACTTTAATTTGTCCAAAAACAAACCTATTGCTGCTGCCAGTGATAAAGTTGTCTGGATAGTACCTCACTTAATGATACTCTTGCACACAGCGTTGAGAGGAAAAGGGTAATTCCATGTCCATGCACAAAATATGAACAATGGAATGATGTTCTTTTCCAAATGTGGTGGAAGTGTATACTGCCTGTCAATTGTCCTGTGGGCCAACTGTAAATCTTAGAGGGACTGTGGATGTGTAGATACTACAGTTTGTTCCTCTACAGATGTAGCATTGGATTTTCCCAGGAACATCAGGTCCTCCAGTTGACCTCCCAGTCACTTTATTTGTACTGCTGATATGGTCCCTTGGAAAATGTGTGGCGTGGGTGTATTACCACAAGTGGTAAATGTTTGGCATTCAGATGCTAAGTAATACTACTAAAGTACTACAAATACTATACTATATACTATACAAATTAAAAGATTTATTGTGGTTTAGTGCAAAAGACTTTTTAGTGCAGTTTTCAGCAAGCCATAAATTGGCAAATATGAATCTTTATGCAAACCATTTAAGAGATTAAAAACATCTAATACTGTAGAGCAATCCTTGAAATTTTATCTAGCATAAATAGTTCAAACGTAACTTATGGAACTTTGCAGTTTTTGAGCAACCCCCCCCTTTTTTAAAGCGTCCATATGCCAAATACTAAAGAAGCTAGAGGCCAAACATTTTTACACACCAGTTGTTGACACTGACATTACTCACTTGACGTATGGAGAAAATCCAAGATGGTTAGTCAGGAGGCCTCTGTTGATTTGACATGGAATGACCCAAAAACATATGTAAATCAGTTTTCAGAGAAAAGTTACACAATACTATACGCACATTTATATTTGGATATTCAGTGTTAATTTACCTGCCTGAATCTCTTTGATATTATTTTTTTATCTCCTTTTCTTTCAGCTTTGGAAACAGTGGATGCTGACAAGGTGTACATCCTCGGGGGCCTTGTGGATGAAAGCATCCAGAAGGTAGGCATCACATAGCAGCAACTCAAGTCAGCTAATTCAATATGACTGGGTAGATCAGTGCATAATTCACCCTGACCTCTGTTAAGGTCAAATGTCATTGCATCAGTGCATGCGTTATATATAATAAACAGGTATACCACTGGCTGTGCTGATTTTTTTTCCATCTCTCTGCAGAAGCTGAGCTTCTCACGGGCCAGAGAACTGAGCATCCGCACGGCGAGATTGCCCATAGACGAGTACATGGTGAAGAAAAACAACACCAAGAATTTTCACTCAAAAATCCTGGCAATTAATCAGGGTGAGCAATGATTTCTGAGTCATTTGTTTTTTTTACCTCTTTAGTTTGTTATCATTGAAACCTCTCCTTCCATCCACAGTGTTCGACATCTTATTGACTTTCTGTGATACGGGCAGCTGGACAGAAGCCCTGCAGACATGGTTCCCCCAGGGGAAGGGTTACATCATCGCACCAGATGATTCATCACCACTTCCTGCAACACAGACTTTGGATTAATGGCGATACTTTCATTTCATGCTTACAACAGAAGCTCATATGGATGGACAATAAAAAAAAAGACAGTATGTGTTAATTACCTCACTGCCTTGTGAAGGAAAGGTAGCACACTGTTGGTCAACATGTTCTTTACACTGAAACCAAATAATGTTATATTTTGGTGCTGCAGATGATTATTACTTCTCATCTGACTATGACTTAAGGAATTTATATGAACAAAAAGAAGCTTTGGTGACACTTTCTCAGGAGGTATTTTGGTCAGATCCCTGAGGTTTTGTGCTCATGTTGAAGTAAAATAACGATGAAATTACTAGTTTCCAATGTGCCTTACTGTAGAAAATAAGTTCAGAAAACACTATTTTTTAACTCATCACTTCTTCACTTTCTACATAAACCCTTGACATCAAACCATCTTATGATTCACTATTCATTTTAAGTGACTGTCACATACTCTCAGTATGGCTCATCGCAAAGAATGAATTTTGCAACTGCAACTGAAAATGTTAATGTTTTTCCCCTGCTGATGATGCAGGTGTGAATCAGCAACAACCTGCATCACCTCTCCACTACACTGGAAAAGTCTCAGAGAGTTACTCTCTCGTCCTTTCTCTCGTTTTATGTCTTGGCACTGTAGTGAACCTTTCCCTGAGAGCTCTTTGTGACTTATATGATTTATAAGAGGCAGAATGTGGTGGAGTATGTTTATTAAATCTTGTCTTATCTTTTCACAGCATTGCCACACTTTCATACACTGTTAATGTGTGTGCTACAATAACACTTCAGCTTGATAACCCATAACTTTGAGGGTTTTTTTTTGAGGGTTTTGGTTCCTGTTTAAGCACAGCCTGAGCTCTTAAAATCTGAGCCATCTTTCAGCTTCAAAGCTGGTTTTGGCAGAGAAACCAGAGATTAGTATCTCTGTAGTAACTTAATTTGTCCTTTCTGTCATTTTATGCATAATTTTATAGTTTAAAATTCTTAATGTAATTGTCGTAATTTCTCAAAATCACTGAATCACCCTATTGCCCTGCACTCATCTTTTTTTCTCCTTGTCTTTCTGTAAACATGATTAACAACTTAGGGCTATTTAAAATGCAGCCATCTCTATCTCAACCAGAAGACCGGAAAATTAAATTGGCATGCTGCTCTACTTCTCAAACATCTCCACTGGCTATCTGTCAAAAGCCAAAACAGATTTTAAGATTTTAATCCCTCTATCTTAAACCTGCCTGGCCGTGAGTTTTCTTTCACTGGATATACACAACAGGTTTCTCAGGACACAGGACCACTGTCTCTTTTGAATTCCTAGATTTTAATCAACATCTGGTGATATAGCGTTACAGCACTACAACAGCCTGTCCGCTGATATGAGGTTCACGCAGGGATAAACTCGAGGAAGTTTTGCTGAGTTTTTACTCTTTTCCCATTTTCTTTTGCTAACAGTTGTATGTGTTTATGTATTTGTATGAATCCAGGTTTTAACTTGTTTTTATCAATTGTTTTTGAATGGTATTGGTATTATGCTCCAAAAATAAATGTGAAATCAAAACTCTTGTGTAAACCGAATGTAAACGAGGGATTGTGAGAATGTGTGGGGTAAAAGCAACCCTGTAATGCTTTAAGAAATGAAAACCTTTGTATGGACTTTGGATGTTTTTGTGTTAACACAGCACAGTCGTTTCCAAAGGGAATCCTCAAACACCACGAGATTAGGATGAGTTTGATGTTGCTGATAATAATGAAAGCATCACTAAAATATTATTAATCGGCTGTTTCTCCAGGAAAGACTTGCTCAATAACATCAGCAGGGACTGAACTCAGGACTGCTCTCTTTCACCACTTCTCTTCTGGGCCCTAAGGTTAAGCAGTTTGTCAATTATTTCATAGCTCAGCACACTAAGCACCATATTTCACTGTGTGCTACAGATATCCTCAGCCCACTGGAACAGATCGTTTTCTTCCTGTTGTTTTGGACATTTTCAGTACGATTACTTAAAATTGAAAAATTAAATGATGATTTAAAATCAACTTGAATTGGCTCTACTCATCCATAACATTTCCAGATTCTTGTGAAAATGTGCAAAACTTGAAATATAATGCTGATAAATGAGAGTGAGATCAGTATGTATCAGAAGATAAACATACAACACTAAGAACAATAACACTGGTCTCACATCCTTTGAGCTCTTGAGAGATGTCAGAAAGTGAATGCCTAACTATTTGGAAACGGGACCCACCAGTTTGTTAGACCCTGGCCAAAACTCTCAGGTCGTAAGGCTTCGTAAGCCTCACTACACAAAATCCTTAGTATACTTTCCCACAGCACAATGACATGCATCTTCTGTTTTGTTTTTTTTTTTGTTTGTTTGTTTTTTTGGCAGATAGAGCAATCCCACACATCCTGTATACAATATTTTTTGAAATCCAGACAGCTTTGTTAATCACTACTGATACTGCACAAAGGTTTTTTTTATTTATTGGAAATGGATACCCAGAGGACAGAGGCCCAAAGCCAGAAAACATGGTGCTTACAGGGAGACTTGCAGTAGTTAATATTTATTTTATTTCCTCCTGTTTTACACATGCCTCCTGTAATAGAGACTATGTACTTCTGGGAGGCCAAGACAATGTGGTTACTATGAAAGAGGAGAGCTAACCTAAACAGACATCCCCCCCACCCTTTCGCAGCAAACATGATATGTGAATGGTAATTTTTTCCCAGACGCACAGAAGGTGTGTGCCTGAATTTGAGCGAAATGACTCAATGTCTGTGGGCAGGTTTGGGATATTGTTTCACTTTCAACAGTGACAGAGCCTGTAATTTGTCTCTATCTCTTAGAATGACAAGGATGTACCTGTCTGAACAGGTACAACAAAAATCATGGATCATGAACGTCTCTATCAAAGCACACACCAGTAATGATGAGATGTTAAACCAGGTAAAGGAGAGGTTTATCATTTTATTACTGTACTTAAAAGTGTCCTGGTCCACATATTACTTTCATTGAGGATTTTAAAATGAATTTCTCTTAAAAACTGAGACCTGATATTGTCAAGTCCTCAACAGGTACAGTAGTAGATATGTATTCATGTTAGAATATGAAGAGAGATACATGCAATGTCAGCTTAGAAGAAGATTAGGAACATCAAAGTAGACAAAGTAGATCTCAAGGTAGACATAAACAGACATCAACATCCTTTCACAACACCTGGTGTTATGCTGTACTGAATAGATTACTGTAAGTAATAATGGTAATTACAGAGTTATCTAGAAATTTACCACCATGTAGCTGGCTCATATCCAAGCCAAAAGAATTTGAGAAACCACATCATGGCAAATGCACAAAAATCTGGTGGTGCTTGTGCTAAATTTGTGATGTTGATGACTTTACACTGCCACTTGCTTGCATGGTGTCTTTTAGCATATGGTTTATATATTTTTAGCCAGCAGCAGCTTTGCTAGCAATGCAGCTGCAGGGACTACACTGTCAGTCTGTTGGCCGATCCACCACTTTGGTTCTGACTGAAATACCTCAGCTACTATTGGATGGGTTGCCATGAAGTGTTGTACAGCCATTAATGGTCCCCAGAGGTTGAAGAGGGTGTTTTAGAGAGACAGCTATTTGTTTAATTGCCTCAGCATGAACTGTTCTAACTTTTATCTCATTTCTTTTCATCTCCATCACCAGGTTATCACTTTCATTTGTCCAATACTTTGGTTAATGACCAAATACAGTTCAGCCTCATAAAGCCCCTTGCACTCCTGAAGACTCTTGTCTATTTTTTAATGTATTTTGTTGTCTCATAATAAAATCTCGGCGTGTTCTGTGTTTTACTTGGCTGCAAGATCAATCTCCCTCAGGGGACAATAAAGCTGAAGCTGAAATTTATTACAGTTTACCTCAACCATTCAACTATTCAACTATTAAATCAATGTGTTAAAAAAAACAAAAAAAAAAACAACCACACATCCAAAGCCAACTTTAAAATTGAGTGCAAGAAATTATACTTTTTAAATTAGACTTTTCAGTGTGTGGTAGCTCTGTAAATGCAACACTTTAACAAGGAATGATTATTTATGAATGATGTTTATGAAGCTTAATCAGAATCAGTGTCATTGGGAATACAATTCTTAAGAGGAAACACAAAGAAATAAAACGGCAGAAACCATAAAAAAAGAATGTATAAAAATAACAAACCAGATAAAAACATTTGTTATCCTTTAAAGTAAGACAGCATGGCTCATTGTTGCAGGAGAGGTTACTGTTGGCAAGTTTAACTGCAACATGGTTTTAATTTGAATTACCCTATTTAGGCTTGATTCTTTGGAAGTGCTCCTCCCTGCTGATGTAGCTGTTTTTCAAGAACATAGTGGATCAGCTTCTTCACCCAGGAGGACCGAGGATTCAAACAGACCTTCTCCCCGCTTGCCAGCCCAGCTCTGATTAAAAACATTTAACACAGTTACATTCATTGTCAGGAATTTATCTACACTGAGGTTATGAATCCCCAGAGAAACACTTATGGCACTGACAAGCTACCATGAATTTTCTGAGGACTGTTCACATTATTTCAGTTCATTTGATTGTTATATTCGACTATATTCGAAATTTTATCCCAGCACACAACAGTGTAAATGTTGTATCAAATCCAAAGCAAGGTCATTGCACCTTTTGACAACAATGCAGTTCAAATTGCTTCATGTGAGATGGAAAAGGTGTCAAGATATGAGAAACGTAAGGCCATATAAATAAGACTGAAATGAAATATGCCTACAAGACAAAAATGTGTTGTTGCTCACTAAAGATAAAAGCATTGATTAAAGGTCTGTTATATCTTGCTGTATTTTTAAGGTGTTAACCGGCCAGTCTCTTATGTCTCAATGTGGATGTTAAAATTTCAGTCTGACTCCATAACTGCACCAAGAAACACTAAGGTTTGTGGTTTTCAAAGAAGCAGAGAACAGACTTTTAATTGATCGTCTCTCGCTCAGTGACTGTATGAGGTCACAGTCACCTGTGTACCATCTGCATAACTGTGGTAAAATTCTCAGTTGTTTACCATAACACAAAATGGGAGCATGCAGATGTTGAGTAGAGGAGGTCTGTGAAGGGAGCCTTGGGGGAAGTCATTGACATTCAGATGTGCAATTTATGGTTTCCTCAAATTAGTTCCTGTCTTTCAAATGAATTCAAATCAATTTAGCACCAACTCCCATCCTGTTTCCTTGTCTGTCTAGTGACCTGTTGTGGCCGACTGTGGTGAATGTAGCACTGACATTCAGTCATCTAAGACTGAACTTTTGCAACATCAACTATAAAAAATTACCATGTGTAATTTACATGTAAATGTAAATGTAAACGAATCCTCAGTTGAAGCCTCCAAATTCACAGCGATAATAGAGGACACATGCTTACTGTCTTCAATAATAGATATGACCATGACCATAATAATTTCTACATGACTGTATGATTATGATGAGCTCTGATGTTCCTTGGAACTTAATTAAAAACATTAACAGTTTCAAGTTGATGTAACTCTAACTCCTTACAGATATTTGTTAAAACCCAATTTTATTCCCAAAGTAAAAAAAACAAAACAAAATATATATGAAGATGATATTTACAATCCTGGGAAAGTTCTGCACCTTATAATCTTCTAAATCTGTTCTTAGGCATGATAGCAGGTTCATGCTGATTTCTATCAGTTCAGCCATGTCTGTTTTTGTAGTCCTTGTCACACAACATTTGTGATACCTACCCTACTAAATAGACCTATCATTCACAGTACATGGAAACATGCCATTTGGCTGGTGGTGTTGTTTTTATTGGCACCATCAGATAAAATTGCAAAACATACGCTTTCATACTTGTGGTTTCACTGGTGGTCTGTGCAAAGGAAGGAGAGATGGGTGTGCTACGCTACAGCTCCCAAGTTTAAATGAAACCAGAACGATTACAGATATATGGTATGCACCTTAAATCTGCATTGTACTGAATAGTGAGGACATTTGTGCCCACTTTGGTTTCAGTTCATGCTGGTAAATGTAAAAAAGCCACTGATGGAAGAAGATCTGAGACATTTAAGTAAAAACAGAAAGATGCTTGGAAATCCATGGATTAAAATTTAATTGGCCACAGTTTTTATAACAAATAATTCATGTATTATGAAATTTTCAGTGTCAAAAGGGTCCAAAAGCTGAAAAGAAAAAAAAAACATCAATCTAAGTCCTAAGTTTCTTGCCAAAAATATTACATGATGTTTGAAATTCTGGGACCAGAGTTCTGATCCCTACGACCTTTATTTTCTGTTCTCTGCTGTGACCAGAGAGAACATATCCGAACTGATTTCTATCACTTCAACTTTGTCTGTCTTTGTAATCCTCGTTACACAACTACACACTGCCCTCATTGGTAACTATGTTGATTGCTTGATGACTTGTGTGATGAATGCACTTACATGACTTCTGTATCTGGGCAGTGAGGGCCTTCAGGGATGAGCTTGATGCTCTTCAGACTGTCTGGGGGGATGATCCTCGACTCCACTTGCAGGCACCGACAATGTGTGTTGTAGTCCCGACTTATTGGCGGCATACCTGTCATGAACAAACATTCAGTCATAATACAGACTGTGCCAAATTATGCAAACATATAAGTTTGGTTTATCGTCCCCTGCAGAGTTTTTAATAAACCACTTGGGAAACTAAACTCCAGAGAACATTTATTTGGCTGTTGGTTTATCTGGCAGGTCAGAACATCCAGATGTTTTTAATGTTTCACTGGCAGAGGCTTTTATTTCATATTGGTTTGCAAGTTTTGTCAATATTTGCCTGAAATCTAAACCCTTCTCTAATACGTACAATGTTACATCAACCTGCTCTCTTTTGCTCAGTTTACTGAGAATTTTGGTATTGCTTATCATGATAACCCAGATATTGCATGGCTGCTAATTCATGAATCAGATGCTGATGAGCCCACTTTCTAACAAGCACGCTTTCATCACAATCACCAGCCTTGGTATTGCAACATTTCCCCATTTTCCCTCTCAGTCCTCTTCCTGTTCACTACAACTTAAATATGCAAAGTCATGGTAATGGTCAGGTTCTCTGTTCTTGCTGCAGACCAGAAAGTCTGTCTGAGATACAAATACACAGTGAAACAGTCTGTGATCTGTGATCTCTTAGGGCCCATCAGTTGGTCCGTTTTTCAGACTATTCAATTCTAATTATACAAACCACTGAACTTCTTTTTAACCTCTTGTCAAAGTCTGAAAGTTTCCAAAGACACTGAATTTATCCAGCTCAATTACAGAGAGTTGTCTATAAAATTGTATAAAACTATGCATATAGATTTTTTTTTTTTTTTTTTTTTTTTTTACATAAGTGAAACAATTCCAGACTAAACTTTCTGCCATGTTCTTACCTTCCATGCTGCAACTTGTTTGCATTTTAATATCATTTTCCTCTATTATTACATGATTAATATAATGGTTAATTTTCCATTTCCAAGCAAAACAACTCTGCAGAAAATGCGTCAGTATCAGTTATCAGTGCAGTTTCCCAATTTTTCATTACCTTTTGTCAACATCTTCACTTCCCCAACGTCATTTGGCAAAAACCCATATCAAACCATCATTCCAAGCTCCTGAGTTGGGCTTTCCCAAAAATGCATAATTCTTCAGAAACAATCATACTTTATAGCTGATTCAGTTCTTACCATTGATGACAACAATGAGGGCCAGACACATGAAGGTGATGCACAGCTTCATCTTGTTACGGCAGCTGTTTAAGCTCTTGAACATACAGATATCATATAGCTGTTGTGACTCTAAAAATCTAACCCTGCACTCCAGTATTTATATATACAATGATCATGTGCTCCTCATGAAAAGAGCTGTGTGTATGTGTGAATATGTTGGTTTCACTTTGGTGTACTCACATGTGCAGCAGAAGGCAGTCATGGGATGGTGAGTTCAGGGACAGACCACAGGCCCCATTGAGGTTAAGACGACATGCTTGCAGTCAGCGGCCAGAGATATGAATCATACAGACAGAATATGTCTGTCTGGATGGTCAAACCAACAGCTGCAGTTACCATCTGCTTGACATAAGTGTGAAGTATTAAACTTTGTTTCCCCTTTCGCTATCAAACAAGAAACTGATATGATGGTCATCAGATACAGTTTTGTAAACAAGCACAGTTTTACCTGTGGCTACAGTACATATGATACTGTGAAATAGCGTTCTCAGTTGTTAATGGTAGGTTTTATTCCTGGGGGCTTGTTCTGACCTTATACTTAAAGCACAATGTAGTTACTGTGTAATATAGTCCAGTAGTGTTTCTTCTTACAGTTTTCTTTATCTTCTCATTTCTGTTAGTTTGTGGTGTGAATGTGTTTTACTTTGGCTGTTATTCTAGGTGAATTAAAGAATATGTGTACTCACAGAGACTGATCAACTTTCTCTCTACGGAGCATTTTAGCATCTTTCAGCTCATTGTTTTGGGCCCTCAACTTCTCTGTTAGGTTCACTGTCATTACTCTCATCAGCATGTTTTTGGCTAAAATCAGTAAAAAAAAAAAAAAAAAAAAAGATCTAATAGACTTCTGTCAACCATCTGCCCAGGACCAAATGCGACTAGCTGGTGAACATAACGAAGCATTTAGCGGCTAAAAAGCCAGATATCATCCTCAGGAGCTGAGACCAAACAGGACTAACAAGCAAGTGAATACTGGGCTTACATACATTAGGTGAACATTAACACAGTGACAAATGAATGCTAATATTGTTCTGTGTCTCCAGGATGCTCTACTCTACATATACGCCACTGTTTGACTATGCTAATGCTAGCAAACAGTGGCTAACATTACAGTAACAATAGAAATAGTTATATGTATAATATGTAGTAATATGTTGTTTGTTGTGGCCCAAAGAAACTGTTTACATGCATTTTCCATTTCATTTTGCAATGCATTCTGTAGAAAAAAAAAAAAAATCCCAATTTTTAAAGTCCTGCTCATCAGAATGAAAATGAAAAACACTCCAGTTCTGCTTTTCCCTTCATGTGTCATACATTTTACTAATATTTAACCTATGATGTAGTATTACTTTGAAGTTCACAATGTTTAACACCCAGCCTTTCCTTCCCTTTTATTATCGATTTACAGTAACAACCATAATATCCACTCAGCGTACAATTTTGAATTAAGTTAATATGAAGAGACTTAAACTAGAATATCCATCTGTTAATGAATATAACATGAAAATATATGGTTAAACTGTCCACCTCCCTCAGTTCAGTTATAGTTGAAAACAACATTTATGTGAAGGTAGAAATTCCATAATTTGATTAACATCATCATCAACGTCTAGTCAGTTAGGGTTAGGGTTAGTGGTCTAAGATTCATCTGTATTCATGCATAAAGTGTCACGCTGCTGAGCAGTTGAGACAAAAGACAGACAGATAAACAAATAAGCAGACAAAAAGAAACCACATCCACCTTAGCAGTGGTAAAATCTCACATCACCTTTTCAGTGACAATGTGCTCTCTGGTCTGACTTGAGGAACATGGCCCACTTATGACTGAAAGCATGTGTTATGTCTGAATCTGGGCTAAAAGTGGGTCATCATGCAAAGCCTCAAGTCCACATGACTGTAAGAAATGAAATTATGTATTACAGTGTGACTTCGCAAAATTGTCACCTTTTGACAAACAAGCCCAGGGGGACCTTTTATGGGATTTTTACTAACCAAAGGACAACATAACCACAACACTGTACGTACATCCCATTTTGGGCTGATAAGAAGACACTTGAAAAAATAAATAACACCTATGACTAACTGATTTCTGGAAGTCAGAGATGTAAGCACAGCAAAGCCTAAATAGGAAAAGAAAATTTTTGTTTGTGTCTTGTCTCAGTAAAGATAGAAGCCACCTGTGGTGTAGTGATTTATCACTTTGCTTATTCTTCCTCAGAGGAAGAAAGAAAGAAAACTTAACTAAGTGGTCCTTGTAGTGGGTAGACTGAGTGTTCAAAACATCAGCCATTCATTTTCTGTGTTTGCTCTCTGTTTGCAGGTCACAGCCCTCTCCAGGAGCTGCTGCCTGAAGGTTACGTCAAGCTGCCTGAAGACTCACTTGTATTTTCTTCTGCTCCCCTGTCTTTCATAAGAAGAAACACTAACTGTTCCCCCTCTTCTCATTATGACATTGCTTTGGGATTCAGGTTTTAAAGATAAACATGTTATTGTTTGTGTGAGCTGATGAACACTGCTTTGTCAGCAATAGACCTTCACATCCACTGACAAGTACTAATGAAAGAGATGAAGGTCAGCTGTGTATGAAACAGCATGTGAATGAGTGAAAAAGAAAATAATTTACACTAAAATAACAGAATCATCCATCCAATACAAGTACGTCAAATTCATATCAGAGGTGGGGGCTCAGCTACCCATCAGTGGTGCTCCTAGCCTGCATGGTTCCCTGGGCGAATCCCGCTTTTCATGTGTGTCAGAAGACTGTTAAAAATTTCTGTCTGGCCTGAAATGTTTTAGAACAATATATCGTTGGCTGTTTGTATAGGTTTACAAAAACATCTGACATATCGACGGATACTTATGTAAAAACACACAGAACAGAACTGAACAGAACCTGAACTGCTGGTGACTGCTGGGGTGGAGTATAAAATGACAGCCAAATCGGACAGAGTCTAGGCACAAGCTGGTGGTACGTCTAGTCACTGATTTCACTGTGTTTGCCTTTTACAAGTTGTTCTCATAATTCATCAAATATATCCAACTCACTGTGGAAAACCTGCACAGCTGTTCTGTGCTTTTTTTTTTTTATAGAAAAATATGTCAGACTGTTTTGGAAACCTGTATACACACAGTCAGCCAAAGACATGTTATTCTAAACATTTCAGGCCAGAAAAATGGGTGATGAGTTCAGGTGTATGTCGGAAAGGTTACACATGGAATACAAGCTAGATCAACACTTGGAGAGATCACATATTCTATCTATTTTCTGTTTAGAAACATAGACATGAGAATAAAAACTTGAGCCACCGTATTGCCAGGGGAGTGAAAAGAGGTGAAATATGAAAGATAAAATGACCTATAAAGGCTTTACTTCTTCTACAATAACAAACTGGACTAAACTAATGACTAACAACTTTCTTAAAACTATAGTGTTGGTGTAGGTGCACATATGGAAATGTGTGGAGGTTAAGGGTTGTGGGGGGCCTGGAGCCAAATCTCAGCTCACATTGGGCAAGAGGTGAGGTACACCCTGAACAAATTGTCAGTTATTTAATTCATATAAAAAAGCTGACTAAACCAATAAGAATCACAAGCTCCCCTTCTTTTACAGAACATAAAATCTCTTGTTCTCATTCTTGAGAACTTTTGAACGAGAAGTTCTCAAATGTTTTTAAATCAGTCATAATACTGTAGTGGCTATAATAAACATTTAACTTAGTCCTTATCATAGTGATAAAATCTTTCTGAAATACAGTCAGCTGATCTGTCCATCTTTTCCTTGCTGCTGAGGTGAACAGCCTTCTTAGCCTGACCCAGGAGGAAGTTTAAAAGGTTTACTCTTACTTTCTGACTTTATTTGTAGCATGACTGAACACGTGTTTGGTGAAAAAAATCACTCCATACAAACGGGAACAGACAACCCTGCTGCAATCCAAGAAACCTTTCAACCATAGCCACAAAAACATTCACAGCAACAGAACTGTGTAAAAAGCTCCTGAGGTTATCTTAAATCTTTTGACCAAAACTATTCCTCCTGCGTCACAAAGATGCATGAGTTCTGATACACTGTGTTTTAAAAACAAGCAAAAAAAGTCAAGAAACAAGCTCTCTATGAGAAAGCTCTCTGCATCATTGAGCGTTAAAAGACCTATAATAACAGACAATGATGTGAAGGTTTGGCAGCACAGCTCACATTAATACACAGTTCAGAAAAGTGAGTCACAACTCTGCAATCTTTCTCTGATAAAATCTTGGAAGATTGCCCTCTCTGTGGTACTACTGAACCATTAAAAACAAGGACTCACCCAGCTGCACCCCCCAGCACTGAGCAAAAAAAAAAAAAAAAAAAAAACACAAAAAAGTGACTAGTGAAATTTGGTAAGCACATCCCTCTGTGGATTGTCGCTCATCCTCTCACTCGTAATCATAAGCTCCATATTTTCATTTGTCCAGTATTTTGATTGATGACCACACTAATGACATCCAGATCAGCCTCAGCTGTACCTTGTGTTTAGTGCTAATTACCAAATGCTAAGCTGCTAGCACAGTAAAGTAAGATGGTGAGTATGGTAAAGCTTGTACTTGCTTAATGTCAGCATGATGGCATTGCCACTGTGAGCACGTTAGCACACTGACATTAGCATTAAGCTAAAACCAGTGCAGAGTACAGAGAGCTGCTAGCATGGCTGCGGACTCTGTCTTTTTTGAGAATATAACATATACAGTCTAAGACAAACACAGATGACTGACTGTATATGTCATATGTTATATGTAATGTACATAGCAAATACAAACAACAACACAGCCACCTAGAGAGAAGAAAGGAGAGCAAACCACTTCACTGGCTGCTCTGGTGATATATTCATAATAAAATGCAGATGTCAATTTTTAAACACAGATTTATTGCAATCTGCAGCTCTTTATCAACAGCATTACATGGCGATAGTCAGTTTAGTAAATTATGATTTAAGCCTTAAAAAAACAAACATGATACATGTACAGTGATAAATGAGCACATAAATACACATTTGTAGAAAGAAATCCTTCAGATTTGAAAGAATGTAGTTTCAATATGTGAACTATAAAAACATCACATTTATTATAATTTTTAAAATACTCCACATTACTTTTATAGACTGCTATAGACTCTATATGAGATCACTGTGGCCTCCTCATTAACCTTAAGGCAATATTAAGATGGAAATGCATCACTCTCATCACTGTGTGTACATCACAAAGGCAAGAACTTTCCATCCTACAAAACTGAAACCTCAGACATGCACTTTGTTTACTCGTGTGCCAGAGTAAGATCATTTCTCTGACTTCACAAACGAATGTGCCATTCAGTTCTGGCTGGAGTGTTCAATATTTCACATTTGTGGATAGTTTTAGCTGCCAGTGTGGAAGGTTGGTGAAAGCAGCTCTATAGCTCTAAATCTTAACTACACCAGTTTGGAAAGGCATGCTGCTCTTTCTCTGTGGCTTGATACCCCATTTTAACTGTAACAATGACAAACACAAGCAATGTGTTTATGATGTTGGCGCTATTGTGGCTGGCGGTGTGGCTGACGCCGAGGTCGCCACTGAGGTTGCCACTGAGGTCGCCACTGAGGTTGTTTTTGGGACGGTGGTGTTCATCTTTTGGGATTGTCTGTGAATAAAGAAAATATCATGTTCAACCTTCAATCTGAAATTTCATTAATCTAAAACACTGGTTTCAAACTGTTTTGGCTTGTGACTCCTTACAATGTAGCCAGGTCTACTTGTGACCAATCATCAAAGGTTTCAAAAGTCACGTCTGATTTTAATTCTCAACTTGTCTTAGTATGTTAATCTAATCAGTAATTTACAAGCAGAAAGAATGGATTGTGAAAAAGGGATTCTATATTTTCACTAATTCAGTGCAAGTTGTGGTGATTCACGACCCCCAGGTTTGGAACCACTGCTCTTTTTTTTCCTAACTCTAGTGTGCAGCTAAAAAACATTAAATGTGGAATTCAGTCTAGCTTAACTGCCTCTGTCGTAGCTGGAGGGCTGTGTAAATTATATGATCTTTCTTTCATGCACACTGACAGTGATGAGGGTTGCAAAGTGTGACACTTTGCAGCCAAATCCTCTGCTTGCAGAATTTGATATTGCTGAACTTTCCATGCATTGAACTGGCACGTTGCTCCCTATCTTAGTACAGAAGAAAAGCTTGTCCTCTGACTTACTTTTGTGTGTATTCCACGAGTGCTTGGGCAAATTTTCCTCTGGGGTCAAGGCAGCGTTCTCCCCTACCTTTCAGTCGGACACTGTAGGAGAAAGATGATTTAATTTAGAACAACTCTCTAAACAACACCTGCAAATTACTGTCACTGGAGAATCAACAGTTATCAAACACAGAAAAATAAAAATGCAAACTGCAGGCACTTACATGACTTGTTTCTTGTCGCAGTATGGACTCGGATTTATCACTGTGATACCAGTGATGAGAGAGAGGTTCACCCTCTGGGTTGTTGTTAAACACCGGCAATTGATAATAGCTGTAAAAATATAGTGTAATAGTGTAAATAAGGTGTGGGATAGCTACAGTTTTATCTCTCATGTTTTCCAGAAATGTTAGATGTAGCAAGAGAAGTATAGACGGAGATGTTTTCAGTCCAGGTTTGGCTCTTTTCAAGCAGAAAAATGCTATGAAAAAAGCTTTCCACAATCCAATAAATGAACACACTTACGCTGTGAAATGCAAACGACCACACAGGCCAAGAGAACAATGCACCGGATTGCAGTATTCATCCTTGTCTCAAATGGTAGAAATTAGTGATGGATGTTCAAAGAGGATCTGCTGAATCCCTGTAGCTTCTGAGTCTTAAAATGAGGCAAAATCTTTTCTTTTTGCAGCAATCTCCTCTCTTCAGAGGTGAAGAATCTGCTGTACTTCAGTATATTTATCTCCTCAGGCTGCCTGAGCACGCAAGACTGGCTGCCCCATGTTTTCTGCACCTCCTTTATATACACTCAAAGAGGCTGGACACTGGCCAAGGACGATTTCCAGAGAAGTAATTTAAAAAAAAAACCCAAACCCGTTTTCCCATACTTTCACTGCAGGTTTTGTAATTCTTCTATTTTTCCTGAGAATCACTTGGATCACTCAAATTTCACTTCCTTTTAAAGGCTTCCTGTGAGTTGAGGAATGAATCTCTCACGTCAAGATGTGCTTGCCTCGACATGATTCTGTGCCTGCTCTACTAATGCTGAAGTCAGATGTTTTTTCATGATAATGAAACTCATTCTGCACATAAATCCTCATTTCTGCAGAGATGCACCAATTTACAGATAAGTAAAATGATACATTAACCTCCTGTATTTACTTGGCATCTCTGCTCTACATTACTATTCTAATAATGTGCTTATTTGCTTACTTGTGCTCTAAAATATTTTCACTGGCACTCAGATTTCTTTCCCTTGAAAGAGGATTTTTGACACTGTTACCAAGTGCTCACATACTGGGGAATGTTGGGCTCTGTGAATAATATTGTAGAGTACGATCCAGACCTGCTCTATTTGACAAGTACCCTGAGGTAACCTCTGTTATGATATGATGCTATATAAATAAATGACTTGAGACACTTAATTGTACTCAGCCAACTGGTTCATGTCTGATGAAACTGAATACACAGAAAGCTTTTTTACAACCCTCCTCCCTTGGACAATGGGCCTCACTTTTGTTTAACTGCTCTGTTTCCAAACAATGACCCTGCATGTCATTGTGGCCAGCCAGGTTTATTCACTTAACATTTTGTTCACCCTCATTAAAATTCCCAACTTTCTCTGGACCTTTTAACCAAATTTCAGGGTTAACAGCTGATCACGTGAGGACCCTCTAGGAAAGACAGTGATAATTTCTGTTGTGATTTGGCACTGTATGAATATAAACTGATTGACATGCAATTGAAAGCTCTGGGAAAAAAGTAGATCAAGTAAGTTTTTCATCAGATAATACAAATTATTTTCCCTGCAGCACAGTTGGCTTGTGATCACTCATCTAGACAGGTCAACCTCTGTTGTGTTTTTATAGTAAACCAAAGGGACTATGTGAACATTTAACAACAGAATGAAACTGTGCTGGGATTGGAACCAGACAGCCTCCACATCTGTAAATGTAGCCACTGCTACATTTACAGATATCACAGTGAATGTATTATTATCATAAGTCACAGTGATGTGTTGCCACAGGGTTTTTCAGTGGTTAAATCTGATTTTCATTTATATACTTCACCCTTACTGGCTGCACATGGGGAGTGCTGTTTGATGAGAAATACTTTGATGTCTCTGTGGTAAAAATCTGTTCTGGCCTCAGTCATATATCAGGTCATCACTTGGTTAAACAAAAAAATAAACAAATGAGCAAAGAAAAAGCAACATACATGTAGTTTGCTGTACCCACATACAGTCTTAAGTGCTAGAGTTGAAGGCAACTGCATTGGTTTTAGGGTCCTTGAAGACGTTTCACCTCTCACCCTAAAGGCTCCTTCAGTTCTGACACTGCCACGACCTGGATGACTGAGAACCTACACAGGCATATACCCATATATACATACACACCAAGTAATAATGGTGGCATATTGCTAAACTCTTACAACCAACATCTGCTTTGTCTTAGTGTTGAGAAACCTAATGGACACAGGTGGGACTTGGTGTGACTGGGAATTAAATCAAAATAAAAATTTCCATTACTGTCTCATTTGGCACATGTGGACTGTCAAATTTACATCAATGTTACTGGAAGCCTCCCCAGCTGTTTATTACAGCATGACATCAAAGATTTAGATAGATGGAGAAGAGAAAGAAGGTTTCCTAACAACACTGTGCAAAAATATGTATGAGTTTTTCAATGACTTTCTTAAAATGTTTGTGTACAGGTGGAAGTGCAGGGGTGGGGTGTTAAATCGTGTTGCAATTCAGCACAGACATCAGCCAGGCATCAGTTGCTGCATCTCAAAAGCTAAACACATGGATATATAGTTACATACATACATGGATATGATCCTCAGGAATTTATGGTAGTTGTGTACGTTGTGTAAGATTTAGCTTGCACCTCATCCGAGGTCATGACTGTAGGACAGGAGCATGCAGAAGCAACAACCTCATATTGAACATTATGTAATTTTTAAAATGGCATGCACCAAAATTGCACAAAAAAAAAAACATCATCACGTCACTGTCTCCAGTATAGCAGAAAAGAAGACTGCACACTGTTATTTTGAAATTATTTGGTTTGCTCGTAAGTTTTCCCAAAAGTTCTTTCGCAGTCACCTACAGTAACTAAGCTAGGTGGCTAATTTCAGTTTAACTCTGAGACAAACATGTATGAATGATTTAAAGTGAAGTCTATTTGGAAAGCTTTGGGAGGCTTGCACTGCCTCCAATTTGCTAGAGGTGGTGGTGAGAGTCAAGTTAGAAAGACCCCTTATTCACAAAAGCCATAAGTATCTAAACTATTCCTTTAGGGGTGTAACTGCCAAATGGTGCACTCAAATGACATCAAATAATAACAGCCTGGAGTTGTGAAACTGTGTATGGATAACACGACAAGTTAATTCATGTCTTTTTTCTACACATTTTTTTCTGTGCGTCAGTTCACACCACTTTTTTTTTTCTTTTTAACCTTAACCCCCACCTCCTTCTCCTCCTCCTGCTTCTAGTAATCAGAACAAAAAGGTGTAAAAAGACACGCAGGAGTAAGCAGCGGTAACTTCACAATGTTGCACTTAAATGACGTCAAACAGTAACAGCCTGGAGTTGCGAAACTGCGTATGAATAACACGGCAAGTTAATTTGTATGTCTTTTTCTCTGGACAAAAAGCATGAAAAGCTTAAAATGCGAAGACATGATGCGTGAAATGTCGTAGCATTTGTACGCTATCCCATGAGATCACATTAACAATAAACTAGCGTGTGATGGTGCTTGCCAATCACAATGGATCAAAAAAATGTGGTATGGTGACATTATATTTCATAATGTATATTAATCTTAAAAAGTAATAATAATAACCTGCAGTACTGTATCACTGTATCATCTGAAAAGTCTAAATGTTTTGTTATATCGTGTAGAAATCACCTACAGTCATGGTAAAACATTGACAAGTAAAGTCCCTACATGTTGAAGAATAATGTGAGTGCAGTGTTGTGTCAATTCTGATGGCACAAATTTTTATGAGCGGATCTGAAGTCTAAACTTTTACCCTGAAAACTTGCTTTATTCACTCAGAGCTGTAAACGGATGGCAGGGGTCATTTGCAGTGCATCTGATTTACAGAAAATGTCCCTTGACTCCTGTTACTCTAAAGCTGTTTTTGGGGGGTTGTTGTCTTTTCTGGTGAAACATCCAAGTCATTCTCCAAATAAGGACAAAAACGACTAGTGACAATACAAAAAAAAAAAAAAAAAACAGTTACCATATCAAGTCTGCTGCGTTGGTGGATTACCTATTTTGGGCTGTTTCTTTTTAAAAGAGAAGTACTTAAGTAACAAATATCTTTTTATGTTCTGTGACTGTGTGCAGACACCAGGAGCAATGTGAAGAACACTAGAATCTTGCATTTGTTAACACTAATATTTTTGTTTAATGCAGTTCGTCTCCACTTTAAAGAAGCTGTAGGTCTTGACAAACCTGTAATGTCTCCTGATGAAAGTCTGTCTTTATCAAAGAAGTCAGACATTAGTTTATAGCAATGCTCCTAAATCTAGTTTTATGCACAGGGAATATCAAAGTATCTGTTTGTTTTATTTAGTCTGTGATGCTCAAAGACTCTAAAGCCACTTCTGTGCTCTGGGATATTTTGGTTTACAATCTAAGCACAAAGCTCATCACCCTCATTAGAATATTTAGGGTCAACAGTTTTTATCTGACCTAGCTCTTTAGCTCAGGATGTGTCTCATGTCATTTTCAAACATGTCAAGTCGCCTGCAATATTTGGTAACATAGTACTCAAAGTCCTTTGTAAACACAATTTATACTCCCAGACGCACATATGAAAGTGTGTTGCAAGAGTCAGAATAAAGGGGAAACCACTGCAAAAAGAGAACTTCTCTAACACAGATGTCTCATGATTGAACAATTTCTCAATCTCTTGACTTTCCTGCTAATCGTAAATGATCCCTGCACTCAAGATTGTCCTGGGACGCATTTTCCCAACAGATCAATACAGCAAATTCCATAAAAGGAATAAAATAGGTAGTAGGATATTAAGAAAAAACTATCACTGAGAAGGAGGCCACTGGCAGGGCAGAGGGAAACTTGAGAAGTCCAAATGCTCCTGGGGTTTCCCCAACTACCCCACAAATACTCTTTGATTGGTTCAAGTCGCCAATGTGGCTATGCTCCTGTAGTCACCATAAGTGCCCCCCACTCACCCCAAACCACCCAACTGGTTAGTCCTACTTCCCTCTAGTCTACCCAAGTTTCCATTTTTAGACAGCCTGTGATAAGCTCCAAGTATCCTGTGGTTGGTTCAGGTGCCCCATTCATGAGCCTAAAAGCTTCCCTGAGAGTCCTTCTGTTGAAGTGATATGCCACCCAAGTCCCCCGTTGGACAGGTCAGTTACCTCCTGGTTAGCATAAGGTCCCCCAAAGTGTGCGTCTGATTAATCATAGCAATTTGTTCGGCCAAAGGGACAATTTAGACAGTACAAGTGGGCCTGTAGTGAGCCTAAGTCTGCAACAAGATGCTGGCCGGACCCCCATCTTGATATCTTGGAACGTGTAGTTCCATCTGGTGATGCAGATACCCTTTAGTGAACACAAGCCCAAGTGACCCCCAGTGCCCTTCTGGTCACTGTTCCACAGTGATCAGACAAATTTACTGGTATTTTCACTTCCTTCTTTCTCTGGAGGTTCAACTCATTTTAACTCAGTGAATTGATAAAACAATGGCAGCTGTCCAAAATTAAATAACAGGATACTGCCACCCATCTATTGTCCAGCCTCCGCATTTTTTCCTACACCACTCATCTTTTCTCTTCTACACTGGCTCCCTGTTGAACCTCGTACAGTCCAAGACTCCAAGACAGTTGAAAACTCTGAACTTGGAGTTGATAGAATATTTCACACACACTCTGAGTAGTTAATTTGAAAGAGATGGACCTTTAATTACACATGCCTCTTGTACATATGGAGATTATTTTTTGACGAATCTCATTTGTCTATTTAGTTAATGTAGTGAATGAACTCAGCACAAATACTACAACATGAATAATAAAAAAGGCTGTAATTATCGAGTGACATGTCAAAACAAACATAATAACTGTTTATAACAACTTACTGCAAGACAAGTTTCTACAAGATGTAAAAATAGGCTACGCCCCAGTTTTGCTGGGACTGTGATCACTGCAATATAATCTTGTTTATTGCTTTTTGTGCAAATTTTACTGCGCTGTTAATAATCCTCTGTGAGGTCGTAAAGGTTCACTGGCAGCCTGGGAGCCGCTGTTGTACTATTGCCAGTTAATCAGTAGAATTTTTTTGTCTCAGTAGGACATCTAGTGGTTTGGTGTGTTACTGCTTCAAGATGTAAATTTTACACCATAACGTGTTGTGAAGGTGTTTTTCTCTTTTGGTTTGTTTTTATTTTTCTATGGTGTGAAATCGCAACAATTGAAACTGAGGACATATCAGAAAACACTGGTGTCCGAGTTTCCTGTTGGGACTCTGGGTTGGGGTATGGACCATGCAACATCCCAGTTCGCATATCATTCCCCCAATCTCTCTCTCCCTCATTTCCTGTGTACTTCCTAGTGTTTGCAATAAATAAAGACATAATTTCCTGATTACTGATGTGTATATAAAACAACATATATTATCATCATCATTACATCATATTCTGTGTACAGTGACACTGACCAGGGAAAAGCCTTATTCATAGCTGCAGTATTTCTGTTTATTTTTGGGTGAGTGCACAGTCAGACACATACCCACCAGCCAAAGTACTCAAAACTGCCTCAGTTACTGCTACAATAAGTATCTCCAGGACCATTTTGCAGAGATGGTGACCACATATCCACCAAAATAATAACATTCCCATCAGCTTCAGCTGTACTTTGTGTACAGTGCTAATTAGCAAATGTTGAGCTGGCACACCAGACTAAGATGGTGAACATGGTAAACCTTGTACTTGCTTTATGTCTGCATGATGGCATTGTCACTGTGAGCATGTTAGCATGCTGACATTAGCAGTAAGCTAAAAGAACCGCTGTACAAAAGTACAACTTCAGAGAGTCGCTATGGCTGCAGAGAGTTTACATTTTGGCAAAATAATATATACAGTCTGAGTGAGACATAACTGTATATACAATATATAATATAATGTACATGGCAAATACAAACAGCAATGCAGCCAACTAGAGGGAAGAAAAGAGAGCAAACCACTTCACGGGCTGTTTTGAACTAGGTAATTTATTCATAATAAATGCAAAGATGTCAGTTTTTAATTACATTTTTTTTTCTTTTACAGAGACCAGATATATTGCAGTTTTACAGGTCATCATCAACAGCATTGCATGGTGAGAGTTAGTTTATAAAAACAAACATATATACACGTAGTTATAGAAAGAAATCCTTCAAATTACACAAACAAATGCAGCTTCTTCATATATACCATAATAAAAACTGCTGGAGGATTAAACATTTCAGCTTTGCTTTTAGTTTTAGCTAACTGTGTAGAAAGCTGGCGAAAGTAGCTTTAAAATCTTACTATACCAGTTTGGAAATGTGTGCTGCTCTCTCTTTGTATGAGGTGATACCTCATTTTAATTGTAACAACGACAAACACAAGAAATGTGTTTATGATGTTGGTACTATTGTGGTCGGCACTGTGGTTGGTGTTGGGACAGTGGTATTCATCTTATTAACTCGTGCCTTCGCCCTGTGAGTAATCAAAAAAAAATCATGCTCAACTGTTAATATGAAATTTCAATAATAATAATTTAATATTTCTGTAACTGGATGTAATTATTCCTGTAATTATATCTAATTACAGAGATATCAATGACACATGAAAGTGCACCATCAAAAAAAGCAAAGCAAAAAAAGCTCATCTTTGGACTTACCTGTGAATATACTGCAGGAGTGCTTGGGTGAGTTTTCCCTTGGGGTCAAGGCACCGTTCTCTCTTGCCTTTCAGTTGGACACTGTAGGAGAAAGAGGAAGATTTAATTTCAAACAATTCTCTAAACAACACCTGCAACTTACTGTCACGCAGAAATCAACATTTATCAAATACTGAAAAATAAAAAACTACTACTAATGCTATTACTGCAGGTACTTACATGACTTCTGTCTTGTCGCAGTATGGACTCGGATTTATCACTGTGACACCAGTGATGAGAGAGAGGTTCACCCTACTGCTTGTTTTTAAACATCGGCACCTAATCACAGCTGTAAGAAATAAAGGTGCACGGCCAGCAAAAGAAACAAAGTTTAGCTCATGTCAGGCCTCATCAATTCAGAAAAATTGCAAAAGGAAAAAAAAAAGCTACAACACATTTAAGCACACTTACGTTGAGAAGTGCAAACGACCATACAGCCCAAGAGAACGATGCACCGGATTGCAGTATTCATCCTTTAATTGTCTTAAATGGTAGAAATTAGTGATGGATCTGCTGAATTCCTGTAGCTTTTAAGTCTTAAAATTAAGCAAAATCTTTTCTTTTTGCAGCAATCTCCTCTCTTCAGAGGTGAAGAATCTGCTGTACTTCAGTATATTTATCTCCTCAGGCTGCCTGAGCACGCAAGACTGGCTGCCCCATGTTTTCTGCACCTCCTTTTTATACACTCAAAGAGGCTGGACACTGGCCAAGGGCGGATAAAGGATAAAAAAAATATCCTGTCTTTTTTTTCCTGTGAGTCAAAGGATGGATTCCTCATGTTTTGACACCCACATGTTTTGCCCTGAGCATGAATCTGTGCCTCCTCTATTAATGCTGTAGTCAGCTTTTTCATGATGAACTCATTCTGCGTGCACTATCGCTCACTGGCACTCATTCATTTCTTTCCCTTGAAAGAGAGTTTCTGCCACTGTTTCCAAGTGCTCACACATTGGGTAATGTTGGGTCTCTGTAAATAATATTGTGGAGTACGATCCAGGCCTGCTCTAGTTGAGAAGTGACATAACTTCTGTTATGATTTGAAACTATATAAACAAACGACTTGAGTCATTTCACTGTGCTCATTCAGCTGGCTCATGTCTGGTTCACCCTGCCTTGGGCAGTATTTTGTTTTGTTTTTAATTAAGGTTATATGTGTTGAAATGTTCCAAACACTGACCCTGCATGTTATCCTTGCCAGTCAGTTTTCTTAAGATTTTATCCACTATTTCTCTGGCCTGCTACAAGTTAGCCTGTGCAATTTGTGTAATGGTGTGTGTTTTTTCAATAAACTGAAGAGAACAATTAAACTGGGATTGGAACCAGATAGCTTCCTGCCATTGCTATATTTACAGATAAAATAAGATTTAGCTCCCTGTAGAGAAATTGCATGCAGCCAATATCTACATTACATTCCATGTTATTGCACAACCCTCATGACCAACAGTTTTTGTGTTGAGAAACATCCTCAGAAGTGAATGTTTATAGTGGCTCAGGTTGTTCTTGAGAACCCTGAACCTTCCACCAGGGAATACTAAACACCAGCAAGTCTTGTTTTGAGTATAAATACTATTTTTAATAGTAGATGCAAAAAAAGTATTAATAGATTTATTCTAAATGCATGTGTGGAATTCACAAATATTTATTCAATACTACCACTTTTTAATACAAATTATTTGTTATATTTTGAGTCAGTGGTAAACAAAATGTACTCTGAACTAAAATATAAATGACGCATTCATCTCATATGGTTCCTCCCTGGGTGATAGTGCAGTATATTTGGTATTTTTTAATAATAAAAAGTATCAATATTTCTATTGATATTGGTGATTCTGGTCCCTGGTGTGACTGGGAATGGGATCAAAACCAAATTTTGCATTGCCATCTCACTCTGTGCATCCTCTCTCTCATCTCTCATCTTGTGTGGTCTGTCAGCTTACGTCAAACTTACTAACAGCCTCTCCAGCTGTTTATTCCAGCACAATATTACAGATAGAGATAGATAGAGAAGAAAGAGAAGATTTCCAAATAATGGGCACACTGTGCACTGTGCAACGTTACAGTTGACCACAGACGTCAGCCAGTGGACATGATATATAACAGTTATCAGTTATTGCATCTCTTGCCCATAATGATCCTCAATAGCAAAAATGCATGACCCTCGGGAATTTACTGTTGTGTAGATTGTGCCTTGAACTATAAAAGAGAAGGTGACTGCATGCTCTACTGCATTTGAATTGATTTGGTTTGCTAGTAATTTTTCCCACTGGATCTTTATGCAGTTAGTTTTAAGTTTTAGGGAAATCTCCCTTAATCCTGATGAATTTAGGGCCATGACATGAATGCAAGGAGTATCCCCAGTACCCTTCTGGTCAGCTCAAGTTCCACAGTGATCAGACAAATTCACTGGTGTTTTCACTTCCTTTTTTCTATGAAGCTTCAACTCATTTTAACTCAGTGAACTGATAAAACAGTGGCAACTATCCAACATTTCTAACTAACAACAAAATGCTGCTGCCCATCTATTGTTCAGCCTCTGCATATTTTCTCACACCACTCCTCTCTCCTTACACTGGCCTCCCTGTTGAACCTCTAGTACAGTCCAAGACTCTAGTCTACTACTCTACTCTACCCAACAGGGTAAATCCTACTCTCTGAAATGACCAATGCCCTGTTCTGCTTCTGGATGATTGGAAACCCAGTTATTCCGATGACTTGCTCAATTGGGATGAACTTCCCAATCAAGTCGGAGCAGCAGAGTCTGCCACAGGCTGAAAATGCACATTTCCAGACTATACCTGGACAACCTGTCCTGGCACTCATAGTGCAACACTCAACACTGCCTTGGTTTTGGGCACTGAAATTCATTTTGATCTTGGGTACAGTGTGCTTGACAAAATCATCTAGAGCAGTCGGTGTGTGCAGAACGAGTTTAAGAGCTTTTTGCCAGTTCATCAGTAGAATTCTTAGTCTCAGTAGGACATCTAGTGGTTGGTGTGTTGATGCTGCAGGAAGTCAGTGGTTTCTGCTTCAGTTTGTTTTTTATTTTTCCATGGTGTGAAATCACAACAACTGTGGTTTCACAACATGATTCTCTAGTGTTTGCTATCAAATTATGCTTATGTTACCACATATGTATAAAGGCATCATCATCCTCCTCACCCCATTGTCGATTTAATCATCATCATTATATATCATATTTCAAGTATAGTGAGACTAACCAGGGAAAGGACTTAGCTGGTTTATTTTATTTTTGGTGTTTGCAAATGCACACACCCAATTTGACTAGAGACATTCTTGCAAATGGGATCACACCATTTGCAGTCAAAACACACACACACAGAGTGAGAGAGAGAGAGAGAAAGAGAAAACAAACCAACATCCGCTGTCATAGCAGGTAAATATGAGGAAGTGAATGAAACACTTGAAATTGAAACTAAATTGAAAGCTCAATAGCAGGTTGCCACACAGCTGGCATACTAGAGGTTCTCACTTTTCTTTCAAGTTTTTCAAGTATTTCAAGTAATTTAAGGCACCATGGATGAATATCGACACCCATTACTCTTTGAAGCAAAAGAGCTTACAGACAAAGAGATGAAAATCATCTGGAGATACTTTCAGAAACAAAGAAATTCTGATGGGGGTGACTGCGGAATGATAAAAAAGGTTGGAGACAACACTTATCAAATCTGTTTCAAGGAAAAAAAAGGTAAGAAATCCCGATACATCCAAATGATTTTAATTTGCAACTTTCACAGAAACATACATGCCTGCTACAGTTGCACTTTGTTTTTGCTGATGTACTTCTAGTCCAGGAGAGAGTTTTGCAAAAAAAAGAACACATCATCTCTCTTCCTTGTCGAGAGCTGCATCTGACTGTGACCCTATCCAAATCTCACAATCCCAAATCCACTGATCAGACACCTGCCACTTCACAGGTGAGTTAACCCTTGTGTTTTGTTGACACTGTTTTTACTTACTCATTCTTATGGGTTCCACAGACCCCAGTGCTGTATGTGCATAAAAATATTTGCAAGATCAAAAGGTTTCTTTTTTCCTATGAGTGGGTGTGTGTCTATACACTTAACTGGGATCACATAAAACGATATTATGTACGTTTTTTTAAAAGCCACAGGTGTCCAGGACACCACATAGAACATCAGGTGTTACCACTATAACACTGAGCTTTAGAAACCTTGGGCTAATTGACGTAATAACAACATTTGCATAACAACATGAAAGAGAAACTCATAAAAGGTCAGAGTCAAATGAAAGTCTGGCCAGACCAGTTCTTAGGAATTTCCAAGTGGAAACTTTTAAAACTTTGAAATGCTGCATTGCCACCTTTTGATTCTAGTTAGAATACCAGTATATAACTATGATCATTATAAATGTTCTCCTTTTTTTCCCTTTTTCTTTTTTTTAGACATCCACAAAGGCAAACACAAAAGGGCTTGAGAAGACTTTCAAGCTAGACATTTACCTCCTGTATTACCTACGAGACAACCCTAAAGCATGTAAAGTGTTACAGAAACAACTCTCTTCTATTGGCTGCACACTGGAATTACATTTTGATGAAGAGGAAGCAGTGATTAGAGGGGATATTGAGAAGGGACCTGGAGGGGCTTGTGGTGCTGGAGAGAAATGGGAGATGCCAGGTGGATCAGGTCTTCACCAATCTTAATGAGAGCTACCTCTGCCATCATGTGGTTGAGCGAAAACAAATCAAAATGCTACAGCAGGACCAATCTTTTGAGACTGATGATATCAAAGTGTACGCAGAGATTGGTTATTCTGTGATTGTTGGAGCAGCTGACGCTGTGAAGGAGAGGATTGCAATCCTGGAAAAGAGCCTGCCAACCCGGAAGGAACTGCCAGTTGTGGAGAAGAACCTCAAACTGGTAGAAGAAGAGTTCAGACGAGAAATGTCTGCACAATACCCAGAAGTTAAAATCCACATAGGTAATAACATCATCATCCTGGAGGGACCTGATAAGAAGGTTCAGTCAGGAGTTACAAAAGTTGATGAGCTGATGAAAAAGGTATTGAAGAAAAGAGTTAAGCTCCCTGAAGATTTAATGTCCTTCATAAAAACTAGTGGTACCATCTCCAAGTACCAGAATCGCTTCCAACAGAGCCTCAGAAATCCTGTTTCCCTAGAGGCGGAATCAGACTTTGTTCTGTCCAGTTTGTCTTCTGGTGCCCTGGATGAGGCCTCGGCAGCAGTGGAGAGAGATCTAAGTGTGGACACTGTGCAGCTGCAGGGAGCTGCAGCTGTTCCACCAGATCTGGATAGAGTGAAGGACATCCTCAACAAAGCAAAGAACGAGGCAAACTGTCAAGACTTCAGAGTGGATGTCAGCTTCATCCCAGGAGCCAGTGGAACCGCTGCGACGAAAGTACGACTGGTAGGCTACACTGAAAATGTGAACAAGCTGAAAGAAGTTCTGCATGACTACCAGATGAACCAGGTTGGGACACAAGAAGTGCTGAACCTACCACATCCTGAACTGGTTGACTGTTTTGATAAAATCATAGACCTGATCGGGATGAAGCAGACTAAAGTGACAATAAAAACTTCACCTTTCCCATATCCTTGTGTGCTTGTATCTGGGCCCCGCTGCCTGGTCAAGGAAGTTCAGACAGACTTAAACGCAACTCTAGCCAGTTTGACATTAGAGATGCTGGTCCTAGATGGACCAGGAGTGCAATGGTACTTCCAGAGAAAAGGTAAAGAAAGCAAAGAAGAGGTAGAACAATCCTTGCAGGTCCTCATCATGGAACAGCAACATTCTCAGAGTACGGAAACAGTCTCAAATTTGTACACAGAACCACAATACAGCAGCATCCCCAGCCTCGGCATGTCCACCAGATGGCAACACAACACTACAAGCAGCACAACAAGCAGCACAACATGCAGCACAACAAATACAACAACAGTCTCAGTCAAACAAACAATCCTGAAGATCAAGCTTGGCAATTTGGTGGATGAGCAGGTAAGAAAATGTCTACTCTATTCAACTTTTAATCAAGCAACAATGCACCACTTCTTAACATTATCTCACATCATTTCCGCAGGTGAATGTGCTGGTGGCCCCCATGATCAACAAAAAGCTTACGTCTACTAAAATTGGTAAATGTCTGAAAGAGGTGGGGAGTGCAATGGAAAAAAACTTTGACCAGATGGCAAAGAAGTGGAGCCTCTCCAGTGATTGTGTTATGCAAGTTGATGCACCTCCATCTCTGGGCTGCTCCAAGATCTTCTTCATTGAATGCCTGCCATGGGATGGGGTCAGGGGGAAGAGCAAGCAGGTAAAATGAGATATATGGTGAATTCAGTAGTTTGCTGAGGAGGCAAGAGAATTGAGCATAGTATCATCTATAGTTTAGATGAAGCAAACATGAGCATTCATCAGTATGACTTTGACATATCAAAGTCTGCCAGTCTTTTACCCAAAATTCCCTCATTATCTTTCCTTATTGTGGCAGGAATAATAAAATATACAAGAGAAGAATCTTGCTCAAAAGAAGATCCTGATTAATGTCTGACTTTTCTTTCCTAGGCTCTTAGGAATGGGCTGAAAAGGTGCTTGGACCTGTGTGTACAGCAGGGCTGGTCCTCAGTTGCCTTGCCAGTCATCGGACCTGGAGTGGCTTTAAAATACCCTTTGAGAGAAGCCATTGAAGTTCTAACTGAAAACATTCACCAGTTTGGATTATCTGCATCCTCTGGTTCTCTCTCCACCATCCATGTTGTCATTAAACCAGGCTACCCTGACTCTGAAGAGGTAACAGACATTTATTTTATTTTAATGGTTTAATTCCAATATTTGAGCAGTTGTTGTAACTATTTCCTTCTCTGTGAGATGTATATGTGCATGATTTGTCAATACATGTACTACAAGATGGCGTTTAATGCAAGCATGTGTATTTACAGAGTTACCATGATATCTACAGACATCTCAGTTTGAACATGAACCAGGGAAGCCAAGGTACACTGAGAAGCTGATCTGACTATTGTGATTAACTGGTAAATATAGGCAGATATTTGCAGAGTATTTTTTAATTGTTGTGGTCCTCTTCCTCTCAGCAATCTTCAAGCCCCTCACCAGTGACCTTGATGACGTCACCATAACACTGGGAGGTGGGGTTAAACTACAACTGGTGTTTGGTGACATCACTAATGAGACTACAGATGCGATCGTGAACACGACCGACTTCGTTAACATTCAGAACGGTATGTGAGAGCCAAAAAGTTGTATCTTCCTCTTAATCGCTTTTAAAAATCCACATTTTAAAAGGAACTCTTTATGAAAAGAACTATATAAATAAAGTTTAATATCACTGTCAATCTACAGATGGTGTGTGCAAAGACATCTTAACTGTGGCTGGCCCCCAAGTGGAGGCTCAACTGAAAAACGGTAAGAGAAAAAGAGGTTGAGATAGACATTTCCAAACAACACTACATCAACAGTATCCTACTCATGTTGTCTTTGTTGTGTGTGTGTAGCAAAAGTGAACAGAGGAGAGGTTTTTGAAACCCAGCCCGGATCATTCCCTTGTAAAGCCATCTTACATGTGTGCGGTGAAAAGGACACAGGCATCATCGAACAACTGGTGTGTCGCATTATTCAACTTTGTGAATCTTCTGGATACAAGTCTGTGGCCATTCCTGCCATCTGTGCTGGTAAAAGTCTACATACTCAAAAATAAATAAATAAATAAAAAAATCGAAATGCCAATTCCCCAGCAAAGACCATGGCACTTATTTATGCAATTTTGATTATTGGAATGATTATCCAGGAACTGGTGGTTTGGATCCCGTTCAAGTAGCACATGCCATTCTTAGAGGGGCCAACACTACCACGTCATCCAGTCCCATCCAGTGTCTCACTGAAATCCGCCTCGTCCTGATCAAGATTGATGTGTTCCTGTCATTTAAAAAGCAAGCAATACACATGTTTCCCCATGCTGTGATCAATACAGGTAAGTGGAAGTGGACTCTTTCTTTCTCCTGGCTGTTTATGAGAATCCAATTGTTGTTTTCAAGGAAATCTTCAATTATCATCACTGTTTCATTCATTTTGCAGCGTCAGTGCCCCAGGTCACTCGTGTTATACAACATCCTCTTCCAGTGGTTATGAACGTAGACCTAAGTGTCCTCCGTACCACCTCAACAATTCAGCAGTGCCGCTTTCTGATTGTGGGCCTTTGCAGAAATGATGTCGACAAAGCCATGGCAAAGCTGAAGGATCTATATCAGGATCAGTGCTGCACACAAACCTTAAAAAAGGAGGATCTTGCAGGCTTCACCCAGGACAACATTAACAGTCTTAAGCAACTGATGGAGATCTTGGGCCTGTATGTGGAGGAGGACCTATCTAACCAAGGCAGGTGGACAGTGAGAGGGTTAAAAGATGGCGTCAACCAAATGATGCAGAGTATTCACACATCTGTGCCATGAAGACTTAAGTACAGGGAGTAAATACTAAAAAAGCTGACTGTAATTTGAGTTTTAGACAGTTGAATTTTCGGTAGTGTCTGTTGTTATGGTTATATATGTTATATACTTGCACTGTATCAAAATACAACTTCAGTTAAGATTAGAGAGACAGATAAATGGATGCATAAACAATATCAGATATATAAGTAAATCTGCAATGTGTCTAGCTATAGGTTTAGGACCTCAGAATACCATTTCTGCTGAAACTTAATTTGATTAAGTTGCTTGAACACATTAAGTGTAATCTCTCAAGTTTTTTTTACAAGATCACTTGTGTGAAAATCAATGTTAAACTTAGATTACAAGAAATTACAGTATCAAACTTTAGTGAGAGGGAATGACTACTTCTCTTCAGTGATTACTTATGTCTAATGAATTTGTTGGTATAGTTTTATACCAAGCAAAATAAAATAAAAAAAAAAAAAAAAAAAAAATAATAATCGACAAAGCAGTAATTAAAGTTGTTGAATTAAGGATGCTGTCACTATGAATAAGGTTTATATGTATATAAAGAGGTAGGTAGAGTATTTTACTGAAGTAGAAACATCAAACCTTGAGTGTGATTATAAGCACACACACCACACACACACACCAACTCTGTAGCTCTAAAGAGCTTTTTAGCCTCTTTTAGGTTAAGTTTTATCATGAATCATGAATTGCAGGTGAAAGGAAAAAGCATTTCTCATGTTTTCCCCAAATACTTTCCCTAAGGAAATTGCTCATAGATTTTCCCAAAATTTACTGTGTCACACTTAAAAACAAAAACAAACAAGCAAGCAAAAACCCATAACCTGAAGCAACACTGTTAGTAGACTTGAATCTTGTATTTTTTGATATTAAATAATAAAAGCTGTAACTGTCCTTTCAAGTCTAAGTGTTTGATATAATAAAAAATATTTTTGAAAAGCCTCTTGAATGGCCAAATTACAATTTCAAGGATGATTGCATCTCTGTTCTAAAGACTGCAACTATATCTTTCATTGCCATAAATACTGAAGATACTTGCTAAGCAAATAAGTGTAAATCTATAGTTAGGCCTAGCTAACTGTTAGCCACTTAGCTAGGCCTACGTTTGGACTACTACAGAATAAACAACAGAGGTTCTTGAGCAAAGCCGTGAACATATGAAAGCAAAACACAATAATACCACACAAAACAGAGCAAATATAAAACACAGGTCTACTAATATTCAGTAGTTTGTATGTGGTTATATTTTTTGTATCAGCAGGGAGATGGCTGCTATTTTACTATGGTGCTGCCTCTGTACAGTTTAAAGTCTAGTCTGAGTATGACATCTAGTGGAGTAATTATCCTTGTGTTGTTGATACCTGTATCAATGTTGATACCTGTATCAACAACACGTCTGAGGCTTCTATAGATATCAAGTTCCGGGAAACAGCCGAAATAGTTACTCACAGTCTGAAGTTCCACGGGTTTGAAAGGGTGTTAAGTTCTTGCTTTGGGCGCTTTGATTGACTGTGTTGTCATATAAAGAAATTAAAACTCCCAAACCAGCGTGCTTCGAAAATAAACAGACCACTTAAATAAATCAAATCCATGAGGCCAAACTAATCTTAGACTAATCCAAACTAAAAAGCTGGTTTAACCGTTTCTCCGTGGCGTCTTCGATAGCTCCCACCTCAGCACACCTGGTCTAATCAAGAGGTTTTTTGAGACGTAAGTCACGTGATGCTGTGCGCTTAGTTTAGGCTGTTATCAAACTAGACACCACTAGGTGGCGCCAAACATTGAAATAACTGAAACGGGAAATTATAAAAGCCAAAATGGCTCTAACAATCTCATTAAAACATAATCATCAGTATCAACATAATTTTACAGCGTTATTGACTATAGTACTTGCACAACAAGACAAACAGGGTAATGCACAGGGAAAAACCAAAGATAACTATTTGTGGGTGTGTCCATTTCCAAATATGAAAGAAGAGGACTTACTGAAAGTGAAATATAATAAAGGTACTTTCAAGAGCAGCGTTTATTCAGGAAGCTGACACACAAAGGAGTGTTATACTGTTTAAAAGTTTTCCTATTAGATCAGACTTGTCTGTAAAATGGATGACCAACAACATCAACTGTTCTTTGAGGTGAATGAGAAGCACAAAGAAGCAGAAGGTCAGACGGAGGTGATCGTGGGATGATTGAAAAGGCTGAAAGCATTGTTTATAAAATCTGTCTCAAATAAGAAGGTAAGGAAATATTATTATTGCTATTGTTGTTGTAGCAGTAGTAGTAGTGATAATAATAATAATAATAATAATAATAATAATAATAATAGTGTTGTTTGGTCCTGCATTTACTGCTATTGTTATTATTATTATCATTACTATTATTATCATTATCTGTACACCTAGATGTCTGCAGCTGTTCCTGGTCTCTCTTTCCTCTCTCCCCCTCTTTCCACACTGACCCCTTTTTCTCCTCTCTCTCTTATCTCTGCCTCCCCCCACTCCCTCTTTCCCAACCAGTCAAGGCAGATGGCTTTGAGTCCCACCTTGAGTCTGGTTCTGCCAGCGGTTTCTTCCTGTTAAAAGGGTTTTTCCTCTACACAGTTGCCTCAAGTGCCTTGAGATAATTTATGTTGTGACCTGACACTATGTAAATAAAACTGAATGGAACTGACCCAAATTTGATCATGCTCACAGTGACATGTGGATACTAAGCATGTATATTGTTGGGAATGTTATTAGTTTTGCCAGTACTTGGCCTTAGTAGGACAATTGAAAATTTAACCACATGGTGGCGCCAGATAAAAAGTTAAAGAAACACCAGTTGACAGATTGTGTGCACCAGCCAGCAGTTCTTAACTTTTTTAGAAGTGTGAACCCCTTTTTAAGGGTAAAAACACTTCTCCTTCTCTTTAGCCATATACAGTAAGGATTAACCATAGAATTATTTGAAACTGCACTTTTCCTACATATGATTGAAAGTGTCTTTGGTGCCATCACTGTCATCCCTGGAGGCACACCACTTGCATGGCAAACATTGCTGTTGGTTTTAGTTTAAATGTTGCATTTGTTTGGATTGTTTTTATTCTTCACAGACCTTTAAAGAGTACTGCAGAGAAGATTTCACACCATCTCTTTTCCTTGTGCGGAGCTACGTCTGACCATGATCCAAACTGGATTTCTTCACAACCCTACACCCGCTCAGGTGCAGTCAGGAGCTAAAAAACCTGATGGGCTGGTGAAAAAGGTACTGGAGAAGAGAGTTAAGCTTCCTACAGATTTGCTGTCCTTCATAAGATCCAGCAGTGCCATCTCTAAATACCAGGCTCACTTCCAGCGGAGTCTCAGAAATCCTGTCTCCCTTGTGGTGGGATCAGACTTGGTCCTGTCCAGTTTGTTCTCTGATGCCCTGGATGAGGCTTGGGCAATAGTGAAAAGAGACTTGAGTGTGGAAATTGTGAAGCTGGAGGGCCCTGCAGCTGTACCTCCAGATCTGGACAGAGTGATGGAAATCCTCATCAAAGCTAAGAACACGGCAAACTGTCAAGACTTCAGAGTGAACGTCAGCTTCATCCCAGGAGCCAGTGGAACTGCTGTGACCAAAGTGCGACTGGTGGGCTACACTGAAAATGTGAACAAGCTGAAAGAGGTTCTGCATGACTACCAGATGAATCCATGCTGAGATACAAGAAGTACTGAACCTACCACATCCTGAAATGGTTGACTGTTTTGATGAAATCTGGAGCCTTCTTAAGATGAACCAGAACAGGGTGACTTTAAGAGCCTTTCATTTTCCTTATCCTTGTGTGCTCATATCTGGTCCCTGTTGTCATGTCCGGGTGGTCCAACAGGCCCTAACCTCAGCTCTTGCCAGCCTCACGTCACAAACACTAGTTCTAGATGGACCTGGGGTTCAGCGGTACTTTCAGACAGAGGGTAAAGTGAGCAAAGAACTGGTAGAGAGTTCCTATAATGTCCTTATCAGGGAACAGCAAGATGCATACTCCCCAGATGTCAAGATTAAATCACCAAGTGTCAGCAGTCCCATCTCCAGCATCAAACCTAGACCTTCCTTTACCAGATGGTGCGGCAACCCTGTCGGGAGCACTGCAGTCAACAAAACAAGCCTGGAGATTAAGCTTGGCAGTTTGGAGGATGAGCAGGTTAGAGAATTTCTGTACTATGTTATTCTTTTCTACTTTAAATCATTTAATAATATAGTCCCTTTTCACATCCTTACCTTATTTCCACAGGTGAATGTGCTGGTGGTCCCCATGATCAAAAGGCAGCTAACTTTTACCAAAATTGGGCAATGCCTATTGAGTAAAGCAGGGAACAGAATCAAGGTACACTTTGCCCTGATGGCATCAAAGTGTCCTCCCCACCCCGGTGATGTTCTGCAGATCGATGGGCCTCCATCTTTAGGCTGCTCCAAGATCTTCTTCATTGAATGTCTGCCGTGGGATGGAGTCAGAGGGAAGAGTGTGGAGGTAAAGTGAGATACTTGGTCGATTTATAAATGTGTAGGACAGTAACACACACAAACACAGTCTTTCTCTGAGGACTAGTAGGTAGGTATCCGGGGCCATGTGATTGGTTTTAAAGGTTATTGGTGACAACTCCACTGTCATGAGAAAAGACATCATGACATAAAAGTCATATAAAATAATCACACAATAAAACTGTTATAAAATGTGAATTATAAAAAACATTTAATTAAAAAATGAGTTGAGTTTTGTTAGGTTATTTCACAATTTGTGGCATTTATTTTACCCTCATATTCATGTACTTATTTGATCATTTCTGATTTTTTTAAATAAAATGTCTAACTTTTGTTTCCTAGGCTCTTAATAAGGGGCTGAAAAGGTGTTTGGAACTGTGTGTGCAGCAGGGCTTTAGTTCGGTGGCCTTTCCAGTTATCGGACCTGGGATTGTCTTGAAATACCCACTGAGAGAAGCCATTGAAGTTTTAACTGAGAACATTCGCCAGTTTGGATTATCTGCAGCCTCTGGTTCTCTGTCAACCATCCATATCGTCATTAAACCAGGCTATCCTGACTCTGAGGAGGTGAAAAAACTTTAAGAACAAGATATATGGCCTTTGTAACCATTTATACATTTGTAGGATTCATGTAAGTGTGATTTGCTTTGAAAAAGGTGTTTACTACAAGCATGTGTGTTTACAGTGCTACCATGATGTCTACAGACACCTCAGCTTGAACATGAATCAGAGAGGCCAAGGTAAACTAGTTTGACTGTTAGTAACAAACACAGCACATCAGTATCTCAGAGTGTAAGCAGCATTTTATTTAGTGAGTCTAGTCAATTTAATAATTCAATAATTTGAAAAATAACTAATACACAGCTGTTAGGTAAGGTAAGTGCATAAAATGGAAATACTTAACAGTTCCTCAAAACTATATTAACTTATAGTACACGATGTAGTACTGTAATATTCCTAGTCTTTAAATAAAATATCAAACAAATATGAAACATATTGTGGCTTTCTTACTCTCAGCAATCTTCAGATCTCTCACCACTGACCTGGATGACATCACTATAACAGTGGGAGGTGGGATTAAACTACAGGTGGTGTTTGGTGACATCACTAATGAGACTACAGATGCCGTGGTGAACACGACTGACTTTGTTCATTTTCGGAGAGGTAGGTGAGAGCTACTGTGGCTGCTCACTGTAAATGAGTCCAGTAAGTAGGGACACAGGAGGAATTTGTAATAAGTATGGCAAGGTTACAAGGTGTCCTTGTGATCAGGAGGACTGTATCTGTTCTGTAATGGTAAAGTAAATAATTTTTGTATATTTAGCATCTGTCTTTATGCTACAGATGGTGTGTGCAAAGACATCTTAACTAAGGCTGGACCCCAAGTGGAGGCGATACTAAAAAGCAGTAAGAAAAGGAGACAAACGACATATTCCCCAAACATTCTAACATTCCCCACCAGATTCTTACACCTGTTGTCTTTGTTTGCTTGTTTTCTGTGTAGCAAAAGTGAAACAGGGAGCTGTTGTCAGAACCCCACCTGGATTATTCCCCTGTGAAGCCCTTTTACATGTGTGCGGGAAAAAAAATGCAGGCATCATTGAACAGCTGGTGTGTCGCATCATTCAAGACTGTGAAACCTTTGGATACAAGTCTGTGGCCATTCCTGCCATCTGTGCTGGTAAATATTACATAAGACTATCTAGATTAATAAAAATATTTTGAAATAGTTTTGTTTTTTGGATAAAAACGATGAAATGATTGGGTTGAGGACAAGGAAATTAATAAAGAGTTAATGTGTGTAGGCCAGACCTGTGGGAAGAGGGATTCAGTGAGGTATCATAGCCTTATTTTTTCCACAGGAGAGAGATAAGACACACCTGTACAGGTTGGGACAAAGTGAAGATGAGGTGTGGTCCTTTTTTTGTTGTAAAAACCAAATTTTTTGTTTATGCAGGGGCTGGTGGGTTGGACTGTAATGTTGTCGCGCATGCCATCCTCCGAGGCATTAAAACAGCCACTTCATCCACTCCCCTCTACTGTCTCAGCAACATACGTCTTGTACTGATCAAGATTAAAGTTTTCTTGGCATTTAAACACCAAATGATGCAGATGTCAGAGTCAATACTTCAGCTGCCACATGTACCTCAACAGGAGTCCCCAGTCTCTATTAATGCAGACCAAAGCATCCTGTGTACCAGCTCTGAAAATCAGCAGCGGTCAGCCTTCATGTTCCTGGGTCTTTGCAAGAAAAATGTTGACGATGCCATGACAAAGCTAAGGAATCTCTATGAGATTCAGTGCTCCACAGAAACCTTCACAAAGGAAGACCTTGAAGGCCTCACCCAGGATGACATGAACAATGTGAAGCAGTTGGTGGAGAGCCTGGATCTGAACATGGATGAGGACCAGTTCGACAGCTTAACTGTGACTGGTTTAAAAGATCGGGTCACCCAGGTGATGCACATGATTCACACCATCGGTCCTCTGAGAAGAGAGACAAGAGCCAGGGGGGAGGAGGATTTGTACACCCGTGTGGCTTGGTGCATTCTAGGACCTAATGGCAACTGGGAGAGACTTCCCAGAACAGCCAATCACAACCTGGAAAGTTGTGATGTTATGGGAGGGATTGCAGATGCAAAGGGCATCCTGTGGAGCGTGGATCTACAGAGAATGGAGGCCCAAAGACACAGACAGACAGCGAAGCTGAAACGACTTGAGAATCTTCCAGGTGAGACAATGGTTCTTGTCAAGACATGGCATTTTAGGCAACAAATTCAGTGTTAGGTAACAAGCAAAGATTTACATGCTGAAGATCTCTGTTTTTGAGACCTTGCAAATGTTCTAAATGAGATTCATCCTCTCTGCCAGCAGGAAACATTCAAATGCAACAGTACAGTACAACATACAGTATTTCAGCGACAGTGTGGATTTCACCTGAATACTTTGTCTTTGGAAACAACACATACACATAACTCAAGTCCTCTGAAGGTCTGAGATATTTATGTTTTTGTCTAACTGCTTTTCAGACTTCACTCTTCCCCTGTATTGGGACAACATGGCTGCTGGGGAGGGTATGAAGGTGGTTGAACTGCAGCCTTCCTCTGCAGAGTACCAGACAGTTAAGGAGGCCTTCAAACGAACTGCCACTGCCAAGACTATAATAAAGGTGGGTGGCTTTGACCAATAGAGACATTTGATTGTCTGTACATTTCAAAAGCACCCTATAGAATTGTATATTGGCATTCTGTATAATTGAAATCTATAAGATTTGTGTCCTACACATAGCTTTTTGGCAGCTGAACCTGTTTTGGTGGTTCTTGTTAGATCGAGCGTTTGCAGAATGTTCACTTGCGTCATGCCTATGAGGTGCAGAAGAAGCACATTGCTGATAAGAATGGACAGGAAGGGGCAGGTGAAAAGTCTCTGTACCACGGGACGACACAGGACAACTGTGACTCCATCATGAAAACTGGGTTCAACAGGAGCTTTGCTGGGAAAAATGGTAATGTTTTTGTCCAATCTACAACAAAGGATTCTGTACATGTGTTGTTTCAAGTGCAATCTGTAATCTGTTCCTATATACAGAAATGAGCAGTTATTGCTTCAACCAACTTTGAAAGGGGAAAGTGTGCTGTATATCTAATCTCCAATCTTCATTGCCTCCTGTTCTCAGCTTCATATGGTCAGGGATCCTACTTTGCTGTAGATGCCAACTACTCAGCCCACCCCACTTACTCCAGACCAGCTGTTGATGGCTCTCAGTTAATGTTTGTGGCTCAAGTCCTGACTGGCATCTACACTTGGGGATTCAAAGGCATGAAAATGCCTCCACCTCACAACAACCAACAGCCTCACAATCGCTATGACAGTGTGGTGGATAAATTAGACAACCCCGGCATGTATGTTGTGTTCCACGATAACCAAGCGTACCCGGACTACCTCATCACCTTCAAGTGACTGTGCGGGAAGAACTAAAGTTGCAAGACCATATTACATATCTAAAGAAATTTATATTTATATATAAATTTATTGAGTGTTGTTGTTGTTGTGTGATTTATACAAAATGTTTGGAATACTTGCATTAGCAAATTACAACTTTAGAAATGATTGCATTTTTATTCTCTCGACTAAAATATATAGGTAGAAAATATAACTATCAATCATGATATACAAAAATAAATGAATAATATCCATATTAATAATAATATCCACACTCACACAAGAAGTTTTCACTCACAATCACATCATTAGCACATTTTCAGTTAATTACATTTGCACTTTTTTAGACTACATTAGTTTGTTCTGGATTTCCTGCTAAATCATTTAATAATAGTTTAGTTTAATATACTAAACTAATTGTCCTGCTGTATTGCTTTCATTGTGTAGTTGGTTTGCTTGTCTTTGTGTTATAACTTTATTTCAAAATGGTCTGAGTCTAGCTCTGTTTAGTAGACCTCTTAATCATAACTTTTTGAAAAATTTTGTAAATTATTATTTCGTACATTTTGGGTTAATAAAAATCCCTTTTTTTCAAAGTTCACCTGTTATCTCTTCCTTGCAGCTCAGTTCTTCACAGTCTATATCATTGTCTACATATCTCCATGTAGAGGTGAAGACATTTCCACAGGTTGTATCAAGAACACATCAAGAAGTGTCTCGATTTTATTTATACATTTAATGTTCCAGCTACATTGAAAAGGTTAATCCTGTGTTTACCTCTGCAAACAAAGTCAAAAGGGAGGAGAGATATCCAGAAAAGGTGAAAAATAGATAAAGCCCTGCATTTGTCTGTCAGCACCATGGAGGGCATTTATCAATGACCAGTACCACTGAGTTAAGGTCCATATGGGTGCTTCAAACTTGGTATTAAGACATATAATGAATTGTTCATTAATTGCTGAACAGCACACACAGAGGACACAAAGTTGCCGCTGTATGAGGTTGTATTTTTGTGTCAGCAGGGAGACTGCTGCTACTATATTGCTGCACTGCATCTGTACAGTTTTTAGTCTCAGTGTGACATCTTGTGGGCTAATGTGGTGATGCTGTGGGATCTTATGTTTACACCCTAACTTTATGTGAGATGGTGTTTCTCTGGGTTGGATTTGTTTTTGTTTTTCTGGGGTGTAAAATCACAACAAAGAAAATGTCTCAAATGACCAAAAGCTAATTGGTATCAATATCAATACTCAATACTATCAATCTTTATGCCAGTATTACTATTATTATCAAAGTTACCATAATCATAACATTACAGTATTACTGATCATGGCACATGCACAACAAGACAAACAGGGAAATGCCCCCTTTAAAGGAAAACGTGATCTATTTAGGTCATTGGGTGTGGCCGTTTGCAAAACAGTATTCATAAGATAGCAGCATTTACAGTAAGTGAAAGTGAAAGCAAAGCACTTAGACTCACCACTCACTCAGGAGGGTGGCAGACAGAGGAGTCATAATCACTGAAAGTTTTCCTATAAGTTCTGTGAAATGGATGAATACCAATATCCATTGTTCTTTGAAGCGAAGGAGGATCTGACAGACAGAGAGAGGGAGAAGATCAGGAGACACTTTCAGAAAAGACGAGATTCTGGGGGAGGTGACTGTGGAGTGATTGAAAACATTGGAGGGAATATTTATAAAGTCTGCTTCAAGGAAAAAGAAGGTAAGAAACCACTGTGTGTTAAAATTGGTTATATGTAGAATATACTTTGTAGTTTTGGCTTAAGTGTTGGCTTCTGTTGTTGTAACTTTGCTGTTTACTACAGATCAGGAAAGGGTTTTGCAGAGGAAGTTTCACAACATTTCCCTTCCTTGTGGAGAACTACGTCTGACTGTGAGCCGGACCAATTCAACACAGACCCCTGATCAATCATTTACACAGGTGAGCTAATATCACTCTTGAAGAAAACTTAGCTGATGATGTCACGATTACGGTAAACACAAACGTGTGAATCAAAACATCTGGTCAGACCAGTTTAGTAAGGGGATTCCAGAGTGGCGACAACTTTAGATAATCAAAATCTTACTTATAGTGCTGACTGCTGTGACATAATGACAAAATTCTAACTCTTATTGGATTTATATCGCAATATGCTCATAAATTTGTTTATTGTTACTTCTCTTCTCTAGACATTTACAAAGGCAAACACAAAAGGCCTTGAGAAGATTTTCAAGCTTGATATTTACCTCCTATATTACCTGAGAGACAACCCTAAAGCATATAAAGTGTTACAGAAACAACTGTCCTCTATTGGCTGTGAAGCAGAGTTAGATTTTGATGAAGAGGAAGCAGTGGTTAGAGGGGATATTGAGAAGGGACCTGGAGGAGCTTTTGGTGCTGCGGAGAAATGGGAGATGCAGGTGGATCGGGTCTTCATCAATCTTACTGAGAGCTACCTCTGCTATCATGTGGTTGAGCAAAAACAAATCAAAATGCTACAGCAGGACCACTCTTTTGAGACTGATGATATCAAAGTGTACGCAGAGCTTGGTTATGCTGTGGTTGTGGGAGAATCTGAGGCTGTGAAGGAGAGGATTGCAATCCTGGAAAAGAGCCTGCCAACCCGGAGGGAACTGACAGTTGTAGAGAAGAAGTTCAAACTGGTAGAAGAAGAGTTCAGACGAGAAATGTCTGCACAACACTCAGAAGTTAAAATCCTCATTGGCAATAGCATGATCATCCTGGAGGGACCTGATAAGGAGGTGCAGGCAGGAGCTACAAAAGTTGATGAGCTGATGAAAAAAGTATTGGAAAAGAGAGTTCAGCTTCCTACATATATAATCACCTTTATAAAAAGCAGCGGTGCCATCTCCAAGTATCAGACTCGCTTCCAACAGAGTCTCAGAAATCCTGTTTCCCTAGAGGTGGGATCAGACCTTGTTCTGTCCAGTTTGTCCTCTGGTGCCCTGGATGAGGCTGAAGCAGCCGTAAAAAGAGACCTGATTGTGGACACTGTGAAGCTGGAGGGTGCTGCAGCTGTTCCTCCAGATCTGGACAGAGTGAAGGACATCCTCAACAAAGCAAAGAACGAGGCAAACTGTCAAGAGTTCAGAGTGGACGTCAGCTTCATCCCAGGAGCCAGTGGAACTGCTGCGATCAAAGTGCGACTGGTGGGCTACAGTGAAAATGTGAAAAAACTGAAAGAGGTTCTGCATGACTACCAGATGACCCAGGTTGAGACACAAGAATCGCTGAACCTACTACATCCTGAACTGGTTGACAGTTTTGATCAAATCTTGAAGCTGATTGGCCTGAAGAATACAAAAGTGACATTAAAACCTTCACATTTTCCATCTCCCTGTGTGCTCATATCTGGTCCCTGTTGTCATGTCAGGGAAGTCCAACAGGCCCTAACCTCAACTCTTGCCAGCCTCACGTTACAAACACTAGTTCTAGATGGACCTGGGGCTCAGCGGTACTTCCAGGCAGAGGGTAAAGTGAGCAAGGAATTGGTAGAGAGTTCCTGTAAAGTCCTTATCAGGGAACAGCAAAGTACATACTCCCCAGATGTGAAAACCAAATCACGAAGCATCAGCAACCCCATTCCCATGTCACACCCAGATCTTCCTTCAACAGATTGCACTCTAACTCTGTTGGGAGTACTGTGGTCAACAAAGCAAGCCTGGAGATCAAGCTTGGTAGTTTGGAGGAGGAGCAGGTTAGACAATTTTTATTCTATTCTACTTTACATAAGCCAATGAGACAGCAATGCAACACTCACAATCATATTATTTTTCATTATTTTCCACAGGTCAATGTGTTGGTCGTTCCCATGCTCAAAAAACAGCTGACTTCTACTAATATGGGTTCATGTCTGTTGAGAAAAGCAGGGAATGCAATCCAGTCAAAGTTTGACTCAGTGGCAGCAAATTGTACCCTCACCCCTGGAGATGTTCTGCAGGTCAATGGGCCTCCATCTCTGGGCTGCTCCAAGATCTTTTTCATTGAGTGTCTGCCATGGGATGGAGCCACAGGGCAGAGTGTGCAGGTAAAGTAAAATACCTGGGGGATTGAAAAAAAACTAGGATGAGGGCAAAGGATAAGGTCAAATTCAAGGTTGCAAAACCAGTGAAATGAACTTAGACACCAGGACTTAGTGCAACAGTAATTGTCAACACAGACAGAAAATGCAATATTTGAATGTCAAGCAAAATCATTTATTCACAGATCTAGAATAATGGAGTCATTTCTGCTGATGTTATGTAGGAATGCACAAGTGACATTATGAAATGTCTAACTTTTGTTTCCTAGGCTCTTACAAAGGGGCTGAAGAGGTGTTTGGACCTATGTGTACAGAAGGGCTTGAGTTCAGTCGCATTTCCAGTTATTGGACCTGGAATTGTTTTGAAATACCCACTGAGAGAAGCCATTGAAGTTCTGACTGAGAACATCCGCCAGTTTGGATTATCTACATCCCGTGGCTCTCTGTCAACCATCCATGTTGTCATTAAACCAGGCTATCCTAACTCTGAGGAGGTAACTATTAACTCTTGTGTTTGTAAGACACAGGCATGTATGATTTAGTGATAGGAAAGTGTTAAATGTTGGTGTTTTTATTTACAGTGCTACCATGAGGTCTACAGATGCCTCAGCTCAAATATGAACCAGGGAGGCCAAGGTAAACTAGACAACTACTCTAATACAACCAGGAATTTGCTTTAGCATTCTCAATTACTAGATAGCATATAAAACAAATCCAAAATATGTTGTGGTTTTCTTCCTCTCAGTAATCTTCAGATCCCTCACCAGTGACCTCAACGACGTCACAATGACAGTGGGAGGTGGGGTTAAACTACAGGTGGTGTTTGGTGACATCACTAATGAGACTACAGATGTCATCGTGAACACGACCGACTTTGTTAATTTTCAGAATGGTACGTGAGCAGAATTCCCTACTGAGCAGAAAGATTTGCTGTAACTGTAAGGTTATTTTTAGCCATGTAGCTGATGGCAATAGTAGTCAGCATGTCCACTGTTTTGGTTCAGACAAATATCTCAATGACTATAAGATGGAGTGAAATATTGAATTCAATTAGTTTGACGATCCCTGAACTCTCTTAGTGTCACCAACAGGTCAAAGTTTTCACACAGCATAATATTTCAACATCGACTTGTGTCAGCACAGAATTTTGTATACACATTCATGGTTCCTAAATGATGTATCCTATTCACTTTGAGAACCTGAGATTTCCTTTAGTGTCACCATAACATTGACATTTTTTTAATAAAATGTTTTAACCACATGCTGCAATTATTAACAAGAAATTTAGTACACATATTCATGTTCACAACAGGATGAATTATAATGAATTTCATGATCCCTTAACTTTTCATAGAACATCATCCTTAAGTCAATTTTTTAATTTGTCTGGTACTTTGGTTTATGACTAAATACCTGCAAAACTAATGACACTCTCAACATCCACAGCTTTGTGTTTAGTGGTAATTAGCTAATGTTAGTATGCTAACATGCTAAACTAAGAAGGTGAACATAGCATTCTAACTTTAGCATTTAGCTCAAAACACAGCTGTGCGTATGTACAGCCTCAAAGAGATGCTAGCATGGCTGTAGACTCATATTCTTGTTCTGTTATTTTATTCTACAGATGGCGTGTGCAAAGACATTTTAACTGTAGCAGGACCAGAGGTGGCGGCTGAACTGAAAGCAGGTGAGAAAACATCAGGTAGAAATTTTAAAGCAACACACATGTAACAGCTTCTTGCTAATGTTGTTTTTGTTGTGGTATGTGTAGCAAAAGTGAACCAAGGAGAGGTTTTTGCCACCAAGTCTGGATCATTCCCTTGTGAAGCCATTTTTCATGTGTGTGGAAAAAGGGATGCAGTCCTCATTGAACAACTGGTGTGTGACATCATTGAGACCTGTGATCGTTTTGGATACAAGTCTGTGGCCATTCCTGCCATCTGTGCTGGTAAGATAATTCAACAAACTAATTGTCAATTTCAGTGTTTAATTATCTAATTGTTTTTCAACTCAGTGTCAGTTTTAATTCTCCCAGTAAAAAAAATGAAATCTCTTTGTGCAGGAGCCGGCGGGATGGACCCTGGTGTTGTTGCGAGTGCAATCCTCCGAGGGGTAAATACTGCCACATCGTCTGCTCCCCTCTTCTATCTCACTGACATCCGCCTTGTCCTGATTAAGATCAATGTCTTCTTGGAATTCAAAGAGGAGGCAACACAAATGTTCTCCACTGCTGTAGTCAACAGAGGTGACAGCTTTCTTCTTTTGTGGTTGTTTAGAAATTGCTCTTTTTCTAAAATGAGAATTCCCTCATTTTATTGTGTATTTTCACTGATTGTTGTGATTTAACCCATCTTGCAGTGACAGTACCTCAGCTGCCTCAAGTACAACAACAGCCACCAAGGTCTCTGAATGCAGATCTAAGCAGCCTTCATGTCAGCTCCATGAATCAGCAGTCCATCTTCCTGTTCTTGGGTATTTGCAGCAAAACTGTTGTTGATGCCATGGCAAAGCTGAAGGATCTGTATCAGGCTCAGTGCTCCTCAGAAACCTTCTCAAAGGAGCAGCTGGAAAGCCTCACCCAGGATGACATTAAGGATCTGAACCAGCTGATGGAGACTGAGGGTCTGTACATGAAGAGGGACTGGGGTGGCCAGGGAAGCTTAATGGTGACTGGGTTAAAAGATGGGGTCAACCAGGTGATACAGATGATTAATGCGGCTGTGCATGGCAACCTCAGGAGAGAGGTGAGAATCAAGGAGGAGGAGGACTTGTACAACCGAGTGGCTTGGTGCATCCTGGGATCTAACGGCAACTGGGAGAGACTCCCCAAAACGGCCAATCACAACCTGGAAAAAAATGATATTGCAGGAGGAATAATGGACGCACAGGGCACCAAGTGGAGCGTGGATCCACAGAGGACAAAGGCCCAAAGACAAGTAACTGGACAGACGGCAGAGCTCAAACGACTTCAGAATCTGCCAGGTCAGAGGACTGATTTCAAACATAAACAAAAATTTTGTGATAAAGATATTTTACATTTGAATAAACTGAATCATTTTTGAGCACTTTTCTTGGCCTCAAGGGGTGTCCATGTTGGTTTCCAGTTAAGCTTCAAAGTAAACAAGTAAAGAATATACTGGACTCTAACTGAGATCAGTTATATCCAATTGTAAAGTAAAATATATTTATTTATATGCCAATAAATGTTTTTATTTCAATTACTTTTTGCACATCTGCTAGAATACAAATGGACATTTACTGTTGATTGATTACTTGACCAAATGAAATGTAACATCTGACATTTTTCGCTTCATTTTCTCCCCTGACTTTTCAGACTTCACTCTCCCCCTGAACTGGGACAACATGGCTGCAGGGGGAGATATGAAGATGGTTGCATTGCAGCCTTCCTCTGCAGAGTACCGGTCAGTGAAGGAGGCCTTCAAACGAACTGTCCACAAGACTGTAATGAAGGTAGGTGGCTTTCCCTGGTGAAGGCAGATTTGATAGTCTGGAGACACAAACTGCAGGGACCTTCCATTTCTCTTCACACATTTTTCTCCTCGTTAGATCGAGCGTGTGCAGAACGTCCATCAGCGCCGGGCCTACGAAGCTCGGAAGAAGCAAATTTCTGACAAGAACGCGCAGAGGGGTGGTGCAGGTGAAAAGCTTCTGTACCACGGGACAACGCAGGACAACTGTGACTCCATCTTGAAAACTGGGTTCAACAGGAGCTTTGCTGGGCAAAATGGTAATAATTGTTCTGGCCCATACCGAACTAAAGGCAGCCATTGCTTTAGCAATTCAGGGTCTGACTCAAAATAATGCAACAGTGACATCTGCAGGCTGTGGCATCTTACTGCAGTTGCCTCTGTTCTAGCTCCCTATGCAGCAGAGGAATTTTTGGACAGACAGAGCGACCTATTTATAGGTGTTACGAGAAGAAAATGTTGTGCATGTACGTGTAAGCATTTGTGGCTGTTGATTGTTAGTACCAGTCAGTACTATAGGCAGGGTTGTGGTTAACAAAACAATTTTTTATGGGCATGTGGTGGACCAGGAAGTAATATTCTATTAACTTTATTCCTGGCAGTGTAGAGGAAGCTTTAAACAAGCATTTATCTTCCAGGTAGGAAAATAAAATAAAATGATAAGATTTTACAGGCTCTGTTTTTGGGTTTATGGTTTCAACTGGATTTACAACCTCAGACTTTCTAAAATCCTGTCTAGAGCCCAGATTGAAAGAAACTATACTGAGAGTTATTTCTGTAAACACTTGTAGATTACTACTTTTAAAAAGACAAAACATGTTTCACTCCACACTTCTGCACTTTCCTCTGTGCTGTATTTCTCTCTTTCTTAATTTGTCTCCTTCCCTTTATTCAGAGACTGTCTTTATCAGGAAAATGATGAGCAACAAGCATCAGTCTTTTGTTTATATGTTTAAATGAGGCATGTTCACATTCTCCTGAGCAGTTTTCTCTTAAGGTTTTCAAGAATATAAAGTGTCAGTGTCAATAACCAGCTTGAATCATATGTTCTAATAACATTCAGGATTGCTTTCTTATAACTGTGCCCATATGAGTATTTTTTGTAACAATCATATGGATAATTTTGGAAAACAATTGTTTGAGTATTGGGTACTTGTTAATTCCCTGTTCTCTCTTATTCTCAGCCACTGCATATGGTCATGGAACCTACTTTGCCGTAAACGCCAGCTACTCAGCCCACCCCACCTACTCCAGGCCAGCTGCCGATGGCTCTCAATTAATGTTCGTGGCTCGAGTCCTGACTGGACTCTACACTCAGGGTCAAAGCAGCATGAGGGTGCCTCCGCCTCTCAACGACCAGCAGCCTCATGACCGCTACGACAGCGTGGTGGACAAATTAGACAACCCCAGCATGTATGTTGTGTTCCATGACAACCAAGCATACCCGGACTACCTCATCACCTTCAAGTGACTGTGAGGGAAAGTTTTGGTATTTTCCACTGTGCAGTGTCCTAAGTGTAGAAAAATACAGGTATGTTTTTAGGTATGTTTACTCAGAGTTATAGTGTAAATAGATTCAAAATGAAATATGTCATAAATATGTTTGAATATCAGAATTAGTCTCCAGTTTAAGTCAAAACTGAGGCCATAAAGTTTTCTACACAAACTTGATATTAGCTGCTTGAGTACCTGTAGGGTACAAAGTTTTACATAAATGATGTGATGTGCAATATACTGTTTAGAGATAGTTAATGATTCATTTTCATCTTATTCTGATGAATTATGAAGAATGATTTGAAAGCCATATCTATTCCAATCTAGCATTAATAAAATATGGTGCCACTGTGAGAGATTTAGACGTCATTTCTAATAAGTAAAAATGGCAAGATGAAATCCAAGTATCACCACTGACTCACGTGTCACAAAATTATGCAGTTGTCAATCTTTTATTTGGTTGATATTTGTACTTTAAAGGAAGAAGAAAAAGATGATTTATGTAAAGATTTGTGTAAGATAGAGGTGAAGGTAAAGAGGTGAAAGAGCACTTTACTCTGATAAAAATATTGATGTTTAAATTTCAATGTTGTATAGTGTGGGTTAATTTAGAAAATAGTTCAAATGGTAAAGTTAAAGCTGCATAGATCACTATTTTGTTCATTAAATGAAACATCTCATATTCAGAGAGAATAATCAGCCAACTCTACAGCTCCACAGAGATTTTTAACCACTTTTAGCTCGTTGTTTTAATTGTATGGCAGATTTACTGTTTGGTTCACTGTCACTGACCCAATTAACCCTGTTTCTACTCACGCAAAAAGCTTTTCTTATAGGACAGATAATTTTCTCAGGAGTTGGTGGAAACACAAACTGATTAAACACAAATGTGTATATTTGGATAAAATCAGGAGACCAGAAAACAACTCCAGAGGGATGATGATGTTGCTCTTTGTCTGCTGGAGTCTTGAGTGGGCAATGTCTGCATGCTAACCCTATCAACTCTACATGTCAGGGCTGTATGTGTATGTCAGACTCTTTTTTTGGGGCAATTCTGCCCACTAGTGGTAAAAAGTGATTACTGCAGCTTTAAAATAGAAATACTCCTGTATTTTTTTATACTTTTGAGCTAAAAACTTTAGATTTTCAAATGGTCAAAAAGACAAAACAATAAAAAACACTGAGATAACATTGTTTGTGGATTGCTTCTTTCATAATCATAAAAATCACATAGCTTTCTTGTGGTTAATTGGACTATTGTGATCTCGTATGTTAAATTGAATTTTTAAAAATGATTATACTTAGAGAGATATTAATGCACATGCTATTCTTATGACTACCACCTCTGCAGAGTATTTTAAACTATCACCATTGTTTATAAGTGCTGAAGCTATACTTGTTGTAAACCTACAGTTGCATAACTATATTATAAGCCTATATGTTGGCTGAAGTGTAACTGAGTTAAATGTTGGTTATCAGTGACCCTGTAGCAATCCTCAGGGCTCGATGGTGATGGTTGCCTGGCCGTAGACCTGCCTGAGAGCAGGACAGTCCAGAGTAGCGATCATCCTGGTGGAGCCGCTCCTCTGCGGGGTGAAAAACTCGGCCCAGGTCAGAGAGGAGCCTCCTGGGATCAGACTGAAACCAGAAAGTTTAGAGTTAGACACTTTTTAGTGTTAGACAAAGGATAGTCAGACACAGAATCTGGAATCAGGAGCACTGTGTGATAAAGGTACAAAACACAGGCTTAAATAATGCTTGACTGAGGCATAACTCATTACGTCACAGTTACTTCAGACATCAATTTATATGCCACCAAGTTAGCAGGAATTTGTTACATGGAAAGGGCTATTTTATACCCATGTAACAGAACTTTTCTTAATAATGAAATTCACCCTGAATTAATTCATGCATTTATTCCCCACGAGTCACACATTAGTTATATATTAGTCAAACATGTATTTTGTACCCTTTTTACACCCTTTTCTCCTTTGCAGGAAATTAAATGGACATGTGGTTCTGAATAAAGAGTCTGAATAAAGATCTGTTCCATAACTTACTTAAAAATACAGTTGCAAACTTTTTATGTAATTTGAATGTCAATTTAGGCAGTGGATTTCTTTTATATTGTAAATTTGATAAAATATCTGCAGCCTGTCACGAGAATTTTGTGCTACACAACCTACACACAACAGAGGACTGAATGCTGTAACATAATGAATGAACATGGTGCTTTTAAAGAGTGATTTTTATTCCAGCTGCAGGTTTATATCAGGTATCATTTTAGTTTTATACATACACACTTATGTGCTGAGCTCACCTGTAATATTTGAACTTGGGTGACATGACCCCAGGTCCCTCCATGCGAATGTAGACACCCTCCAGGTTGAAGGTGAAGGGGTTTGTAAACTGCACGGTCGCCATCATCTCCTCATTCACTTTGCCTCCACCGGAAACCTAAAGTACACACAGGACATAGATTATATTATGCAAACAACTTCACAAATTCAACCTATAAAAATCACACTCATAAACTAAATAGTGTTTGTTAATGTTTTAGATATACAGCAGTATAACACACCTCAACGCTGAGCTTGGGATTGCGTAGGGTGACGACTTTCATGGCGGTGATGATCTGGCCGGTCTCGTTGACCTTCCCAGTAACGATGAAGTGAAGGTTGGCCTGTTCCACCAGTTGCTTCATGTAGCTCTTTGACTGGACAGACACCAACTCCTTCACAGCTGCAGGACGTAAAAATACAGTGTTGCTCCCTCTGCATTTACCTTTTATTCTTTTATTTGTTCTATGTATGTCTGATGATTTCTAACAGTGCTCACATATTCCTGCTGAATGAATATGATGATAAAAATCTATAGAAAAACTTCTGTATTAGTATGTTTTGTTGGTCATCGGTTTATTTGATTATGATAAAAGTGAACGAGTAAACACTCACTTTGGTTGGGCTCAATCTCAACTGTGGGAGTCCTGAACAGGAACTCAGAGCTGGACACTCCGGTGTAATACACCACGTTCCCACTGATGTAGGTGTCCACGGTGCGCTCCTGGTCGCTCCGGTTTATGAACTCCACGCTCAGCTCAAAGTCATCGCCCACGCTGATCTCCAGGGTGGGCAGGACCAGGTCCACATCAGCCAGGGCAGGGTTGGACTTCTCTCGTTTGCAGCCATACTCCTCTGCTTTTTCCAGGACCGTACGCTCCTCTGTACTGCCTGGATTGGATGGTTGAAATAAAAGTATGTATTTGTATATTTCTATATTTCAAAATGAAAACATCATCTGCGTCTTTCACATTTGGATATGACAGGATGTTTTCTTTGCTTGAGAGGAAACTATTCTCGTTCACCCAGCAACAAAGTGACTTGGGCTTAAAGCAGTCTGAGTCCGTGTTGTCAAATTCATGCCATATTTGTGGTAAATGAAGCACCAGAACCGACCCAAGTATTCTATTCCTTTTCTGGGTGCCAGCTCTGGCTAAAACCAAGCCAGACTGATGCCAACACAAGCTGATTTCCAGACCAAAAAGGCCCATGTCCACACTCTTAAAAAAAAAAAAAAACCTGTCTATTCTGGCAGCCACATAAGGGCTGGTCCGCTGGTGCCAGAATACAGCTGACTGTGCCAACATGCAGCCACTATCATCCCAAATTTACTTTGTACTTAGCATTTTTGCACAGAATTAATTCACAGGAAACATGAAGCCTTATACAGTGTATTTGCTAAATGATGTTCCTCAGTCTGTTTTCAATGTGATTGTGTTCAATATATTCATGTCAGTGCATTTTACAGAGGAATAATCTTCCAGGATTTTAGTTGTGATGGCTGATTCATTTGACATTACTCATCTGAAACTCATCGTCAAAGAATTAAATATAAAAAACACCAGTCTCAGAGGCTGAGAGAAAAATGGTTCCTCAGTCCCTTAATGCAATTTGTATTGGACAGAGTCACCTACCTTCAGAGAACTTGTACTGACTGGTGATGTCTCGACGGGTCAAGTCCCCTGGATTTTTGGTCAAAACCAGGCGGCCTATGTGAGTCCGGTTCACTTTGACTGGTTCCAATGTTCCATCTTTCTTCCGGGAATAAAACACCACATCGCTGTTGACCTGTGAGGAGAAAGACAGTGAGACTCCAGAACACCCCTGCCAGCAGAGAAAACTACAGGTACAGCATGAACCTACAGTGTGAAATACAAAAGACTCACCTCAGCAAACACAAAGGCAGCATCAAAGGGGAAGCATATCTGCCCATGTTTGATGGCCTGGACTGATGCAGGACCACATCTGTACATGCCTTGATGGATAATGGAGGAAGAGATTAAATATTGATGTGCCATCAGTACGCTGTATTTACTTTTATCTTGACTGAAAACGCATAAGTAATTGTCCATTCTTTGCATTGCATTTATTCATGGCATAGACAGAGCAACCCAGAGGGAAAATTATCTTATTCTGATTTGTTTCTTTTGTGTCTGAGATTTATCTGTAGTCATTACAAACCCATAACCTGTTTTTTTTTTTACAGCCAATAAATAGTTCATATTATTTACCATCACTGGTCTCCTGTGGTGTTGCATCCACAACTTGCCAACCTCCAAATCCAGTTGGGAGGTCAGGCCTGGACATGTAGCACTCATTCCAGCAGTGATAGTTCCTAACAATGACAAAACACTATTTTACATGCCATTAAGGAAATGATCAATATCATTATCTAAACTTGTGTGTTACTATTGGAGATTATAGTCTTACTATTACTGGGGTTTTGGCCCAATGGCCAAAGAAAAGATGGAGGAATCACCAAAAATGTTCAGAACTATCCTCTGAGGACCATGAATATTCACAGATTTCACTAAAATGATTCATTTTCAAGACACCTTGTCATGGACCAGGGTGTTAGTGAAATGGGAATTCTGTTGTTGACTAAAATGTCTAATTACTACGAATTAAATAGTGTTGAACAGACACTTGTACCAACAGTAGCATCCATACAGGCCACAACACCAGCCGGTAAAAAAAAACAGCACAAAAATTAAAATGTCAAAGATGACATGGTACCAGATAGAGTCCTTGGTACGCTTGCGGTCAATCCTGCCGTTCTCATCCAGGATGATGTCAGTCTTCAGGTTTCCATCGTTGTCATGGGCTGAGAAGAAGTTGGTGACGACCCGGGATGGGATGCCCAGACAGCGCAGAACTGAGACACAGTGGCAGAACATTTAATGAAAACCAAAGACAAAAATCAAGGAGTGGATACTCCAGAACAGCAGAGAAAATTGACCAGAGGTTCCTAACTGAGCAAAGTGACCCAGATTCTAAGTATCAGTCATGATCAGTTTTTCATCTCCTTGAGCCTGAGACTTCTCTGTCTTAACATTAAGTCATTTAACACTGAGGTCAAGAAAAGATCTCACAGGTGTTGAAAACGGCGGCGTAGACCCAGCACTGAGCGTAGCAGACAGGCATCTTGCTGCTGGCGTAGCTGAGCAGAATGTCTGTGCTGCCAGTCCAGGAAGTGGGCGCCACTCCGTAGCTGTAGTCGCCACTCCAGCTCCCCACCAACACGCCATCGTCATCACGAGAGTTCAGCTGAAGACGACAAAGAGCAGATTGCACACGTATTGTTCTGAGCTATCACAAGACTTCCTGCAATGTAGTATAACTTTAGAAAGAAAAGACTGAACTAATCAGATGCACGGTGTCAGAAATATTGTATATTTTACTATACAGTCATATTCTGTACACTGAAGCACCATTTAATGTGTCTTACCATAGCAGACGCCTTTCTGGTCACTTTGATGGGGTCTCCTCTGTTGGTGATAGGCATCTCAGACCTGTCCATGATGTACAGACAGGCATCCAGGACTCCATAGTTGAACTAGAGAAAACAAAAAGTGTTCAGTCAGAACAACAAGTCTTGGAAGTTCTTGATTTGCTTTTTCTCCTACCTGTCCATAGTTCCAGTTTCTCTCAGAGATGTCGTCGTAGGCGCCGTGGTAGATGATCCCCATCTCACTCATCACACACTCATCCCTCTCTTTCTCATCATCCAGAAACACAGCATCATCTGAGAAAAGACGACGGATCATGTGGATGTTCAAGAGCCAAAACTTCATGTTCCAGCATCAGTGGTTCAAAAAAAAAGAGTTGTGGTTGTGAGGCCTAAACCCACCTGCCACCCAGGGGTTGAAGAGGATGTAGAGGTCTCGGCTGATGTCCCGTCTGGTCCTGCGGATGCCGTAGGGCGTCGCCACGGCAACGTACATGTGGTATTTCCCCACAATGCAGTCGGCAGCAGGGGTGATGCCCATGGTGATCGTGTTGTCTGATGTGTTTGTGATGCGGCCTGCCCAGGGGCTCTGACGATCCTTAGTGGGGAAGACAGGAATGTAGGTGCCCTTGCTGTACTGTGGGCTGGAGCCTGGGTGAGCACGGAGCATTGGCTGATTTATGTAAGTGAAAACACTTGGATATATACTACACCATGTACAAGAGAGAGAGCCACAGTCAAGTTGTTTTTTGCAGGATGGAAAATATCACTGTTTAGAACTTTAAGACCACAGGCTCACCAATGACAAACTCCACAGCAAACTTGTCTTGAGCAGAATTGAACGGACGGTTGAAGGTGATCTTGACCTCAAACTCCTGTCCTCTGCGGATGATGAGATTGTCAGACTGGTACAACGCGGTGTGGTGATTCATCTTGTTGCTCTCATTCGGCTTCTTCATCATGTCCACGTCTAAGATGTCAAGATACTCTGAATGGACAGAGACAAGGAGAGCAGGATGTCTCAATGGCAGTGTGACCAACACAGTTTATAGTAACGAGAAAAACTTGAAATTAATGAGCACCTAACTTATATTACACTTCTATATCTATGCCTAATATCACATCAGACGGGGGATATAGAGGCAAACCCACTCCTATGATTGTCACAAGTTTTCTCTAATATCAACAATTCATGTTGAGATGTGTGCGTAGAAAACGCCATCAACTATTCATTTGTTTTTATTTGCTGTCATTCTGATGTTCTACTCTAATTTACCACAGAAACTGCTGACACTGCATTCATAAATTCCTGTCACATCTGGATATCAGTCTGTGTGCAGCTCTTTGACAGAAATACAGGCAGCGGCGTTGCAACGAACAGTTTATCCTGTCTGGACGTCATTTATGTGTCAATCATGTGCAGAACCTACTGGAAACTGTGTCATTGCAGGGAAAAAGACTTTATCTTCTCCAGCCAAGACATACTGTGACATCTGTCTTCTCTTCAATTCTGCTTTTGTGAGAGAGATATTTTTCCTAGAAGGGTTGAAGCTAAATTATACAAACACTGTCCACAAACCCCTCCCTCCCTCACCAGTCAGGGGTGGGAGTCCTCTTGGGCCCGGTACACCAAAGTGTTCAAACTCTGGGACGTCGGTTGACTCAGAGTTGGAGCTGGCGATGGGAACTGTGGTGCGGCCACGGTTTATCACCTTGGGAGGGCGTCCAGAGGGTGGAGGGGGGGGATCAGAGGGAGTCGGGGTGACACTTTGATCAGACATGCTGGTAACTGTTCTGTGTGGATGATCCCTCGCAGGACTGGAGGAGGAGAGAAGACAGAGAACAGTGTTTTCATTTATTTTGCACAGTCAAAATTAACAAATCTGGTGCATTTAATGTGATGTCTAAAATATGCTTATACACTAGTTAGTGTCTTTGCAGTTTGTCTGTGCAGTTTCTACAGCCTGAATTCCCATCATGCTCCCTTCATTACTGTGTGGTGGGTGAGTTGTTTTCACACTCATCTGCTTTACATCTGTGGAAAAAGTGAAAATGTGCCTGAGTGTGTGAGTCTGAGTGAGTGACTCCTCATCCCTTCTATTCAAGAGGGAAGGATTTTCAAAATAAAATTAAAATATGAATATGATGAATGTGCATTAATTAATAACTGCAGTTTCACAGTTTTATATGACAAGTGGTTTCCATGTGTATTTGTGGGTTGGGGTAGAGGGGAGTTTACAGTCACTCCCCCTCCTGGTAAAGAACATCAACAGTGTTTGGTGATTTATTTTCACTTGACAAATATTGTCTTGTGTTTTTGCGGTCACAGAAAGAGGAACATTAGTCTTAACCCAGAGCATTAATCATGTCTATTAAAAGACAAAGTTATGTACAACTGGCAAATAAGAGAGTCATTCCCGGTTTTGGAGCCACAGCGATCTTACAGGGTTTTTCTTTTGTGTGATATCATGTTATTATGATCTAATGTTATACAGACAAAAGTGTCCTCCTACACATTAAATTTACTTAAGAAGTTTTGAAATAAACACACAATTCAACCCTCTTGAGTTTCAATAGTAGTGCATGAATACAGATAAACTGGGACTATGTAAGTGAAGCACCTATAAAACACACTTTAAAAAAAAAGTTGACATAGCAGCACTGATATTAGCAGTAACAGTAGCGGTGTTACTCTTAACCACAGTACCACTGGTAGTAGAAGCTGTATTGTAGTAATGGGACGAATATTCCTAAATGTATAAAAGAAATGCCATACTATTGTAGTTAAATACAATTTTGAGATATGTTTCTAGAGAATTTCCATTTTCTGCTACTTCATACTTATTTTTGTAATGTTTTATAAACATCTTCCACCACTGCTAATGTGTCATATTACTTATCATATAGTCTATTTAATCTTCTAGTTATGCAGGATTTTATGTGGGTGTGAAAACATTTGCATATCTAAGTATAAACTTTCTAGTATTTACTATGTGCTGTCGTCAGTGTGTCTGGTCATTCGTCCCCCTGCCAGCCTGCAGAGGGTACACATGTCTATCTCTGCCACTGGTGGTTGAGGTGAGAACAGAGCTTTCACTGTACTAAACGATGACTCATGCGGCCAAACGTCGTCCCAAACTTCTCGCTCTGCGTCCAGCACACGCCCACATTATGCAACACTTAGTCTTTTTCTCAGGCAGGTGTTTGTACCACAAACTTACTTTCTACATAATGTTCACCCTGCATCTTATGAAAACAGCTGTTGTGTATTTAATGGTAAAATCAGTCTTACCACATACTTACATAATCATCATGACAGTAACCCCACCCACCCCCTGGAAACAGGTTTTAGGTAGACCCCATGTGGGCTGAAGGGTTGATGTAATTTCAGTTCTGTTTCATGTTTATGGATTTAATGAGTCACACTGAGGGTCTTTGTTTACATCGATTTTAATGTGTTCACACCCAAAGCGAAGTCTGAAACTAACAGTGTGTTTAATTTCCACAGTGGTCAGTCGGGTTTTAAGGTTGTTTTTGGTTTATTGTTTTCACCTTCATAGAGTAATTACTTTGGTTAACCATGAATAGAAATAACTTCTCCAACTTGTCCAACTACCATTGATGTGACAATTTGTAATGCACCATTATCATGGGCGCTTCCACTGCTGTTGTGGTGGAGAAATCATGATTACATTTCTCTACTATGGCTACAACTAACAATTGTCTTTCTTGACAGTTATTCTCTTGATTAATGGAAAAAAAATCAGAAAATAGTATTAAAAACGGCCTGTCTTTCCCAGAGTACATGGTGATGTCTTCAAATTGCTTGTTTTATGTCGCAGCTCAATATCCAAATAAACTCTGGTTACTATCATACAGGAAAAGACAGAGAAACACTATCAATATTGAGAATCTGACACCAGAAAATAATTAATGACTGATTGATTATCTGTCAACTAATGAATTAAAGGGATAATTGTTTCAGCTCTAATTATTCAATTGAATTAACTTCTACCACTATTACTATTTGAACAACCAGTGCTGCTGCCCTTGGTACTACTCCTATTGCTCTAACTTGTCATATACTTATGCCAGTCTATGTGATATCCAACCAAAAGTAGAAATTATAATATGTTGAGTTGGATTAAGCAGTTTCAGGTTCTGGATTTATTAAGGTTAGTGTAAAAGTACAATCAGCAAAATCCAAAGTATCAAGGACAAAGGTACTCATTATGAACAACAAACCATCTCATCCACTGTAATAATACAATATAATAACAATAGTAAAATGTAGTACATCAAAATTCTACTTAAGCACGGCACTGGAGTGAATGTACTTCATTAATTTTCATCACTGAGCTACAGTTTGCAGTAGAGCAAGTATGTGAAACTTTTTCATTTCTGAGACACTTAATCAGTGACATACGCACACATACATGTTTTTAACACAACTCTGGCAAATGCTGACACAGAAGAAAACCTCCACGTGGGTTTAAAAGCAGAGCTGAGGGTTTTATAGTGAGCCCTGAGTTCACTATAAAACACTCTGCCAAGACCACACTTTTCCCAGCAAAAAACCTGAGTTAAACAGTTTTGGATATATAATATACTTTTTAGAGAGAAAAAATATAAATTTCAATTCAGTATCTGTTGTAGAAGTAGAGCAAACATGTCTCTTATTTGAAGTTGAGAGAGAACCACTGGATTATTGGTTTTAGTTTGAGTGACTGAAGTTTATCAAAAACAGTCAAATCAATCAAAGACAGTCATGAAATGACTATAATGTACAATAGGTTTTGTTAAAGTTACTCTGTAATTTTGAACATTGCACAATAACTGTAAAACTTTTAGAATGACTCTCAGATGTGTCAGCAAATTAATTTGCATCTTCACATCTGGAAGATATAAACAAAACATTAAAGTTACCTAACTGCAAAGGAATTTTGGTGCAATAAAACTGTTGCACCAAAGCAGAACTTTTACTTACGAATGAAAGATTTGTATCTGCTGCACTGCAGAGTGGACACACCTCAGATGAAGCTGGAGAAGCTGCTGTCGGCTGGAGTCAGTCTGCTGCTGCCGCTGCGTCTGTGAGTCCTCTGCTTCTGCTTATATACCCTACAGGGGCAAGGAAGACAGCTATCTGTATGTGAGTGTGTGTATGTGTGTGTGTGTGTGTGTGTGTGTGTGTGTGTGCAGGGAAACAGTGTTGTCCTGGGTGTAACTGGTCAGTCTAACTTGGGAGCAGGATGTGGAATCTACCATCTCTGCACAAACCACAGCTGGATGGGGCTCAGAGAGATAAAGTTACAGACTGATCGAGATGTCTCCGCTCTGCAGCTGTCAGATGGGATAGTTTGATACAGATACACACACACACACACACACACACACACACCACACACACACACACATATCTTCATCTTCTTGACTGCTGAAAGAGTTTGACAAGATCATAGATTCATTCAGATTTCGTGTACGTCTTGTTCTGTTTCACTATTTTTGTCTAATTTTCCAGACAAACTTCAGACCAGACTTAATATCCTAACAACTTTAATGGACTTTTTAAGGTTCCCCTCAGGGTGAATTGTAATAACTTAGACGATCTATTCATCCATTAATTATACCGCTTGTCCTTTTGAGGTTTGCGGGGAAGCCAGTGCCGATCCTGGCTGACGTTGGGTAAGAGGCAGGGTACACTCTGGAGAGATCATCAGTCTATCACAGGGCTGACATATAGAGACAAACACCCATTCACAAATTCACACCTATGGGCAATTTTAGAGTCGTCAATTAATCTAACCTGTATGTCTTTGGACTGTGGGAGGAAGCCAGAGCACCTGAAGGAAACACAGGCAGGCACAGGGAGAACATGCAAACTCTAGGTTCAAACCAGAACCATCCTGCTGTGAGGCGACACAGTTTACTGGTTTGTGAACAAATACCACATATTTCTGTCACTCTCAGCTGTAATTTGTGCTATTTTGCAGATGTTAGCACGCTAACATGCTAAAACAAAATGGAGACTGTGGTTAACCCCTGTGCTTGGGTACAGATGACCCTCACAGAACTGCTATTCTTGTTAAAATCACTATTATTTTAAGTGAGTTTGCCATGAATTTTATTTTAGGTTGAGAAGCTGAAAAAGAATAGTCTTATGCAACATACGGTATGTAATGTCTTAATTTAACATTGCAAATTCTCCATATTTATCTTGCACCCAAATTTATGACTGAATTGTTTGCTCACAGGCCGGTCACTGACTGATATCTATTTCAGCATGTTTGTCTCAGTATTGTTGATTTTAGTATTATTTATCTCAGCATTCTTTGTAGTATCGCTCATTTTAGGGTTTTAATTCTGTCTGTTCGGTAACAGGTGTGGCTGGTGTGCTGGGTGTCCACTCACTTTTGATGGTGGTGTGGTCTGTGGTGACATATTTACTAGTGTGGTGTTTTTATTTGAAGTGTTGGTCATGGGTAGGAAACTCCCAGTGCCCCACCAGTGGGTGTTTGGCTTCTCATCATGGTTTGTCCTGTGCTCTTCTCTCGTGTATGTTTTTTTTATGGTTTTGGCTTTTGTTCTTAATAAATAGCCAATTATGCAACAGGCTCTCTAAATTAAACAACTTCACCACAGAAAAACACATATAAGCGTTTTCTAATCTGACACTTCAACCAACAGGACAACATCATTTGTGTGTGCCTTTGAAAACTGTTCAAACTGTTACAAATCACTGTCTTATAATGTATCAACACTTTAAAGTTTGGTCGGGTTTAGGCACAAAAATGAACAGGTTTGAGATAAAATGCCTTAAAGCAACACTATGCAATTTTTACTGAGCAACAGCAGCCTCCGCAGACACAGGTGGTAATTACATGACACTGGCGCGTTAAATTCTGTTGGGCTCCCAGTCCGAGCTGTTAAGGGAACAGGAAGCAGCTCATGTGCAGAAAACAAAGCCTACTGAGGCAGATGGCTGCTCACCCTGAGTCCGGTTCTGCTCAAGGTTTCTGCTTTAAAAGGAAGTTGTTCCTTGCCACCGTCACCTAGTGCTTGCTCTTGGTGGGAAGTGTTGAGTCTCTCTCTGTGAATATAATAATACAAAGAGTACGGTCTAGACCTGCTCTATATTAAGAGGTGCCTTGACATAACTTCTGTTGTGATTTGGTGCTATATAAATAAAATTGACCTGACTTGACTTGATTCAGCAAAGAAACAATCACACTGTCCACTCAGGTCACGACAGCATTTGGCTAATCTGATTGACCGAGAACATCTGAATAGTTAATGTTACTTTATTACTTCAGTTACTTTGACAGTACTACAGTCACTGATATTGTTGCTACTATGTAATATTATCAGCATTATTCCTTCCACTGTTGCCACCATTTCCCTCCTGTGATTACTCCTACATTACTTCCTCTGATACCACTACTTAACTACTAAGACCACTCTCTGCATTCACTCTAGCATCTACTCAGTTTTCTTTTCCACACTGGCTCTGATACTGTGTTGAAGGGTCGTAAAAAACAAGAAATGAGTCCAAACACAATAAAAGGCACAAAAGTCCCTCTGCTGATGAGCCAGTGGAGCCACCACATTTGGTTGTGCAAATGATTTCCCTCTCACTCATTCAATCATCTGCCTCTACCAAGAGTTTCCATCAGTACTACCCAAAATATGAACATAAAATACAGTTTAATTTCCCTCTTAAGCAGAGAGATGTGTGCTCCTAACATTTAAAACTGATTGGAAAAAATGGATTAGATCTACAACCTTTACTTTAAAACTGATTCAGATGTGGAAACAGCTAAAAATACCCACAAGCTCCATCACAGAATAACATCACAGGGAACACTGCTCTGTATGTTTCAGGTTTTCACATTTCCACCACTTATCTTCTTGATTGACCAATTCATTTCAGGGGCAAACTAATCAGCAGATGCCAATGCAAATGTAGCATATATGTTACATTAAAAAGAGCAACTGTGAGCTTCAGTGCTGATGGTCGAATATTTTGGGGGCTGTTTTTTATTCATGATATGGAGTCTGTTAGATGCCAGGCTGCCTCATATTTGGAGAGAAGTGCTGCTGCAGGGAGTCCAATAAAAAGTAATTCATTTGACATTTACGAAAAGCAGCACACATGTGAAAAAGGCATCCATCATGGCAATATTCACCAAACAGACCTCAAAACAACTCCGCTTGGGTTAATGGTGCCAAATCAATACGGCTGATTCAGTCCTTTCCATAAACAGGGTTTGTTTTTATTAACCCTGACTGTTGCTGAAGGAAAGGGTGAATCATAAAAGACGTGATCTAATGTGTGTTTATGTGTGTTTTCATGCGTACGGACTGGACTGGACATGAGAACATGTACCATGTATGCAGCCAGGGACGTCACACAGCCAAGGTGCAGCGACAGCAAGCAGTTCTGACCGCGAGCATGATGAAAGGGTATTGGCTCTTCACACAATATGACAACTGTTAGAAAACAAATGTATCTCTATCCTAGATTATGGCAAATTACAGCTACACGGCTCATCAATCATTAGCTGTTCTGTTTTGCTCTGTTGATTTGGCATTTGTCGTATTACGCTTAGGAAACACCACAAAACCAAAACTGATGGAAGAAAGTACAATCACAGGCATACTGTGGAAAAGTTAGACATTATCTATCTACAGAAATAAAGTTAATTCAATAAATAAATAAGCAAACTATATCTGCTCTACATAATTTTACCACAAGGTCCATTTAGTAGCTGTTGTAGATCTTTTGATCATATCACAAGATCTTCATCAACAGATGTTATCATGAGAATTGGAGTTTTTCTCGAGCATGCTGGCTTAAAAGAAGAGTTTAAAAGTCATTCATGATGCTGAAAATAAACATATCACATGGTGAAGATCACGTGATATGATCAAAAACTTCAGAACAGTTACTACCATGGCAGGTTTTTCTTTCTCAGCTGCCGTTTCCAGGAATTAGGACTGGTTACTTACTGGTTTTACTCTGAAGTGTAACAGTGAATAAATTAGGGAACATGAAGCTTGTATGTTGATGTTCAGATAAGCTTAATGCAAGTTGTTCTTCCTCATTTACTCATCACAATTATAGATTACTGTGGTATTTCATAATTTCCACTTTGTATAAAACCAGCTTCCGTCTGCTGTTTGCTCACTGTCGTCCCTTTGTCCTTTAAGGTATGCAGACAAAATTTGAGGCAGGAACTCTTAACCACAAGGCTAAGTTAGCTCTCTATCACTTCGCTGGTGGGAAAGGAAACAGAAGTGCCACACATTTACCACAGGACAACGTCTGACAGCGCTGAGCCCTGCAGCTCTCATTATGAAGCCTGCATGTGTGTCTCAGCACGCACACATTTCTGCTGTACATGTACAATATATACACACATGAACGAATCCTTGCAAGTGTGCGCAGCATGCATGTTTGTTCTGCAAACATGTGCATGTTTAAATGTGTCATAGAAGCTCACTCTGCCACCTCCCAACTTCCTGTCGTCTTAAGTGAATGCACGTTAGAAAACCACAGGTGAGTCACATGACAGGGCAAGTCTTCCACTTTGTGTGTTCAGTTTTCACAGCACGAACCCTCGTTTTAGATCGGTTGTAATCACAGTGTTTCTGTTCACTTTCGCAATGAAGCTGCAGAAATTCTTCCTGTAAGACTCACAGGAACCAAAAAGAGGAAGAGGAAGGACAAGAGGAAGGCAGTGACCAGTGAAGTGATGGACACGACAGATGAGAGCCTCAGTCTAATCACCGTGCCGAATGGTGGTGAGTATGTTGTTGAGCTCTTCTTCTTCTTAGTTGGTTTAAATTCTGTACATTTAAAATAAACTTGTAAAGATGTACCTTACTCTAAGGCTACAGCAAAGCAGATTATACAAATTTGTACTTTCTGACAGCAAACTATAATTCATATGTTCAGGTATTTCATAATAAGAACATGCACAATAATTTATAAGAAAAGCGTAACAATCAGTTGTGGTTCTTGAGGTAAAACAATGAAAAACAAGCATTAATTCAGATGTAGAGCAGAGACTAGATGACTGATAATTGTCACACTTCTGTGTTTTGTATCATTCAGCTTATCCGGTACGATGCACTGAGGAAGTACTTCTCAATTTCTTCACAGATGAGAGTCTGCAGGCGGCCATGGACTCACAACCCTCTGCTTCAAACAGCGTCCCTCCCGCTCTCTCAGAGCTTAGACTAGGTCCTCCTGGGCCGGAAAGGAGCAGGGAAGAGTGCGGCAGGCAACACCATCCTGGGAGGAGTGGGAGGGTTCGAGAGTGGGAAGCCCACAGAGGAGTGTGTGAAAAGGCGAGCTGATGTAGAAGGGAGAAAAGTAACGGTGGTGGACACACCTGGGTGGGAGTGGTACTACCCGCTCAACAGCACCCCCAACTGGGTGAGGAGAGAAACTTTACGGAGTGTCTCGCTTTGCCCTCCTGGACCCCACGCTGTGCTTCTGGTGGTTCGGTCCTGTGCCTCTGTGACTGATGCCTATATCATGGAGATAGAGGAGCACCTGGAGCCGCTGGGAAAAGGAGTCTGGGGGCATACCATGCTGCTGTTCACCAGGGGAGATGAACTGGGCCTGACAACCATGGAGCAACGAATTCTGACAAGCGGCCCAGCTCTTCAGAGACTCCTCCAGAAGTGTGGGAACAGATACCACGTCGTGAACAATCGGAGTAAAGGAGACGGGACACAGGTTAAAGAGCTGATAAGGAAGCTGGAGCAAATGGTGGAGGGGAAGAAAGATGGCCACAGTCATTTGGAGATGGATAGTACTGTTGTGTTGGGTTTGGAAGCAGACGGGAAGAGGAGAGCCAGGGAGAGGAGGAAGAAACAGAGGCAGATGGAGGCACAGATGCAGAGAGGGACCATCAAAGCTGCTCTTACCAGTGAGTTCTCCAGTCTGTTTGATTTATAAAAGTCTCAAGTCCTCTCAAGTACATGAAATAGGCACAGTAATAAGGCACAGAAAGTGTTTAATGCAAATGTTCCAAAACTGACTGCAGTCTTATTGGAAAATATGTGAATGTGATGCAAATATGCAAATATGTAATCAACATGTTTTCTACTAATGATAAATCAAATGGATGACACTTTAGTTTGAAAGGACCATCCTACGGAGCATTTTTAGCCTCATTTAGCCTCATTACTTTTGTCTTATGACTTGAAATGTCTTATGTGGTTGATTTTCACTGATTTCATTAAAAATGTGAAATCACTTACAGCAGAAATATAATAAATATTATAATAATATAATTACATGCTAATGCAGCTATGTTTCTGCTGGCATCAGTTTAGTGGTCAAAAGACCTCACTCACTTCAATCACTTACCATTTATTGTATGATTGGGTTTCACCAATTTCCTTGACTATAACAATAAAAACACTCTAATAAACCCACTATTCATTACCTACACCGCACCAAACAGCAGTTAGACAAAGTTAGCAACTAGTTGGCGACAACAGTTAAACATCTAGCTAATAGCCAAAAACATTTTGTAAGCTAATGAGTAAAAATATTTATGTTTTATTGAAAATCTGTACCTTTGTTCCTGCCAGGTGATGGTCCTCAGGGTTCCGAGCTAGATGCTCATCAGTCTTTCTCCAAGGCTCCTCGACGTCTACCTGAGGTTAGGCTGGTTCTCTTGGGCGAGCGCGAAACTGGGAAGAGTTCTGCTGGGAATACTATCCTCGGCAAAACAGGCTTCTTCCAAGCGGGTGCAGTGACAGAGGAGTGCATCCGTCATCAAGCGGAGGTGGCCATGCGGCTGGTGACGGTGGTGGACACACCGGGCTGGGAGGCAGGTGTGGCAGGTGCTACAACGGAGAGAGTGAAGAGGGAAATTGTTAGTAGTGTGGCCTTGTGTCCACCAGGGCCCCACGCACTCCTGGTGACTCTGAGGGTGGACACACTGGTGAGGGCAGGACATGTGAGGGAACATCTGGAGCTTTTGGGCGAGGGTGTATGGAGACACACAATCTTGCTGTTCACCCACGGTGATCAGCTTCGAGAGGGGGTGGATATTGAGCAGCACATCCAGGGTGGGGGCAGGGACCTGCAGTGGCTGCTGGAGAAATGCAGGCGCAGGTACCATGTCATCAGCAGTGTAGATGGAGGAGGAAGAGGAGGCTCCGCTAAGGTGACAGAGCTCCTGGAGAAAGTGGAAAAGATGGCGACAATGAACAGGTGTGAGGCTTTCTCCTCTTTGGTTCAAGAGGTCAGGGATCTGAGCCAGCAGAGGAATGAAAAGTTCAACCAGCGCCTGAAGGAGATAGGAGACAAGATGCTTCGTCAGGAGGTGGAGTTGAAGAATATGAGAGAGCGGGAGATGAAAAGCATTAGATGGTTCTTTGATAGGAAGAAGAAGGTGAAATCACCTGGGAAAGCTGACATTCAAAGGGAAGAGGAGGAGGATGAAGACAGGAGGATTGGCGATAGGAAGAATGATATTGGTGAGCTAGAAGAGAGGATGCGATGGCTGACAGAGGACAAAGAAAGAGAAGTTCAGGATCTTAGCCTTGAAAATGAGAGAATCGGTGTGGCACTGAAACAGAGTAATCAAGAGAGGGACAATGCAATGCTTAGCCTGGAGCTAAAAGAAAGGGAGATTGAGGAGCTGAAAGAAAGAATTGACGAGCAGCAACTGAAGCTGCTTGACCTTGAACGTGCTGGTGTAGAAAACGAACATGAGAGAAAACAGAGGGAGGATGCCATTAGAGCAAAGACGCAAGAGTGGAGGAACGAAGTGGAGAAATTGGAAGAAACTGTAGAGCTGCACAAAAAAGAGAAAGCAGAGTGGATGGAAAAAGCAGATTCTTTAAAAGCAGAAATGGATAAGACAAAAAGACACTATAATGATGTTCTTGAGAGAAAAGAACAAGAAAATAACAGGGAGATGACAAAGCTGGAAGAAAAACTGAAAAAAGAGATGGAAATAAAAATGTCCGAGAAAGACAAAGAGCAGGACGAACTAAGAAAGAAAGCCTCAGAGGAAAAGCAGATAACTCTTGATAATGCAAAACAATATGAAAAAGATATGGAAAGAAAAGTTGAAGAAATGAAAGCACAACATAAGGCAGAAATAGAGAAGAAAATGCAAGAGAGAGAAAAAGCAATTCAAGACATAAAACTACAGCATCAGGAGGAGATGGCCAGAAAAATTGGTGAAATTGAAAAAATGATGAAGACAACCAGATTTCGACACCAGGAAGAAATTGACCAGAATTTGAAAGAAAGAGCACATGATATGGAAAGGGTCAAACAACAGCATGAAAATGAAATAAGGGACATGCAGCAAGAAAAGCAGAGAGAGATTACAGATTTGAAAAAGCAGTTTGCAAAAGAAAATGAGGAACACCTACAAGCAAAAAAGAAAGAGATTGCAGAGCTGGAACAAAAGTACCAAGCCGAAATAAAAGACAAAATGCAAGAAAATGAAAAAGACAAGGAGATGATTGATCTAAATCACAAAAAAGACATGGCACAAAAGATGCAAGAGAAAGAAAAGGAAACAGAAGCCTTAAAACTGCAGCATCAGGAAGAACTGACCAGAAAAATCAATGACATGGAGAAACTAATGGAGGCAAGGAAGGCTGAACATCAGAAAGAAATAGACAGAAAAGTGAAAGAAAACAAAGAAGATGTAGAAAGGCTGCAACAACAGTACATGAAAAAAGTAAAGAACATAGAGGAGGAAAGAGAGAGAGAGACTGTGGAGCTGAAAGAACAATTTGCAAAAGAAACTGAGAAACAATTGCAGGAAAGACAAAGAGAGATAAGAGAGTTAGAACAAAAGTATGCAGCCAAAATAGAAGAAAATGTGCTACAACATGAAAAAGAGAAAGAAATGATTAATCAAGCTAATGAAAAACACATTTTGGAAAAACTGCAAGAAAGAGACAGGCTAACAGAAGAGTTAAAACGTCAGCATGTTAATGAAGTTGAGGGAAAAAAGCAAGAAAGTCAGAAGGAAAAAGAAAGATACGAGAAAGAGATGGAGAAAAGGATGGAGGAAAAGGAGAAGGAGGTTGAGGGGATGAAACTCAATGTCAAAGAACTTAAGGAAAAGCTGCAACAAAAAGAAGAGAAAGAAAGAGATCATCTAAACTACTGCAACGAACTGGAGCAAAGACTGGACGAAAAACAAAAAGAAATTGAGGAGATGAAGCTAAATGTCAAAGAAATGAAGGAGAAACTGCAACAAAAGGAAGAGACAGAAATAAATCATTTAAATAACAAGAAAGAGATGGAGCAAAGACTGGAAGAAAAAGAAAGAGAAATAGAAGAGACAAAAGAACAGTTAAAACAACTTGAGCAAACCCTGCGACAGACAGAGGAGGAAAGAGAAACAGATCGATTAAATCACAAGAGACAGATTGAGCAAAAACTGGGAGAAAACGAACGAGTGATAGAAAAGTTGAACCAGCATATAAAGGATATTGAAGAAATCCTGCAAAGAAAAGAAGAGGAGAGAGGTGAGATAATTCTAAACCAAAAGAAAGAGGCAGAGCAACGACTGCGAGACAAAGAGAGAGAGATGGATGAGATGAAATTACAGCTTTTAAATGAAATGGAGAGAAAAGTAAAAGAAAAGGAAGCGGAGATTGAGGGTATTAAACAGCAGGCTGACTCCAGGGAGACGAGATGGAGAGAAGAGCAGAAGAGAAAGGATGAGAAAGGAGAAAATGAGATGAACAAGCTGATAAAAATCATCGATGAGAAAAATAAAGAACTAACACAAGCACAGTGTCTTCTTGCACAGAGAGACACTGAAGTGAATGAAGCGAAAACGACATGCGCAAGCTACTTAAAAGAAATTGAAGACCTGAAAGAAAGCAATGAAAACCAGACCTCCAGTATCATCGAGATACAGCAGCGTCACACAGAGCAGGAGAGGAAAAAAGATGCTGAAATGATGGAAAAACTGCAGGAGAAAGAAGAGGAGCTCGAGCACCTGAGGCAAAAAGACAGAGAGAACGAGAAAGAGATCGTCCAAATGAAGCTAACAATTGAGCAAACTAAGTCAGAGCTGAAGAATCTCACCAATAAGATGGAAAAGGAGATGACGAGCATGATTCAGGAATATGAAAAGGAGATTGCTAGAAGAAACGAGAACATAGAATCGATTACAAAGGAGAAGGATGATGCTATAACTTGTTTGGAGGAAGGTCGACAAAGGATTTCAGACGTCACCGAAAAATACGAGGAAAGTCAAAAGAGAGCAGAGGAGCTGCAGGAGCAAAATGAGAAGATGAGGAAGGAGATGGACAATCTTAAAATAAAGTATGAGGAGCTGACGGAGAGTGAAGAAGAAGTTAGAAGACATGTCAGGGGATATGAGGAGCAGGTGAAGAGCAAAGAATCTGAAATCCAAAGCATTCTTGAGGAGAGAGATCTGGAGATCAGAGCATTAAAAGAGGCAAATGATGAACTGGAAGTGGAGATAGAAAGGATGAAAGAGAGAGAAGATGACACAAAAATGGAGATGAATGAGCTGAGAGAGAATTTTGAGAGACAGCTGATGGAGAAACAGAATGAGTTCAGAACTAAAGGTGAGGAATTCTTGAAAAGGGAACAAGAAGTAGGGGAAAGGGAACAGAACCAGAGTAGAAATGAAGAAGAGTTGAGCAAACGAGGACTTCAATTGGATGCAAAAGAGGTAGAGCTTGTTGAAAGGGAGGCGAAACTTGAAAGTAAGGAACAAGAACTTAGAGGACTAGAAGTGAATCTAGAGATAAGGCAAAAACAGCGAGAGGAGATAGATCAGTATGAGCAAGATGTGAAAATGAAAGCACAGAGTATTGAGATAAAGGAGAGGGAGATAGACAGTTTGTTAAGACTTCTGGAGGGTACACAGAAAGAGCTAAGCTCTCACGGCCAGGATCTTCAGAAGAAGGTAAGAGGGTTGAAAGACCAGGGGAAAGAGCTAAAAGACAGGGAGCATTACTTAAAAAATGAAGAGCAGGAGTTGCTCAATTGGAAGTCAGAGCTGCAGATGCGAAATGAGCATGTACACTCTACAACTCAGCAGTTAGATGAGATGGGGAGAGACTTGGCTTTTCTGAAAGACGAGCTTCACAAAAAAGAGAAACATTTAAAAATGTCACTTCAAAAATTGAACAAATGGGAGCAGAATCTTGCAGCACGAGAGGCAGAGTTGCGTAAAAGAGAGCAAAGACATTTAGGGAATGGGCAGCATGAGGCTGAGGACAACATGAGAGTTCACGAGGAGAGTTTCTTCAGTCAGGAAGCTGAGGTTGAGAGCTCAGAAGATGACGTCCATGTAATGTACCAAGAGGTCAGTGAGAGAAGGGGAAACAGAGGAGGAAGAGAGGCAGATAAAGGAGAAAGCACAAAGGATAGGGAGGATCAGAGGATGAAAACAGCACTGTCAGCTGCAGAGAGCAATAACTGTCATCTTGAAACACTGAAAGAGATAGAGATGGCTGATAAAAAGGAAGGGATGAGAGGAAGAGGAGCAGAGTCGAGGAAGAAAAGAGGCAGAGAGGACCTGGAAAGGCAGAGGGTCAGCAGGGATTTGAGGTTGTTTTCTCAGAGTCAGGGTCACAGAAGTTCAAACAACACAAACTCAGCTGGAGGGTCAGATTTGAGAGTGGTGGTGTTAGGAGAGTCCTGGTCGCCCTGCTCCCCAGCCGGAATCACCATCCTTGGTGGAGAAGCGTCCGAACTCGATGGCTCTACCTTCAGGTCTTGGAGAGGTCAGATCGCTGGGAGACACTTCGCTGTTGTAGAGCCGCTGGGTTTGAGGTGGCGAGACGGTCCAGACCCAACAAAAACATCACAGAGTCTTCTGGACAGCATCTCCTGGTGTCACCCAGGACCTCACATCGTCCTCCTGCTCATGCCTGCCTTCTTAACCTGCACACAAAAGTACAGGAGAGCTGTGGAGGAGCACATGGGTTTGTTTGGGGAGGAGATTTGGCAGCACACCCTGGTGCTGTTCACATGGGGGGAAACTTTAGGGGTGAGCGCAGAGCAGCACATCCTGAGGAACGGGGAACTGATGGGGCTCATAGAGAGATGTGGGGGCAGGTATCATGTGCTGACAAGCAAGAAAACCAACTGTGTGACTGAAGGATTGTTTGAAAAGATGGAGAATATAGTGGCTTTGAACAGCAGAGAACAGTGTTTGGTGTAGATATCTAATGAGACCGTATGAATTTATCATGTAAATACTGTGTTTTTTTATGTTATGTGAATATCTTCCAATAAATTTAAGAATGAAGTACTCTGGTCTTTTGTTCAAGCAAAAATATCAATACCACAATATGAAAATTTCCATTTACAAACACATTTAAGTTAAGCACATAACAATACAAGTCAATGAATCTCAACTTAAGTTGAGATCTAAATAATTAAACCAAGAGCTAATTTAATTCCCTAACCTTTGCTTTTTTGTTGAAATATTGACTACTTGTATGGACCTGGGTATCATATAATTATTAAAATTAAAACCATCTGAAAAGTTTAGAGGGGAAATCACTCTTTGTTGGACCAGCTCACAAATCAGAAATAGGACAAGGGGCCTCACTCAGCAAGGATCACAAGACTGAGAACCACTGGTTTAATCTATGAATTGGATTTTATAAGCATATCATGTATTTTTTTAATGTTGATCTGAAAAGTAACCAGTAACTAAAGCTGTAGAGTAAATGAAACAGAGTAAACAGTATAATATTTAGCTCTGAAATTAAAGTGTAAAGTAGCAGAAAATGGAAATTAACAAATAGTAATACCTCAAAATTGTACTTAAGTACAGCACTTGAGTAAATATGTTACTCTCCATCACTGAATTTAACATCCTGCTCACTAAATTATTCATATAAATACCCATTAATTATTCATTACTTGAAAAAAAAAAAAAAACATAAAAATCTGAATGAGCTGCAAACCCAAACCTTATCACATCTGCTCTATCACCACTCATTTAAAAATGACTTTCATACTTTCTCCACAAGATGGGGACCTTGTGTCAGTGTAGCGCCGAAGCACCAAAGTAATCAGTGTTGAAAGTCACTGATGACAAGGAGTTGATGGTGAAAGTATAGTGAAGCTAGTCAAATATTTTTTTAACCATGTTTTACAATTTTCTGTGTAAATGGCTACTTTTAAAAAGAGTACACAAAGCCTGACTAGCAGGCTTGTGCTCCGTCTTGACTGGAGGCATTTCAGGAGAACCAAACCATCTCGCAATTATAACCCCAGGGAGCCTCCCGCACGCTGAGAGGACTCCTGCTTTGACAAGTAAATTATGACTCTTGATGAGAGGAGTACGGCTTTCTCAGAATGCAATTTTTGACAGCCAGGAAAATGCGGGTGGATACATACAACAACTTCCATCATCCACGGAGCCAGATGCAACATCCAAAAACACTCGTGTGCAATCATCAGGCTAATAATTATGGAGTGTGAGTGCTGGTCTGTATCTAACATGGCAGCAATGTTTTTTAATCTGCCCATTCAATGTGAGCTGCCTTTAGAGGCAAGATGAGAGGGTGTTGTGTCAAGATGGATCCCTGCTTCTTTGATCATCTCTGCAGGGTGGGACTTTTTTCAAAGCGTGTGGGGAAAAATTAAGGGAAAAAAAAGTTGTCAAATTGCAGTTGATGCCGACATAATTTTCATACATTTTAGCATAATGTTTTAAAGATATCAGGTATCCAACACAAACTCAGCCATTATATGTCACGAACATTGGCCTTTTTCATTTTTAAATCTTTACTTTATCATCACGAATCTCATTTATAGTAGCACAACACTTGATTTATTGATTATAAGCTTGGACTGATTTTACGGTGCATTGATTACAAAGACCTGGTTATTAATGGTTTAGTTTAAAAATGTTTTAGGCTGTTTGAAGTTTGAACCTTGTCAACTCTGCAAAACAAAAACACTTGAAAATATAATTAAAATGAACATCAGATAGATAGATAGATAGATAGATAGATAGATAGATTAGATAGATAGATAGATAGATAGATAGATTTCCCCCCATTTCAGCTTTAGCCTCTGAAAATATATTTTCATCTGATGTAATGGCGTAGCCTAAAAGTACACAGTGTCTAAGGTTTGAATATTTTACTGAATTTGGGCATTTTATAACTTGAATTAAATACTGGAACAAGAAAATACAGAGTATGTACTTTAAACTACAGAGCATTTTAATAAGTTGTTTTTCAGACTTCTCTAACAAAAAACCACATTCCTTAACCCCTGCGAGATGAACCGATGATATAAAAGTTTCTTAACATGAAGGTCAGAGAGGATCAGGCATGAGGATTTAAAAAGTACCAGCATGTAAAAATGTGTTTTTAAATGAACTATGATCCAAAACGTCATTGCACACTTTCTTCTTTCCATTCAAGGACATTCAGAAAACAAAAAAAACACCACTATATCTGAGTTCAAAGGTGAATCCTTGTTCCATATCAGCACTGTCACGCTGAATGGTGCAAACAATGAATGATGAAACCACTCTTGGGCACTCATTTCGGTTTTAGCAGCATTAGTTCAGATTAAGGCAACATGGTAACCCTAATTTATCTTTATTTGGAGCCTTTTAAGGTCCTGAATTAGGCTTTTTGGGAAATATGGATGGGGCCACATTTACATGCACCACAATAGACAGGAACAGTGCAGTCAATCATGTCTACAAATGTTGGAAACAAAATTACTGGGCTGTGTTAAAACAGAAGTTAATGGTTGGGCTGATTTCTATTAAGGTCTGTGCACTCTCATTTGAATAATGGTCTTTCCAACAATGTTTTTTCTTTTTAGTACTTGACCCAGGAAGGAAATAAATGTGATTCCGCTTTAACACCTCCATTAATATTCAAGTGGCTTTAATACTCCAGGTTTATTTCTGACACACCATAATTAGCACGGCAGTCTGGTGCTAGTTTATGATAAATCATCTTCTGATTGTGCATTTGGGTGGTGGCGGAAAAAGAATGAGTTTCATTACAAAAAATTTTTTTTTAGGAAAAAACATTTTTGAGGAAAGACTACCCAGTAGTCAGTATTTTTGGAAAGCAAAAATGATTTAGTCATCAAATACATAATTAGTTTGATCATTGTGTTTGATTCACTATAACACAAAATCTGCATTTTAATCACAGTGTATCTCACTTTGAATGAACCGGTTTATTTTTAATCACTGTGAAAGTTTGATTTAAATGTATTCTTATTGTTCTTTTGGGGCTAGTAATAAAAGTAAACTATGGACATTTGCGTTTATTTCATCAGCAAGTCCCCTCAAGTGGACTGTTTGGACCTCTTTGTTTTCTCTGTGCACATTATCCTGACTTCCCAAAATATTTTGGGGCATTAAGTTGGAGACATCATGACTCAGGGAGTAGCTGGCAAAGGCAGAGGTGGCATCCAGCGACAAGGACAGGTAGGTATTTGCATGGTCTTGGCTGCAAAGGTCAACACCGGTCCCTCGAGGGCAAAGATTTAAACCTGATGGACCATGAGGAGTTCCTGATCTGACCCCCCCCATCCACACCCCTCCCCACCTTCTCCAACTCAGCCACCTCCTGGGGGTAAGTTTAGATAATGTTAGCCTTTCAGAAATAGATAGCCCACTCTGGCCAGTTACGTAAACCACCCGTAGTCCCACAAAAGCCTTTCGAGAATCATCAACCAAAATAGTTGTAAAAGTAAAAAAAAAAAAAAAATACACATCCATTTTGACGACACAAATCCGTTAGAGCTATATTTTGGAAAAACTAAAATAATTCTATCCTCAAAAACAATTATTTGGGCTGTGCCCAAAATAGCTGTAGCGCAAGGGAAATGTCCCCTGCTGTGGTAAAGAGGTGGACAGAAACCAGACCAGCTAAAACTTTAGCTGATCTTGAAACATGCATCAACTGGTGATGTGTAAAAATAGGAAATCACAGTTTTTAAAAAACAGAGTGCAGAGTATTTTCAGTAAAAAGTAGAATTTGTGAGGCTTATTACCAGATTCTGGCAGTTTTGTGCGTATCTGGGCGTTTTACTTTCTCGCCTCCCCTGCTCTGTCCTTTCCTGCAGAGGGAGGGGGGAGAAGGGGGAGCAGAGTGAGGAAGAGGACACGATGCTGCAGATGATGAATCCCCCTCTGGACTGCATCCTTTCTGGCTGAGTGCGTCCAGTGGGCCAGAGCCAGGTCCTGGAATCTAGCTAATGAGACACACCCCCCCCGAGGGCTCCGTGGCATCCTATTGGTCGCGAGGCTGGCGGCGGACGAGGCGATTGGCCGATCGAGTCCTGTGCAAGCAGCTGTCAGAGCGTGTTGCAAATCAAAGTCACAGCATTCATATCCAGCATGGCATACAGTAAAGAAGCTAAATGAGTGGAGTGAAATTTATACTCAAACTAACATTGGAAAGAGTTTGTAATATTATAAAAACTACATTTTAAATCTGAAGTTGGAGGCGCAGCAATTTTCTTTACACTCTGATCTCTTGAACATATATCTGATGTGACCACAGGTGCAGATAACAAAGAATTAAAGTGATGTATGTGAGGGAGTGCTCCCATAAATTTAACACATTTGCAGTAGCAACATTTTTTCATCCTTCTTTTATGTGTTTACCTTTCCTCTTATGGCTGAATGAGTTCCGATGCTCCAGAGAACCATCTTTCAGGGCGGTAATGTGCTCTTTTTTCAAGGTCCCATTGAACTGAAACTCATGAGACATCACAAGACATCACCCAGACATGATTGCTAACTTGTAAAAAATATATACATATAGATTTTATTTATTCAGTGAGATATCTGAGAAGGGCCTTTGACAATGAAAACTACATGCTGTGTATCTTGCAGCATGAATAAAATATTGTATTTTTTACTACATGCAAAGGTAGAACCTCTCATCCTGGAATGTCCTACAAATATTTCTTGTTGCACTTTGACACAGATTTGCTGTCCTAAACATGATGTGGACACTTGCTGCAAAGAGGGACATCATCTTGAGCCGTGACCCATGTGGGAAATTAAAGGGAAATTATCTCAAATACTTAGAAGCATTTTCAGTATTTTGCCAGAGAACAAGACCTAGAGGTGCAAGACAAGTACAAGAAGTAGGACAGTCCAACAAGGGATGTGAAAAAGTCAAACCTGCTGCTTTTTCATCCCATCTTTAACTTCTTGCTTCTCTGTCTCAGTGGCCTTGGAGCTGTGAGGCGAGTTCAGCTGAAGGTCAGGACGCAAGAAGAGGGGATGATGATGAACATCCCTGGTCATAAGTGAGTGCCCTCTGATCAGCTCATGGTGGCAGATGCCTGAAGGCTGAAAAATGGCAGAAAAAAAAGAGAGCAAGAGGAAGAGGAGGAGGAGGAGGGTATAGCTGCAACCGCAAGGGAAAATCAAAGCCATGACTTCGGCCTGGCAGAGAAGAATGTGGGGTAGAAAGTGTGGCATTAAAGGCCCCTGGGCACAGACATGTAAAAGCCCCCCCCTACTCATCCTACTTTGGAACAAGTTGCATTTCTTTGAGGTCATTTTGAATCTTTTTATCTTTGCAGTCCTTTTGAGCTCTATTTGTGTCTTTTGATGCTGTTTTGGCTTCTTTTTTAGCTGTTTCACAACTCTTTTTCATCACTTTGTAGTCATTTGTGTCGCTTTGTGGTCATAGCGTGTCGTTGTGGCCAGGGGCCCCCCAACCCTTTGGGCCCTTCAGTTATCTATCCATGGTAAGAAGGGATGAAAGAGGAAAAGACTGATGCAGAGGGTGAGATGACGTGCAGATCTGGGATCAGCTCTGAAAGACAGAAAACTGCTGTGTATTTTAATCTACACAGTCGGAGCAGTGTTGCCTTTGAGTGTCGAGCTGCATCGAGCGAACACATTCACATCTATTACAAGTCCTGTCAGCTCCTCTCTCCCTTCTCCTCCCACGCTCCCATCTCTCTCTTTCTCCTCCGTTTCATAGTTTGTCAATTTGCATCACTTCACGCTCTCTGTTTGCTTTGCCCCTTTAATCGTCCGGCAGAGGCTTTGTCCTCATTTGGATAGTCACAGAGTCAGTGAGCGCCATTGTATTCGCCTAATTAATCAAAGCTAAATCACGTAATAACAGATGTGATATTGTCTGAATGCCCGGCAGCAGGGGTCAAAAGTTCACAGAGGATGAGCGCTCTCTAGTGGTTAACACAGTGTCCCATCTGCACAGTATGGACTATATGCTGTGTTTTGCTCATTATTTAATGCATACGCATGTACACACCGTACAGATGCATGCATGCATGAACATACACCCTTGAGCAATGTTTATTCTGATGTATTTTCATCATGCCATACAGTTTTGTCCATGTATGTTTCTGCGCTGCTCTATACGCTGTCGACTCCTGTGAGCTGACCCACACACATACATACACAGCAGTACACTCAAACACTCACAGGAGCCTCATCCAGATCCTTGAATGACTCGTTCACCTTATGTGAGCTGAATTATATAAGACTGAAAAAAAAAAGAAAAGATTTGTGTAACAGACTAGTAGGGAATTACATGGCTGTACAAACATATTACACACATGTGCACACACACATTTATGTCAACAGCTGCAATGAAACAAGACACTTTTGTTAACCCCATCTGAACTCCTTCCTTTCTTTTTCCCTTTTTATACAGGATAGACGGAACCTCACATGTCCTGAAACACACACCCATCCTTATACACCATCAGTGACATAACACATTCCCTATGCCTTAAGTCTTAACCCACAAACAGCCATTTAAACTTGTGGGGTCCTGGCATTTTGGTCCTTACAAAACTGTTGGTCCCTGCCACTACTGTACTAAAGTGGGATCCTGGTTTTCAAGCCCCCCCCACACACACACATACACATAACTGCTCCCTTAGGCCCCTGTAGAATATTCTATTGGAAAACACTTACGCTCGATACCATTCAATTGCCATCCAGGCTGTACAATACATTTTGGTAGGGAAACCTTGTTCAGAGAGCCGTCTGGCACCTTGAAAACGTTTTCTTTCACCTTTCCTCCGGGATTATATGGAGGGAGCAGTTATTCCATTTCAGCTTTATCTCGATTACCCTTATGAAAGTTTGATGGGCTGGCGGAGAGCGAGAGTCACAGCTCTGGATGGAGGTGATGAGTGGATTAAAGATTAATTGTGTTGTATAATGAAGTCAATCTTGGAGGGACTTTTTCTCCTGCTTAGGTCAAGTATGTGTTGTGTGTGAGTGTATGTGCCAGTTTGAAAGACTGTTTGCAGCCTGTATGCTGTCAGTAGAAATAAATGTGTACAAGGCTTAGCTAAAGAAAAACATAAGCACCACCTGGTAGAAGAACTTAGAGCTGGAGTGTAGGCATTTTAGCTTTAGAAAGAGGCCTTTCATACAGTGTATGAGTTATTGACATGAAATGAGGCTACTCATAGAAGACAATGGGTCCAAGCCACTGGTTCCTTACTTGAAAAAATGAAATGGGAGTAAGGAAAGAAACTAATACACACAAGCAAAAAGGAATGATAACCACACTGCAAATCTCTCCATCTTGTTAAACAATCTTGCCTCTTGCTGAGTCCTAAAGGTCATGTCAGTTTGATTTCTATAACCTTAAACCACAAATATTCCTCAGAGGGTTTTACAACACACAATACCCTCTGTCCTGTTTCAACAATGTTCCCGTATCAGTCGTTATCCTTCTAGATTCTAGTGCAGCAACTTGCCTTATTCTGTCTTCAAGATACTGACTCATATTTAATCTGTATTACAAATATGTTGAAATAATCTTACTGACCTAAGAGATGCTTTCACTTAAACAAATATATATATATGAAACTTTCTGACTGGACAGCAAGATTTTTTACAGTGAATGATTGATGTGATGATTCAACAATCACAAGTTGGCAGGCACAGATACAGTCAATGGACTGTACTCATCAGATTGACCACAGCACTGCCCGACACCTCCGTGCCAAACTGTGTGCTCTGAGCCATTTGAAAACAACTTGAGTCCAAGGCCGAAAAGATTCATAACCTGAAACACAACCTTTCCTGTGGAGCAAAACCTGGAAACTATGAGCGGTGAAAAATAAGGAAACATGATCCGATTAGCTGTTTGTCATCATTTCTATCACACCGAGTACAGGTTACATCTACAGAGAAATGAAGGATGCCTTCAGGTCAGATGATTTCTCTCAGTATGAAGCCATTTTACAGGACACTTTATGTCCTTTATGTTGCTGTTACACTTGCTGCTGCTATATGATTATCAAGCTTTTTATACGTATGAAAGATTGCTTTATTAACATCAGAATTAAGTCAAACACCTTCCCATCAGTCACCAGACTTCATGGAAATCAACAGAAAACAACTTGTTTTCTTTATTCCTCAAAAACCAAGAGGCTTTTCTACTAAAAGAAAGGTCCAATGTCCAACTCCACACACTTCATGACTTGTATTAAAGCATTCCATGCAGGATTGACGCTGTTTTGTGGCCAAAACAGTGACCTTATTAACTGCTTAGCATTCATATATTGTAAGGGTGTTTCAATTACTCTTTTTATCTTCTGTATGTAATGTAAATGATAGTCAAAGCATGACTTGTTGGCTGCTCTACAAATCACTGTAAACCTTGACTTGACCTAAACAGATGCAAATGATGTTAGAATTTGCAAACTAGGATTCAAGCTGTCTTCTACTTTTAAATGATACAATTTAGTTTAATTTAAAAGCCACTTTTTCTCCCTCAAATGAATACCACTACACTCTTTCCTCCCATTTGGATCTGTACCCAGGACAAGGCCACTGAAGTTAAAAAAGGAGTCATGTTTGGTACATCTACTAGGGTGACCCCATGGTTAAAGAAACTATCCTGTAAAGTGAGATTACTTCTGTTTGTGTCCTTGCTTCCTTACACCAGCTCACAGAATATAAAACCAAATCCCTGAACCACCAAGGTTAAATTGAAGGGTGCACAGCCTGTTCTGAATTTTCGGCCTCTCTCCGCTGGATGAGGTTGATGGGTGGGAGGATGTAATTGGCTCAGTAGCTGAGCCCATGACAGAGATGATGGGTGTTTGTCTCTTTATGCATTTGTTGCAGAACTGACTCAGATAGTGACTACATGAGTGGACCAGCTAACAGAACAGGGGCAAGTTCAGTGTACATGCACCCATGCTACCACCAACCACATGAATGAGCGTTTTAACAACTCACTTCAGTTCAGTTTAATTCAGCTCATTTGAATTTCGTTCACCCAATTAACAGGCACTAAGTAGACAAAATGACCACGAAAATCCCAGTAAAAGTGAGCAAAAACACTTCATTTAAATATAGTTTTAGTTCTTTGATGAGAAATAATGTGTTTCTAATACTTTTATGCATTTTAACAGCTTATTGTGTTACTGTTAGCACTGTATATGTTTTAAGCAGCTGTCTGTGCTTTGTTGTGTACATTTGTTAACTCTCTTGGAGAAGAGATTTCAACATTAATAGACCATCCTAATTTTATTTACCGAAGTAAATATAATATAAAAAACCAAGTATTAGTTCATCAGTCGTTTATTCCTATGGTGCAGCCTGAAGCTACAACAGCACTTTTTAACAGTACTAGTTAAATGCTTGGTACCAAAGATAAAACTACACGACAGAATACAATGTCAGTCTGCTGCAAACAGTGATAAAAATGCTCAGCAAAGAGAGACAGTCATGCAAGAACAGCCAGTCAGCTACATGTCTGTGTATGTAAAGCATCAAAGCCTGCAGCCCGCATGTTATAGCCTGTGGAAAGAATGCAGAAGTATGCCCCTGTGGTTACTGTAGCGTTACTGTGACTCACAATGTGCTTGAAGCTATTAATGCATGTATGCATCCTGGTATGTCACATTAGGTCTACAGTTTGTTCAGCTGTGTGTATGAGTCACATTTAGCAGGTTAGGCCATTTTCTTCATATGTAAGCCAAGACTACAGTTTTACATTTAATCTACACAATTAATAAATCTACACAATACAATTTCTTTCATTAACTCCTGTCTGGAATGAGATTTGACTTGGCTGTGAAACCTGTTGCTTGTAAAACTACTGAAATATCATCATATTTATATACAGAGGAGGTAAAGGTCACAGTTTATACTGTATAGTTTCACCATACTGTATGTGTGTGTACTGCTGCAAAGCCCCAGAGCCCATGAGCGAAGTAAATCATCCAGCCTCCGCAAGTAAGTAGGCCCACAACATAAAAAATGCATACAGTGGCATATGGTGTGCCAAGCTGCGTTAGAGGCAATACAGCTACACTCATAAATCCATATCCATTACTGCCATTTCTCTTTTTTAAAGGCAGGTCAATAGTTCACATCTCATCACAGAGGAGAAACCCCTGAACATCTGCCTCTGTTGTCATGGCAACTGCCTGCTGCCACTGCTGCTGCTGCCTAACAACTGGAGAGAAGAGGAAAAAGAGAGTTTTTTTACTGCTGCAGGTGCATTTTAATGCATTTTGACACAAATTGAAAAGCAGTGACGCCTGCTTCTTTTCAGGAGCACTGCAGGTCTCGGCCCGTTTTGTCCCCAATCCTCTCACACACCCGAACTATTACAAGTGTTTTTCCAACACATTGGAACACATCTTATTCACCTGTTCCTGAGGGAGAGAGGTGTCCAGAGGTAGCCTCTGTGACTCAAAGAACCACAGCAGTATAGACAAACAGATTCAGAGTAGTCATACGTGCCAAAGCTAAAGTAATGTAAATAATGAATTATTTGTACTGCGTTGTGAAATGCGCTAAGATATAACAGAATACTGTAGAATTCCAGACAATTCTATTGAGGAAAACTCTGGAGATGGAACAATTTTATTTTACAATAAACTCTAGAATAATATATAACATAATTGCACCATTGTATTCCTGAATACTCTCTAGAAATGAGAAATTCTACTGTACAACTCTAGAATACCCTAGAATAGAACTGAGATCTAGAATTTCATCTTGAACACTCTAGAATACAACTGAATATTCTAGAACTTTGGATAATTAATTCTTTTCAAGTATAGTCCCCAGAACTGAGTAATTTTAATAATAATACCCTATGACTATTTTTTTTTTTTTTTTTTTTTTTTTTTTGATTTCGCACCCAGTCCTATCAACCCATATAAATAAACAACAAAAAATATAGTAGCTGACCCTTGGAGCTGACATTAATTTGTCACATCTAGAATACTGTACAATATAACTGTATAATAAATGAGTTCTGAAATCTGTTTGGCATCTAATAACTTCTAGATGTGTATTTAGATGATACTACAACAGTACAGGACCATTTATTTATTTATTGTAAAAAAAAAAAGAGGCAGCATTAATAAAAGATAAGAAACTCATAGCATAGCTGTAACATACTAGGAGATTCATGCAACTAGTGAGTTGCTTAACTGTGCATGCAGAAGGAAAAGGTAGTAAACCAGTGGGCCTTGAGCATGAAGTAGTAAGCCTGGTTGCTGCATCAATTTTAAATGTAACTTCAAAGTGTGTGTTTTTATTTCAACAACCTTGACCTTGATTCAAACCTCACACACCAGTGACATCTGAGAAATCCAAAAGAAGGGTAAAAAGACATTTACGAAATATATTTACGTGAGTCATGAACTTAATGTGACCTAATTATGTTTGTATTCTGTCTCAACATGTTCAACGCTCATTTAACCGCTTCACTGTAAAGGCACACACTCAGCTCCTGGCTGTTTCAAAGAAGTACACACACACACATACACACAGAGATAACACACACTAATGCAGCCGTAAGGGCTACTATTGTCTATGCACCAGTAGAGTGCCAGTTTAATTAAAAAAAATAACCGATGGACATGAAGTGAAAAAGTATAACAGAGCAGTTTTCATAACAGCTCTGCTGTAGCTCTGATGTAACTATTGTGGGAAAATGACTTCTAGGTTTTTTCTTAAATAGAATAATAAACATAAAATCAATAATTTGATCAGAATTTGTTTTAAATATTTTGGTACCATTAATGTTTTATTTTAACCTCTGTTGAATCACTTCATCTCTAGACTAGTATGAAAAGAAATATTAGCATATCTCCACAGACAAATAAATTGAGCTATTACACAAATTAATACTCAAATTAGCTGTTTGTGAAACAAACTGTGATCAGATTTAAAATTAATTTCCCTGACTCTGTTTTCAAATTAACAAGAGGGTTAATGCGGGGCTATTAGAAAAATATTTTTTCTCACCATTACGTTTAATTTAATTTCATGTTTAATGGCACACACCGAAGCTGGGAATAATAACAATAATAATGAGGATAATAAAAAAGAAAGGCACCAATTAGCGTGCTCATTTGTGGTTCTGACTGTGTGATGAATTATTCATGAAATCAGAGTTAACAAGAAGGAGAATGAAGGGATCAGCTGGCCCATTGAGGAGGGACTGGTTTAAAGACAGACACTGCTGCCTTTTCTTAGAGGATACACAGTCAGTCTGCTGCTGCTACTTGCTGGATACAACTGCACAAATCAGGTACTTTTTATTCTTACAAACATAGTCATGTATACTGGTAGTATTACAGTTTTGTGCTGTTATTTACTTGAAAATTAAATTTAAAAATACATTCAAATGTTAAGAGATATGATCATTTACAAAGCTTTTATGACATTTTTCCTCCATTTTAGCAAATGACATTTTAAAATTACCTTATATTTACAAATTTTACTTTTACCCATTTGGTTTTAAAGAATAACTTCTGTAATTGTAGAAAAGATCATATTTATCATATTCATATAATTCACTGCATGCTACAGTTTGTTAATATTTTATTCATTGCTAAAAAATTTAAGCCTTTTTAGATGGCATTTAGTCAAGAGGGATTTGAAAGATGAATGCTTTACATTTCCCTTCATATGCACAAAAAATGTTTTCTTTTTTAATTACATGTATTATTTCAACTCTTCATTCAGCATCCTCGTGCACAGCAAAACTTAAGAAATTATTCACAACTCCCTGATCTTCCCTGAAAGCGACGGACCCCAGGACCCAGAAGCCTCAGCGTGGCCGAATCCCTGCGCGCGGTGCATTCACAGTTCACAGGCATCTCGACCTAAATGCGATGTGACGGGAGAACCTTTACTGAAACAAACGGGAATATAGTATCAGGGAAGGCTGACCGAGCTGTGAACCGGGGCCCTAACACGGAGCAAATTAACATCAGCAAAAATAGCTCTGCGTTTTCAGATCGCTTATGTGCCAGGCAGCAAATGCATCAAGCGCTGTCAGGTCATTTTAGCCTGCAGATGTTTAACAAAACAGGCTGATGTGAGAGGGCTCTTTCAGCTGGGCATTGTCCTCGAACTCTGACCACCGAGCTGGACCAGCTCCTGAGGTGCTGCTGTTTTGTGTCCTGCGGGCAAATGTCCCTGGGTCTGAGCTTTCAGTCCCACTATCATCCATCATGAGATCTCTTTCGTGATGTCTTCGGCTGAGCTGAGTAGTCTAATGATGCTATCTCTGCCACTCTGCCCAGCCAGCTGAAAACACAGAGGGGAGAGGCTGCCTTCTATGAATGCTGTTTGAATCTAAGGCCACTGAAGGGATTCTAACTGCATCCCTGCTCCTCTGCAGGTCAACTCCTCAAACCCATGACAGTGATGTACAGCTGTCAAACCAAAGCTTCTGTTTATGACTGACAGTCCATCCCAGAGCACCAGACTGAACTGGTTTAGGTCACCTGACAGTTGTGGGTTTTGAGGAATATGCAGCAGCAAAATGGCAGAGCTGCATCTGTGAGTGCATGTTTAACTTAAGGCAAAGCTTGATGAGGATTGAAGCCAAGTCAAGACTAAGACCAGTGCAAATCAATCCTTATTTAAGCTCAGAACACTCAATAATCAGTGTGTACACCTTTCAACATGCAGAATAAATCAGTGGAGAGATTCAAAGATGCATCTGATTTATCCATCTATCAGATCTATCAGCAAATCTGTTCTGCACTTTATCTTGCTTCTTAATGCCTTCCTATAATTAAGGGCACACAAAATGGCAAATCACTGCCAAAAAGTTGCCAAAAACCATCACATTTCTCCAGTTAGTTTCTGCCGAGGCAAAGACCAAGACTGATCCAAGACAAATGTCATAAAAAGAGCCAATGCTCAGAGAATGCATGACGTCTGCCTTTTTGTATGGACTTTACCATCTTACAGTGTATGTCGACATTACATCTACACAAAAATCTAAATTTGACAGGTCCTTCTGGATTCTAGAGTTTCTGGTTTTTTGAACGAACAAATGTCGAACAATATTTCTAAAGCTCTCAGTTTCACATATTTTTCAACATGCAGTGGTATGACTGGATTTCCCTGACGCATCTTTGCCTCCTGACTCAGGAGACAAACAGAGAATGAAGAGGAAAGACAGATGTAGTCCATTAGGTAGTGCTGCAGAACAGGGCAAAAAATCACAACTAGCAGATGAATGAAACAGGGTAATTGAGGATTTTTGCTCTCTGTCTCTCCCTCTCTCGTGCCCTTGTCTTTATAGTTTTTCATTGTTTTATTTGCATCTGCTCTGTTTCATCTTTCTCCCCTGCTTCCTCTCTCTCTCTCTCTCACTGTTCTCAGTTCTCTCTCCCTCCCTTTGGGCTTGACCTCAACGTGGTTGCGAGCACTTCAAGTGTGCAAACAGCTGGACATCTGAGCTGCAAACATTTACCTTCACTCCAGTGTGTGTGTGTGTAAGAGAGCTACAGAGCAACACCCCAGAATTTACATCTAGTAAATCTATATGTAAAGTCTGTTTCTAGGTTTCGTTTTTAGACCGATAAATTCAGTGCCAAAAATACTGCAGGCACAGAAGTAAATCACACTAAAGAGGAAGAGGGAACACCAGAGAAATCAAAGCATAAATAGGGAAGGACAGACACGCAAAGGAGGAAAAAAGGAGATGAAGGTGAGAGATTGTCAGTCCCCCTCCCTCCCTTCGCTGCTTCACAGCCCATTAGGTCAAAGCGAAGCAGGGAGCGCGGCTCTTATAGGCTAGGGGTGTAATATTGGAGAGGACATGGCTAAGGGAAGGACCGGGGAGGTTTTTAAAAGCCTGTGTTGTTGGCTGTGTGGGTGAGGTGAGATGTCATTTCCTCGCACTGCCTGAGAGCACCAGCGCAGTGATATAAAAGCATGTAGCAGCTGCTGGAGGATGGAAGGGACCTGGAGGGGAGCAGGTACACGATCAGGAGGTACCACCTGCTGCAGATCTCCAAGATGTGTTCAAATTGAGCCATTAATCATAAGTAGTATTTTTAAAGCAGCAAAAAATATTCAGAATACGAGTTCTAAAGTGACTGCGCCCACTTTTCTTAATGTACTGTGTGTCTGCAAGCAATAAGAGCTTTAGCACTTGCATGTGTGTTTCCCAAACCTTTATAGTGTGAAAAATAAAATGAAGCAATGTCCAATTGTAGCCACCAGTTGAATATGTTCAAAACCCTATCAAGCAAAGAGTTTTACCTGAACAAGTTTCAGTGGCCTAAAAATGTAAAATTATCCAGTAACTCACAAGTTTGCAAAAAGCAAAGATTATGGTAACTTCTGGACACATTTTGTACCATTGTCTTTTTTGCTTTCCTATCCTGTAAATCAAACTCCTCAGATTTATCTTGTAATCCCTTAGATGGCTGGGAACCACTGCTTTAGATAAATGTTCAGTTTGCTTTCTCTTGCCTAAAAGCAAATGTTTGCATTCAACTTTAAAAGAGAGGGTCAGTTTGTTTGAAATCAAATAAATGTCACATTTAAACAATAATCCAAATCCAAGTCTGTCAACAGTCTTGTTATATTTTGACTAGAACATTAGCTGCAATTTTTTCTGAACACTATCCAATCCTCTCTATTTATCTTGGAAACTGACTAAAAACAACAAGCAAATCAGCCTGAGTATCCGTCATCTCGCAGACCATGACCTTGTTGACATGTATATGCGTGTATGTGTGTGCATTCACCATATGTCTACTTCCATGATGTCATGCAGGATGTCAAACTCAATTTTCCCTGTATGTATTTGTGTACATATGTGTGCAGATGTTTTTCCTGCATGTTCATACAGATGCTGTACAGTATATACTGCACCTCCGCACGTCTCCAGGGGAATTTTACATTGCTTTCAAAACTTTGAGCCTCTGGTGCTTGAGATGATAAAGGAGAGAGACAACAATGGTACCCTTTAACACCCTCTCTTTGTCCTTTGCTTTAATGGAAACAGCCTCTCAGGATCCTCAGCTCTCCTCTCTGCACATTAGCATTATCCGAGGTGAGAGGACACCTGAGAACCAGAGGAGTCAGACTCTGGTCTGGGTGTGACTTAACCCTGATTTCTCATGCCCAGACTTCTTTTCACACTTCGATCACAATTGCAAGGGCGACCCCGGGTCAAGCATCTGGAGATGCCCTCACCCAACTAGAAGAGGCAACACTGAGCATGCTCACGGCCTAGTTTATAGGTCACATCTCCCTCCCTGAGGGCGTTCGAACACATAAACAAAACACATGAAGGAGGCCGACACACTCGAGCACTCAATGAAGACAGGCAGATGTGAACGCATGAAGGCGCACATCTATCACATCCAAACATTTTCAAGTTTGATTAAATTAGATCATATAAAGAGAGCACATGTAAGATAACACATACACATTTGCACACACATGCACACATGCACACACACACACACACACACACACACACAGCCACTGATAAACAGCACATCTGACAGAGTATCTGAGCCATATGGCCTAACACCACATGTTGCAGCTGATGACAATGTATATAGGTGTGACAACAGGGAAACACATTGAGCTGTGTGGATGTGTTAAAAGACGTGCCTGGCCGCCTGTCACAGATACCAAAGACTCACACACACACACACACACGCTGTAGGAGCATAATACACCCTGCACAGTAGGTGTCTGCATGCAGACCTGACTGAAAATGCAGAGAGAGCCCAAACATGCCAGACAGCATCAAAATCCCCTTCTCTGTGCCCTGCTGACCTCAGGACCCCCGGTAGGAGAAGCTGAACGAGAAGGGTGGCAGACCTCAGTGTTGGCACTGTGGGGGATGCCAGGGGAGGTGAGGATCACACACACAAAGCTGACAGACACACACACTCTCACAGACATATAATATGTATATGGGTGAAAATAACATATGAGATTAAATCATCTTACAGCTGAGAGGGGATAAATTTTACTTTTAAAGCTGCTCTAATCGATATTCTGCATAGACAGTGGGTTAAATGACTTTGAGTAATGTTAAATGTGTCACTCATGGTGATACACCCGGAGATGACGGATAAACTCTGAAGTTCTCTTCAGTTTGAGAATTGTTTTAGTGTCTTTCAGCTAATTGTTTTGGTTTTCAGGCCTGCAACGTCACTGTTTTGAGTCACTCTCGTTGCTCTTATTAACCAGATGCGGCAGGACTCTGTTTAGAGACTGACGAAACTAACTGACTGAGTTAGCAAAAAGCTGTGGACATAGTGAAGAATTCAGCAGCTAAAGAGACAGATGTTTCATCAGTTAATGCTGCTTTAAGTATATTTTAGCTGACTTAGCTGAAAATATTTGTAGAAAATGTACAAACATGTAAAAATCTACAATTAATCACATACCAAACTGCTACAGATAAAGATGGACTGCAGAAATGCTTTTAGTTAAAGTAAGAAGAAAAAGGAGCAAAAAAGATTTTAATCACCAAAAAACTCCAGCAATCATATAAAGCTTCCAACTTCAGCAGAGACAGACCTCTATTGAAAAATAATGACTCAGACAGGATTGATAATTAGCCCCCCCCCCCCCCCATTCTTTCCATTCACTGGGTTTCATTTGACTTTTTTTTTCCCTTTCAGTGGAAGACCTCTGTTTGAACTTTGTGTTCTTGTTGCTCTGCAGCCTGAAAGTGTAACAGCATTTTAACTTCTACACTGGTGATTTTTACATCTGCTGAAAGATGTACTGTAAAAATCACCTTCCTCTCCAACCTCTTCAATTTATGAACTCTTTTCATAACCAAGCTGATAATGTCAAAACTAATCACTGTCAAGCTGAAAAACAAGGTCATTTTATTTCTCCCTGAAGAGTTAACATTTTGATGAAGTTTTTAGCTGACATCAACAATATGTAGAGATAAGTACTTAAAAAAAAATACTATTACTTAAATACTTTTACTTTTTTTGTATCTAATTTACTTGAATAAGATGTTTTTATACTCATTTAAACTAATATTTCTAGTGGAATTTACAAAATATACATTATAAATATGGCCATGCTTAAGATACTAATTAACTATACCTACCATTCAAATACTGTCCTTTGTTCAGATTACTCACTACAAAATGGTAAATCTTTGGGGTTAAGTTTAGGTCTATTCCAGTTTCAGTTGAGCTTGATAACACTCAGCATATCCACCATCAATAATACAGTGATCAACATGTCGTACACAGAGTATGAGGCTACATCCTTTTAGTCCTGTCGGTCCAAATGGATTTCAGTGTTTCTGCATGTAGCTGTCATACTACTGAATTATTTAAGGTGGTAATTAGGTGATTGCGGCTGCTGTACTGTATGTCTCTGGAGGTCAAAGTAACTGTCAGAACACTGTTAGTTTTTAAGGATTAGGTCATCAGATCAGCTGTTTATCCACCCATCTGTATGAAAGACAATCCTCCCTCCACCCTCCTCTCCCCTCATTGTGTTTATTTTGGCCTAATTCCAGCTCCCCGGCTTCGTAAAATGAGCAAAATACAAGCACTTTAATTGAATAGATATAAAACCTCAGGCAAAAAACACCATTTACACTGTGCACAGGCCTGTGTGTGTGTCTTTCACTTCCTGTCGTTTCATGTTTGTCTAGGCTGAGTGTGCACACATTATAAAGTGGCTGACTGTCCTGAAGCTGTTGTGGTATCGCTGTCCCCATGGCATTTGCATTTTTACGTCATGTCATCTCTACCAACACCGCATTTTTATGAATATAATCAGGATGCGTGTCACGGGAACAATGGGTTTTGTGGAGCGTTGCCCTGCTGATGAACCAGGATGAGCCAATGCTCTGTGACCTGGATAGAAGAGGAGAGACCTCCATATTAGTAAGGGTCACAATGTCAGTGGCAACACACATGCGTGTAAGAGAAGGCAATCGCACACACATGCAACGCGCATACAATATAAACCCCAATGCACGCACATGCAGCGTTGGCATATAGAAGACACACTGCTTGTAGCGTGTATGCTGGCAGTTGCGTTTCAGTTCATCTCTCAAAGCTTTATGTTCATGTGCAGGTTAATAGTGCAAAGCAGTGATAACTTCTGCTGTTAAAGTGTAATCTCCTGACAGAAAAGGACTGGTAAAGTACATGTAATTTTGACCTTGTTAATGGTGCTGCTGCACAGTTGATCTTTGCAGCTTTACACACAACCAGAGTGTGAGTTCACACAGCAGCTGAACCGGTAAACTGAGTTCACGGCAAAGTCTAGGAGGTTCACGTGAGAAAAAGAGGAAATATTCACGCTGTTCTCCGAGTTATTTGTATGTTTCTGATTTCTTTCTGAATTCTGCTTTTCCTAAGGTCACAACAGGCTCATTACAACTGACGTCCTTGGTTTGATTTCTGTTCCCATGTCCACTAATATCAACTTGTGAATACATACATTAATAAACATACATACAAAAAATGTATGACATAAAAAGACATAACATCTCTTTCTGCTAATTACCCTTATTTTCCTGTGGATTTATGCTGAACTCAGTGTCCATATACAGACCATCTTACAGCTGTTGCCATATACAGTATGCTAATGTTGCTGCCTCAGCCACTTAACAGAGCTAGTGTGCTTTAATTTTTCATTTCTCTACAATTCAGACTGCTTATGGAAGCATATTCAAAGCTAGTAACAGGCTGATCTCAAGCTCTCTGGTAAAGAAATGTGGTTGGTCATGCCAGTTTCTAAATGAGTCCCACAGATTAGGAGGATATCACGTTGTGTGTCAAGTTAATATAGTGACCATTTCTCCCAGGATGCTCATCACTGCTAATCATGTAACTTGAACTAAACTAGCTTTCACTTGTAATCAGAGTAACTTCACCACATTTAATCCAAAGCATCTGTTTTATTTCTACAGCTGTTAAAGATTAGTGGACGAATTACAGCAGAGGAGAGCCTGATGTTATCAGGAGTGCAGCCTGTAGCAGGCCGGGTCGGAGGATGTGACAACCAACAGATGGACAGAATCTGCCTCAGGTTTGATGGAGGAGAGACGCAGTGCCTTCTTGAGAAAAATCACATCTTACAAATAAATAATATGGGACAGGCCTGCCATGAGCTAGTTTGAGCTTTACTACCTCCTTCCACGCACAAGTAAACGATATGCACATCTTTCTTCCTGTCTCATGTCCTCATCCTTTCTTCTCTACCTTTGTAACATTGACCTTCAAGACCTCCCCTCTCCTTTTCTCACAATCTCAGTCCTTTTATCTCCCTCTCCTTCCCTCTGGTGATTTCTGCTGAGCTGTGAGCATTGAGAAGAACGTGTCTGAGGAACATGGGGAAAAAAAAACTCTGGATCATGGGAAGGTGTGAGGGCAGGATGTCTGTCAGGACCTCAGGGATGATGAAGCAGGGGCTGACGTAGGGAAGGGAAACTAGACGTTAAAACGGGATACGAAACCCCTTGAGCAGCAACAGAAACAGTCAGGATAACCACTCTCCTTCCTCATCCTCTTCTTCACATTTGTGAAGTAACACCTTCAGTGATGGCTGAAAGAATCGAGATGTCCCAGGGTTAGGGTTAGGCAGTGGCTCAGCTGTTTGATCATCGACAGGTGCGAAATATTTGCTTTCTACCGCAGAAGAAGTCATGTACACGCCTGAGAAAATAATCTGGTCGCAGAAGCAGTCCTCACTTTGCATGCTCTACATGCTAAACTGCACACATAAGCACATACCTCCTCAGTTTAACACTTTGATCATTTACATGCGGCACAAGAATGTTTTCTAGATGGGGATCTCGGGGTGCTTAAGCGTTTCTCTACTTGCAATGAATTTATCTCACTGTCATTTGATTCGATCACACCTGTCAGTAGCAGAGCCTTGCTTCTCCTCTCCTCTGCCACCCCCACACACCCCCAAATACCCCACCCACCCATCACCTCCATCTGCACCCTGAACAGGCCCTGGTACAGCACAGTGCCTGTGTGCAGCGATGCTGAGGGAGGTCGCCGTGCGGTCACTGCGCAAAGCCTGGTCGCATTGTGACTCGGAGCTGCAGAATGTGCCATGGTGCATTAGCGCGCTGCCGCCTGGCTGAGCACGAGGCACGGAGAGAGAGAGAGAGGAGAGAGAGAGGAGGAGGAAGAGGAGAGGAGGAGGAGGAGGAGGCATAAAGGAAAGAGAGATCGGAGGAGGAGCTAAGGAATTGAGTAAAAGTCAGAAAGATGGGGAAGCAAAAGAGGGAGGAGGATCAGTGGAGGAAGGAGGGGAAAGGAGGATAAGAGGAGAGAGGAGGAGCAAAGTGAGGGCATCAGCGCACTTACACAAGCAGAGTTCAGGAGCCTCAGGGGCACAGGGTCCTTGTAAGGTGCCTCATCAAATATGAAGGCACATCGAGGCTGTGTGTTTGCTCTGGTATCTACTCCTCATCTTCTCCTTCTCTGTTTTCTCTCTCTTTTCCACAGCCTCATTTAATTCCTCCTTTTTCTTCTCTTTTCTTCCTCTCTTCTCTCTGCTCTCTTCTCTCTCTCTCTCCCTCTCCTCGCTCATCATTTCTCCTCTCCATACTTTCGTCCCTTCTTGAAATTCTCACTCAGTGATGACAAGAGTCTTTCCATAAAGACTTGCTCTACACCAGTTTTCTGCCTCTAAAAAAGCAACCAAAATATTGATCTTTTCACAGCTATCTTCATTTTACAGCAATGTATTTTGATAGCACTTCAGACCAAGGGTTTTACTAACCATTTTCCAAACCCACAGAGCAGCTCTTAAAGTGAAGCTAAATCCTGAAAAAACCCACAAAGAGTGTGTCTTGGTTTGTTTTTGGCATGCCCTCTGCTTAGTTGTAATCCTGCTCACTATCTCCCCGTGATTCCAGTCTATCAATAAAGGCTTAGATGGCAAAAAATAATAATCTTTAAATTAATAAATAAATAGCAACTAATGGAGGTATCAAATTTTATACATAACACAAAAAGTTAACAGTTCATTTTTATGTAGGAGAGTTCCTGAGTACAAGACTGAATGTATTTCTATTGGTCAGGTGCCACTAGCCAAACAGAAGCCTGCATTGCACCGCTAATTAACAACAGATGGGGTGCGATTGGATGATGTAATGGACCAATGGGAGAGCCCGCCGGGAGGATGCTGCGACATGATCTCATTTTCATCCTGGCCCTAAGCAGGTTTAGACAGCTCTGATCGGCCCGTTGCTAATCTGCCCTGCACCAACTGGATGTGCTGTAGCTAATGCATGCACACATGCCAGACGCGCACAGACACGCACAGACACACACACACACAGACACACACAGAGTATGTTTTGAATGTAATGAGCATGAAAGAAGGGGAAAAAAATATTCAGAATGAACATCTTTGAGTCAATGCAAATTGTGCTCCAGACCGTCACACGTCAGAAAGCTTTTAAGATTCTGGAGCTTTTAAGGAGTACACACCCGTATACAGGCTGCATTTGACAGTACATGGACAATCACACACACACACACTCAACTGTCAGAAGAAAGGGGTCATGTCGGGGGGTCGCTGTCCAGGGACTTGTGTTGAAAATCAAACATGAAAGAGCTCTACACCGAAGGCTCCGTACAATCTCCAATGACATGTGACTGAGGTCGAAGGAAGCCACTGAGGCCGCAGTGGGGCCGTGCTCTCACTATTAACCCCTATACGCTCACAAGCACTGTACACACATTAATGTGCATATACGCACACACACATGGTTCACACGTACTCACTCTTTCTGTGCACACAAATGCACGTGTCACTGAAGAGCTGCAATGAAGGCGAAGGCTCTGGGGTGGAGTTGGAGCTTGGAGCAGAAAGCCAGAGGTCTGTGGCCCGCCCTTGACCCTCCACTGGACTCTGATGGCTTTGATGGACAGAGGATAACACAGGATGAAAGGGAAAGTCACAAATTAAAGAACTGAATAAAAAAATACAGGTGCAAAGAGGGTGAAAATTAAAATACTTGGTGACTGAGTTGTTGACCAGTCATGTAGCATGATCTTCCTTCATCTTTTTAGCAACAAGAAAGATAAAATTACCAAATATTGAACAAAAAAAAAAGCTAATTTCAATGAAAAACAAAACAACCTGGTTTTTTTCCCTTATTCATCATATCCTTAGATGTATTTTGGAAGGAACGGGCTAAAACCAACATTAAATAACTTGGGTCACACCTTATCATTGTTTTAGAGCAAATGTCTACCCAGACCAGTCAGATACCAAAAAAATCAATTCAGTAAATTAACACAGTCTATCCATAAATGTAGATGAATAATGACACATAAAGAGGAATACTGAGGGGTGACTGCTAAGTTTCTTTTTATTTGGATTAAGTATAGGAGTTAGGAAGTGTAAAATGGGTTTAATCCTAGCTTTGTTGGTTGGCAACTTTTCTTTCTCAAAACTGAACAAAACAAAAATAATGAAAAAACAGAAACTGTAGGTCTCTGATTTAAAGTCGCCCGACTTTGACATCTGTACTCCAGCGCTGTAAACTCCAACTAAAGTAATTCTGCTGACACACATTATTCTGCACAGTGCATACTGTATGTGACCTCTGAATTACAGTCCATCACACTCAATTCAGTCAGGGGTCAAGTGGTCAATAGCTGTGATCAGAGAGGCCTGATCTACATTGAGCCCATCGACCCCTCTGTCCCACAGAGACATAGAGAATATTACAGTTCCACTTCATATTGGCCTCACGCTTGGCAGCAGGTCCGGGGGAGCATTGGAACAAACGGGCCCTCCGAGGCCTCCACAACACTGGTGCAATTGATCTGCTTTACTCGGGCCAAGTGTGAGCAGCTGGTCTTAATGCACCGTCAATACAGGCACACGAGAGATGTATGAGGACAGAGCTGTGGACTCTACATACAAGGGTGGAAGTATCCATTTCTGCCATGCCTGCAGCTACTCATCTGCCTATATCTGTCACAAGCTGTTACACTGACTCAGACATAAACACATATTATTGAATATCCTGTATAGCAGGAAGTGGGCTCTTATTTTCAGTTTTATTCAAGAGATGGAGGAAGAACTGGCAATTATATGCCAATGAAGGCTGATTCTATGAAAAGTGTTTGGTGTGACAGATGAATAAAAACATTCAGGTGGATGACCCTGCATCTTCTGTGCTTTTTCCATCTTTTTTTCCGCTTTGAGCACCTGCAGTCCATTTGTTCTCAGACACCTTCAATTAAAATATGGTGAAAATGAGGAAGTTTGCTTCTTTTTAAACACTTTAATCTATTCCAGTTTTCAGTTTCATTCAAAGAAGACAAGATGAACACCAAACAAAAAGTACTGGATGTGCTCTACTTTGGTGCTTCGATTTTAAGGTACCTGTACTCTACATTAATATTGGCATTTTACGCCACTTAATACCTCTACACTACATTTCAGACCGAAATGTTGGACTTTTTGTCAAATAATAGTTGCTAGTTACTTTTCAGATTAAAATTTAACATATAAAATAGATGATGGGCATAAAATATGAACTACAAAACAGTACCAGAATTATAATATAAATTATCGTGTATCATAAAATTATCTCTGACCAGAATTATAAACATTATACACATTATATATCTGTATTACTTATACGAAAATATAATAGTGTATCACTCACTTTACGTACATTTAGGTTTCAGTAAAATTTAATTAGGATTTATTTATTTATTTATTTATTTTTTAACATATGACGGAACTTAGGTAAAGTATCCGGTTACCTCTTCATGCTCTTCTACCGCAAGACTCCACATCTCCATAGCAACCATGGAACCTGTCAACAAATCCGGAAAAGGGAGTCGTGGTAGATGTAAAAACCGGTAAATAACTTTAACGTTACTTTAATACTTTAATCTTATTATGTGTTTATAGCCCGAATCGTAACTATTATACATTAGTCGACCTGGCTGCTTTTATGGGTTTAGTTTGTTGCTCTATGGGACATTGTGAACGTTAGGTCACTGTATTCATCCGCCGAAAATCAGCATCCACAAAAGTTGTCACAAACTCGGCGATAGGCTAAACGATCCTTTAATACTGTGAAAGCGTTTTAAAATTTGACTGCAAGTAAACTTACGTCTTTGGCCTCGTATTTACAGCCACTTTCTACACGGTTAAATCTTGCAGGAAACTCTCCCGCAGAGCTCCCCCAGACGGCCGCAGGTTGCCCGCTGTAGTTGTTGGGACCACACGGAGGCTGGACGTCGGTGTGAACAGGCAGGTAGGGTCACACATTTCCACGTACTGTTATTTTTTATGACTAAATATACTTGTTTTCCCTCCATGTCTTCTTTTCAAATACCACAGCAGCTCAGCTCGTTGACTAGCACACCTGCAGCAGGTGTGTTTCAATCAGCAGGTGTATCTGATTGGCTGGAGGAAATACTTCCTAAGCAGAATCACATCTCTTAAGGATGTTTTCAGCTTATACACAGGGCACATCAATTACTCACAGGAATTAAGAAAAGAAAGTAGATCGTTAAAAATAAAAACCAAAACAACTGAAAGAGAGAAAGTTGAGCCATGAAAATAATAAGTGAGCAGAATTATATTCAGACAAAAGAGGAGAAAATTATTTTTTTTAGTGCAATCCACAATGAGTATTTTGTGAAGTGGCATTTATGTATACAGTATTTCATTATGATGATGATGATAACTAGAAATTCAGTGTTTGTTCTTCAAGATTACTCCTAACAGAAAGAAAGAAAGTGCTGGTGCTCAGCCAGTCATGTAAGGATTTCAATAAGTTCTGGATCGTGCCACAAGTATAAAACAAGAGCTCTGATGTTTCTACATGTCCATGGGTCTGCTGGTGTGTTGTTGTTGCCACAAGGAACTGTGGGATAGCATGATCTCCCTTCCTTTTGTAAAGGAAGGTGGAGTGTATCCTATGTTAAAGGAGATAAGGAAGCATTGAAACGCCTTTCCTCCATCCTCCAGGGTTTGCCAGCGCTCCACGTGGCCTGCCTCTACGGCCAGATGGCTACTGTCCAGCTCTTGGTGGAGTCCACGCTGGACTGGATGGACATCAGTGATCCTCAGGGTCGGCGGCCCATTCACATGGTCATGTCCTCCCAGAGCTCGCCCAACACCTCGGCCTGTCTCAGATATCTGCTGGAGAAAGGAGCTGACATTAATGTGTAGGAACCTTATTTTGAAATATTCCTCAGCTGTCACCTTAGTAAAATCCTCTCAGATATCCAGACTACAGCTTTTAAAATGGGATGCTTAGAATAGAGAGAAAGTGAATGATGTACATTATTCAGCACAAGTGAAATTATAATTAAAATTAGAAGCTAGTGAAAGTCTGTAGCTGCTGCAAGAGATAATGGCTGTAATGATGATTATGATAGCAACAGTGATGGTTATGACGATGAACATCCACAAATATGATGATGCTGAGGGAAGAGTTTTTCCCTTGCTTTATGATTATTACCAGTACCACAGACTCAGGGCAGACCCCGCTGCACCTGGCTGCCTCTGAAGGCCTCCTGGACTGCGTGGAGATCCTCCTGCAGGCCGGTGCAGATGTGTTTGCCCACGACAGCATGGGACACACGCCTCTGGATTTGGCCTGCATCTGGTGCCGCAGAAAGGTCGCGAGGTAAGGAGTTAAATGAACTGTTCACACCAAAATCAAAAGCTAAACTTAAAATTAACTGATTTTTCTAAAAAAACATACTTGTGTGTTTTTGTGTGTGTGTAGGTATCTGAAAAACTGCATATGGAAGTTAGAAAAGAAGAGAGAACTGGAGGAGAGGAAGCTAGTTCAAGCTTTATACAGTGATCTTGTGGACATGGTCAAACTGTATAATGTCAGCAAAAGGGTTAGTATGCTGTGGAAATTAGTTAATCAAATATTCCAAGGTAACGGACCATTAAATACAGTTTCTTATCAGTTCAACATCACTCATTATTTTCAGTTCTTTTTAAGCAATAATGATGTATGAAGTGTATTCTAAGTTCTCATTAATGCATCTATTCATGTACACTCAACATTCAGTTTGCCACTTTTCTCCACGTGTGATTTCAGACACTTATAGATGAGAAGATGGCAGAGTGGGCGAACAAGAAAGGTTTGCCCCACCTGAGGGATTTCTCCCCCAGAGTCGTGGTGAGCAAGTACCACACCCAGTGCCTCTCATCAGATCAGGGCAGCTCTAATGTAAAACATGCCAAGCACCAGCCAAGTGACCCCCGGGAGGATCAGGAGATCACCTCCTCAAAGCTACCTCCAGCACCAGCCCCCAGGCCCTGGAGCATCTACATGGGCCTCCAGCCAGAGAAACCCCCCGCGGTGCCTGACCTCCGGGACAGCGTCACAGTGTGGAGAGACGGCAGCAGCAGGAAGCCTCAGTACAACACCAAGTGGGACGGCACACCTCATGATGCCCCTGACCTGCCTCTGGATGTCCTTGAGAGGGCGTTGTTCCCCAGAGCCTTCCCTTCCAGGATCGTCTCCCCTCGGCACTTTGAGCCACAGGACATTGTGGAGGTCCAGCGCAGAGGATGCCCCCAGGGGCGGAGCACCTCCCCCTGGACAGAGGTGGCCATGCATCTGGCTGAGGTGCTGGAGCCTGGACATTACTGAGCATCTGTGTACAAGCTTCAGCTGGACTTTAAAGTGGTTGGTTGGTGTAAATTAAAACATCATCACCCCCTCATCTGGTATGGAAATATTTCATACAGTTTTACACAATTTAGTTTCAGGTGGAAAGAACATGAGCATTAGAGGATTTTATTTCAGGAGACCTGTGTCATAGAGAGGCCTCTGTACAATCTCACATATAGAATATTAACAGGCATAAAAACAAACCTATTCTCATAAAATATCCAGCCACACCACAACTTCAGCTCAAAGTGTCAAAATTAAAAATGCCACACACTCCACACACCGCAGCTCCAAAAACAGGGTGAACAGAGGGGTGAGCGAAAGGTGAGAAAACCTCAGTGAACTGGGTCACCTGTCACAGATGTACCCCTGCACTTTGACTGATCCCCCCCAGGGAACCGACTCGGGCTCCAGGTGAGGGCTTGTCAACAGCATGTGTGTATAACTGTGAGCTGTGGCCTGTCAACTAAAGGTGTGTGTGTGTGTGCGTGTGTTGGGGTTTTGTCTTTTTCCTTTACTTTGTGAAGCACTTCACACCTCAGTGGGGGTCAAAGTGCACACTTGCCTCAACCTGGTGCCCCCACTGGGACTGCGCCACATGGGACTTGGATAACATAATGCCATTCAGCTGGACAGTCTGGCACACACACACACACACACTCTTAACAAAGTGGAGTTCAGGGTATGACAACAGTTGGAAAGTTCATTGTACTGCAAATAAAATTTAGCAACCCAGTTTAATTTGAAATTATGAGACTCTTGAATATCGACCTGCATAAAAAAAAAAAAAAACATTTAACCCGCAAATTATGTCAACAAAATCTTTTATTATTCAGTTGTGTGCATACCAGCCTACAATGAATCGCACTCAGTAATTGGTAGGAAGAATTTCTGCCTCTTCAACAGTATTTTCATCAGACCATTATGAGCAGCTTTTGTCCCCAACACCTGTAAGCTTGCAAGAGTCACTGCACAGGTTCGATCTTCAGAAGTGCTTTCATTTGTCTTCGATGATCAATGTACAAAAAGCAGTTTGTTATTACTGTGAATTTTTAAAAAGAGTCCTAAAAAGATGGCCAGGTTGCAGAATACAAGCACTGGTGATTAATCAATGTGTAAGATGCAACAAAATAAAAAAATCTGGTGTTGTTGTCATGGACAACTGTCAATCATCCAGAGTGAGAGAGATCTCTTGTAGCTCACCAATTTAAGGGTGAAACATAATCCTTTCTAAGCGCCATTATTTTAACCCCTTTTCATCAATGTGATGCTACAGGGCAGAGCATTTATATCATATCACACTTCGTAATCAGAAAAAAATGTTTCCATAGATCAAAAGCAGATTCCTTATTCCTTCCTAACGACAGACTGCCCTTTTCTCATTGTCAGTAATCTTAATAACAGCTTCTGTGGCGACCTGTGGAATTTTTCTTGCCACTTTTCTCTTTTCTATGATCATTTCACAAAAAAAAAAAACCCTAAGCTTGGACTTCAGGATTAAACCAGAAAGTACCTGTAAGCTGTCTCATTCATCTCCAACCCACCTTCTTCATCCGAGGAGACAACTTTTTAACAGTCGTATTTTGTCTCCTAAACTGTCTCCCATGCTACTCTGTGTATTGAATCCAATGAAGTGTGAGACCTACAACACACAAATCACAGCGGATAGTCGTGTCAAGAGGAAAACTGAAGAAAAGTCAAATGTTACAGGTATTTGGTTGTTACTTTCAAACCCTGCACATACATATTTTAATGCCAAAGCTTAAAAAATGTCCAACGTGACAATAAGAAAGCATTGCGCTACAGACAGAATCCCCTCAATGAGGTCTCTAGTAGATGTTGTTGGCAGTCAGTACAAACAGACAGAAAGACAACGGCGGACAAACGTGGCCTGTGTAAACTAGTCGGCTCATCCAGCAGGAAGCTCTGTTCTGTTCATTGGTCCGTCCTCTTTGTGTGCTCTCCTTCCTCTTTTGGCCACTGCTTCTTTTTAGTCCCATCCAGAAACAAATCTGCACAGTCCTTCCTGCTTCTCCTTAATCTCCAACACACACACACACACACACACACACTCATGCACCCCCGAGCCCCAAACCTGAACCCCGAGTCCGAGCTCCTCAGTACATTTTCTGTCGGCTGGGCAGCACTGCCTCCTTGAGGAAAGAGAACACAAGAAGGATGCCTGACCTCTTCCCCCTCTTGCCCTTGGTGAAGTAATTAGACACCACGTCATCTAAAAACAGAAAAAAAGGTAATTGTCTTTAATTATACCATCCATCAGTCATCAATGCCCACTTATCCTGTACAGGACAGCAGGGGGCTGAAGTCTCTGTAAGTGGATTTTTACAGTGTGCGCACACAATGTGACCAAAAACATTAACCATGTAAGTAAAAGTAAAGACAGTTGATACAGATACAATAACTGATCTCACTAAGGAACACTTAGGAAAACATTTGCGCCCAACGTGGGGCTCGAACCCACGACCCTGAGATTAAGAGTCTCATGCTCTACCGACTGAGCTAGCCAGGCTGCTAATAACTGTGGAGCTAAACCTGATATCATCACTTAAACAGAGGCATGGCTCTCACTTGATACAATCCATTTTTGGCATTATACACTAAATTCTCACTCCACTGAGAACATGAATCGATGCACAGACTGCCACACTACTCAGAGCTTTAACTGCTGCCACTTCTCTTAACAAAACAACCTTAAACTGAAGAATTAAAAAAAATCTCTGTGTCTGTGTCCTGTGTCTGTTTTCCCTGAAGAGAAGCTCACCTCCTTGTTGTATGGTGGACGGAAGCACATTTTCCCCCGCTGACAAAGACACAAAGAAAGCGAAGGGGATCACCCACAGGCAGATGGTGAAGTAGGCCAGCACCTGAGGCCAACCAGAACATAGTGGAATGTTATTCTTAGCGAAGGAAACGCAACAGTAGAAAATGTTTCCCCAATTTATAAAAACAACTTATGACTGATTAGATTAGTTTGAATAATGAATCATAAATCTGAGATGTGAAAATACCACCCACTGCAAATGCCTACCTCTGAGAACGGGTAATACTCTTGTGCAAAGTACTGAAAGGCCATGTAATGGTTCACCACCACCAACACTGCAGAATGAAAACAAAGGAAACAATGTTAGAGAAAGAGAAGCAGGACAAGAACGGACATCATTGACATACAGTGTGCTCTGACTCAAACTTAATTACACACAATATTCTTCTTCTTAATGAAAGAATGCTGTCTTTTTAGTTGCACATTAATAGCAGAGCCCACGTATCCGTTCTCTGTTTTAAGAAATAAACAGGTAAAGAATCCAAAGGCCACTGTGCCTGTCACACTGACCACAGGAGAGGATGAAGTTGGGGGAGCTCAGCAGTATGTAGGGGAAAGTCTGCAAGAGGCCGAAGTACACCAGGTTGGTGAAGAGGCCGACTCCCACCATCAACACTGGGAAGCCTTCAAATACATAGAGCCCTGCCAGCACACCTGTCGAGAACTGGACACATTCAACACGTTAAGTGAAACAGCGGTTCGACAGAGCAGCAGTTAGTTATGTAACTTCTACTACGGTGTATTCTTAAAAGCAAAACCTACTCACCAGTATCATGTATTTTATTATTCGACTGGTGGCTACTGTGTATTCTTCTATTAGTTCTGCCAAGTAGTACAGGCCAGCAGCTGGGTGAAGACAAAGAATAGGTGGTGATAAGGAAACAGGAAAAATGCTTTGTGTCATTGTGGCTACATGTCAAAACAAAGCACAGATAAAACACACTTAACTAAATACATAACAAAATAATCACTGATGGCAATACATGTTTTTATTAAATTCACCACTTCAGCTGGTAAATGATTTAATGTTTCAAATACAAACATTATTTAATTATAATGATTTAGTAGTGATGACACCAGACATCGTTTTCCTGTGGATGAAACACTTGTCCCTGTCTTTACAATAATCAACATTTAAGCTTGGACTTGACACAATACAATAGTTGTGGTACCAGTACCAAGGTGATACTATTATTGAATATCTTACTTTGAAGAATAATAAGTTACAAAAAGTTCTCAAATGGTTGACTTTTGGCAAAACTTGTATAAAAAAAGCAGAGTGTGAATCTGACCAGATATTCAAGGCCAACTTTCAGTACTTGACAGTTTTCTATCCTTGATACTGAGGATGGCGCCTAAAAGGGATTAAGATTCAATACCTTGCCCTAGTCAAGAGCCAAGGTGAAGCAAGACGGATAGACCAAATGATATCAGTCCATTCAAGTTGATAAAAAAAGAAACTCACAGCCAAAAAGAGGCAAATGATCAAACTATCCAAAACACATGCTCTGGAGGCTGAGAGGATGATGGCTCTCAGAATAAAAAGGCTCATGGAGAGTTCGTGTTCATGTCACGCAAAGGCAATCTGCACTTTCCAGAGTAGAGAGAAAAAGGGAGAGAAGACAGCAGCAGCAGTCTGCCTTTCACTTTTAAAATCCACATTTGTCTGCTAGCACTTTGGTGTTGGACATGTTTCAGTACTTTACAGATTTAGTTCAGTGGGTACTCAAGAGTATGACTCAATTCCTAGTATCTGTTGATAAAGTGGGAAGATACTGGCATTGGTATTGATGTCAGGATAGCAGTAAGGGAGCTCATTGGTTAAACATGCTCTTTCACCTCGTATCGTTTACAGTATTACACTGTTACAAAGCAGGTTATGAGAGGCAACAAACACTGGGAAAGGCAGTCATTGGTAATAAATAATTTATAATATTTTGCCAACAGTTTAACCATGTATCTAATACATTTGTTAAAGATTAAAAACATAATTTCTTAATACTTTACAGTATAGACTCAGTACAGTTATAAGCCATTAGTGAGAGATGTGAGAAATGATTTTGGATTTTGTTGATTCTTTCTGTTAGGCAGTAACACAATACAAAATGTTAATAATCTGGTAGTAAAACAGATACTTTGCAGTCCTCATGATTTGTGACTGGAGGGGTCTTTGCAATGAATTTAAGAGATACTAGAGATAAAAAGACAAAGCAAAGGCAACACCAGTTAACGTGGCAACCCAACAGTTGTCCTTATTACTGCCAATGCTAGCACAGAGCGTTAACTAAACAATAAAGAAATACAGGTACAGAGGCCTAACAAGTATGACAGTGTGAGACTGGGTTACACTGACTGAGTCTGAGAGTCAGGAGCCACACCTGGCAGCTGCAGTAGGTGTTACGTGGACAGACAGGCTCGCTGCCACGTTTCATTTAGAAGTTTTGAAGCAAATTAAACATACTGTTGGCCACATGTTAGTCAGCCAACTTACCAGCTAAGCTACTGTATTATCTAATGTAAACAAATGAACATATCCTCAAGCTAACGTCAATAAGGATTAAAGTTTATATGCTAACTCCTGCTACTACACGCTGCAAAAGCATGTTACCCAACTAACGCTTTACTGGAAGTAAAACTTTATGACCACACTATTTGTTGATGCATCAACCGACGGATTAATTTGTGTCAATAAACCCTGGAGAGCCGGGGAGAGGGGGAGATAGAGCTAAATGCTAACTGTTACTAGCAAACATTACATTCAGCATAAGTGTTTCCCATGTCCTATGAAATCTATGCAGAAATTTAGAGATTTAACAACGATACACTATAATATTTTCGCTAAATGCCCTCTAGCCTGAAAGTAGGCAGCATTGCCATGTTTTAAAATTTTAAAATAAAACCTTTTCTACTTGTAGTGGGGAGTTAGCTAGCTAGCTAGCTAGCTATGTGAGCAGGTATCGATATTTCGGTTAAATAACATGCGTAACTTTTTTTTATTCTTGAGGAAGAATTACTATTTATATCTGCATTTCGCTATTAAAACACTGGCCAATGCTAAAGCGGTCATCGCTTTGTGAAACGGGGCCCCATTATTGTATAATGGTGCCACTTCGCCGGCTGGTTTGGTCCGCTAGCATTAGCAAGCAAATATTAGCTCGTACGTTAGCACTTGCAAGGATTGTCAGCATGCACTTACCTATTGCAAGAGTGACGAAGGATATTTGGACCACCAACGACAGCCAGCTGAGTAAATAAATAAACCACATCTCTCTGCATATGAAACAACACACAAAAATAAGAAAATAATACAGAAAACCAGCTAGCTAACTGCTAACTAGCACTGGTCAGAGTTCCTCCCTCTGTGTTTTCAGTACAGGCTGAAGAAACTAGAGAAGAAGGGCCTCATCTTCAGCAATGACAGGTGCGTCGTGGTGGTAGCGCCATCTGTGGTTGGAGGAGAAGAGCAGTAGTCTGACATGTCTCAAAACATGTTGCATTTGATCCCTAAGATACACAGTAATACAACATATTCAAGTGGTATATAAGATGCTAAATTCATTATGTCATCAGGCTGGCATCTGTGACTCCGTTACTCCATTACTCTGTTACACTGTTACTCAGTACCTCTGTGACTCTGTGTACATCCATTCTTGTGCAGTGATAATTGCTGACAAATTGCTAATTAATTAACATGATAACTTAAAAGTAGAAACCTCCTACACCATAGATGGTCTATGTGGGGTAGATGATCTGATTAGATTTTGTTGTGCTTCCTGCACATATGAGTGAGGTAAAACAGATTTTCCAAAACCTCTGTTAGCATTCTTGATGACAAACTATTAGCATACATGTTCTTTTGTCAGGGAGGCCATGGCAGGACATAAGGTGATCCAAGTGCGGCTTGATTTTTATTTTCCAGACAGAAAGAGACTTCCAATTCTGCGGGCGAGTAACCCCTTATTTTGCACTTGCTTTGTTCTCAGAGATTTGAGTTTCAGAAATTTGTAACTATGTCAAATGAAACAGCATGTGGGGCAAACTAGGGGCCACACCATTGATTCTTACCTGGTTTCTCCTGGGTTTTGGGCTCGGTTACATTTGTACCTTTGGTAAACACAGGGTGCAGTTAGGAGGATTCCTGACAGAAACAAATTTCACAGAAGTAGGCGATCTAAGTGGCAGCTATGATTAGAGCAGGTTGAATTTTCTGGGAAGCTCACTCACCTGGAAAACACAGGACCTGATTTTCAAAAGGAAGGAAGATAGTGCTTTCAGACAGCACCTTACCCCAGCAATATTTAAAAGGTGCGATATATGGTGCTTTATGGGCATCGACACATGTTGATGTTTTTTACTCAGACCATGGTTGTCTCTCCATTAAATTTGTATTGATTTCTCTGCGATGTGCATGGTCTAACATTAATCAGTTCTATAGAGATCAGAGGAGAATTGTTAAGAAAGGGAAAGATGTATAATTTTGGATCCAGTCCTTGTGAGAGTCATTAACAGATGCTTGCTATTATCAATATGAGTATAAAATACAGGATCAGTTTCAGAACTTCCCATCTCTTTGTCTCTCTCTCTCACGCACACACTTGCTGTTGTGTATGAATTCAATAACATGGAGCTGGCAGCCCACATTACTGTATCTCAAAAGCCAACACCTTTGAGATTGAGGGGAGAAACAATTAAAAATGTATGCCTGAGAGTGAAAAGGCAGACCTTCTGGTAAAAAGAGCTAAATAAAGTAAATATATAATGTGAAACAGTGTGAAGACACTAAAATGGTGTCAGAGTCAAAGGTGAGTAATTTCATCCCCTTTTCAAATGCTTTTAACAAAGGTAGATAGGCAGATAGGTAGGTGGCATGGTGTGAGGGTGTGTGTATTCATGCATGCATGCACACATATATACAGTATCTGTGTGGAGGTGAGAAAACAAAAGGCGACTTGCTGCATATAAAGATACTTTCAGGAGGGAGAGCACAGATCACCTGAGGCTCTTAGCTCAACAACACCTCTGGGCTCTGGGTGTGAGAGCTTTAATGTGCCTAAATAAATAGCGGCCTCCTTCCTTCTGCTGGATCGAGCTTTAAGAGGCAGACACCTCGGGAGAGAAGTGGGCAGGGGTCTTTGTATTCAAGGGTGTTTTTTTAACGGCTCAGGCTATTTTTCATCTATAGCCTGTAGCATAAAAATTCCTGTAACTTGCACTCAGGTCACCTGAAACCTAAGCACTCAGAAAGAATGATGTTGGACATTAAACACGGCTGAAGGAGCTCCATTTCCTTTGACACGCAACAAGTACTGGCTTTTTGGAGCAGACTTGGGTTAAGTGGCATTTGAAAAATGCTTTTCTTTGTTTTTGTTTGGTCATGAATGTGAGATTTGATGCTCATTTGCAACAAAACCCCTACAGTCTGGAGGAAAAAACAAACATTAAGAACTGTTTTCTGACAGTATTTGATCTAGAGATGATTACAACTCAAGTCACTACTAAACGTTTTCAGCAGAGACTGAGGACAACCAATGGTTTGCTGACATTTATTGTAAGGGATCATGGGAGCAATGGTTTCATGTAGCAATTAAATGCAAAGATATAATTGATTCCTTTAAAGTCAAAGTAAAAAATACAAAAAACATCCATACAAATCAAAAAACACATCTGCAGCTCATCAATATATAAAACACCAATGACAACTGCAGTGATGTTCAAATGTGAAAAGTGAAGGATTCTGACTTCTCTCAGTTTTCGTGGCTGATGATCAGCGCTGAGGCTCTGATCCGAGAATCTCTCTTCTCCCTGTTCTGCTTCAGCCTCCGGAGCACAGGAGCGCTGCTGCTCTCGCCTGCCCAGGGAGCGTCTCCCGCTGCTGGGACACTCTGTGCACCTGGCTGGGGGTCTGACCAAGAGATGACCACATCCTCAGGTTAGGCATGAATCCAGAAACTGAAGGATGGGCTATAGCAGCTGATCACAGTGATATTATAACGCACTATGTTCTCATGATCAATATTGCAGAAGCTAAAATACTATATGCCCCAAACAGACCACTTAAACACAAGACACCTGATAATCACAACAACAGCAGTATCAGTCAACAGATGCTAATAAACAGAGCAGCATACCCTGTGTGTGGGTTGAGGAGGACGAGTCCTGGTTCTCCCCCATCGCTTTTCTCCTCCTCTGGAGCACCAGCAGGAGCTCTGCCTCCCCAACATTACGGCCAAATCCCCTCCTGGACGGCACTCTGCGGAGCTGCTGACGTTTGATGTTGTCCTGGTGTGTTAGATGGTTAAAGATATTTCAAAACGCAGCACAATACAATACAGCTGCATATTCACATTCTGTCAAAACAAAAGTGAGCGATATTTGGGTTTTAAATTACTACCAGCATTCCTTTCAGCTCCACAACAGCTGATTTTCTGTTTTCACTCTGGTCCTGTAAGGAGATTTGGTATTTGAAGAAACAGTTTCACAGCTGTTTTATTAATATTTTTAAATGAACAAAAGTATAAAGATCACTGACCTTCCATGTGCTGTCATCCTCCTGTGAGCAGAGAGGGTGGATGGTAAGATCAGAGTTTGTTATACTACTTTGGATTTGAGTTTTGTACTGTAAGTTCCCTTAAAGAGCCATCATCTGAATGATTAAAATGCAAATACAGATTACAGTCACAAACTATCGTCTACCTGTACTTTCTTGATGGGCCTCAGGACGATGCCTTTCTTTATTCTCTCCATCATTTCATCCACTGCTTTTGCCTTCATGTCCAACAAGGATGATGGTTCTTAAAGAATAAAAAGTGATAAAAATATATTCATATTGTAAGCTCATTATCTGTGTTTCTACTTTGTACTTCCTAAAGAAAACCTCTTTCACATCTTGGCCAGTTCTACATCAGATACAAAGCTGAAACAACAAGAATAAAGATTAAGAATTCCAATAATAATCAAGATTTAAAGCTTTTACTCCTTCATGGGAAAGAAAAATTGTAAAAGGAGACTCACTGTTTGGACCACCTCTATTGACTCCATCTTTCCTCCTGCTCCTCAGGAAATCAAGTGTACTAGATACAGAGAGAGAGAAGTCAAATTATCATATTCAGTGGACTGGTGTTTTAGAAGTTGATATTCTATTTCACAGTGTTAGACACTAACCTAACCAGCTTTGTTCCCCTGTGCTCTACTATGGCTCCTGAAGCATGCATAAATTCATCATTTTCAAAAACGCAAACTCGTGTTTGAGTCTTTTTTTTCTTGTCACATCAGGATGTAAAAAGCCTCTGAAACAGTGTTTGAACAACTAAGACAGTTCACTGAAACTCCCCATCGGTTTAACGGTGGAGGAGGTTAAACGTACTTGATGACAGTAGTGGGAGGTGGAGGAGGAGGAGGCGGTGGAGGAGGAGGAGGTGGAGGCGGAGCGGGAGTGGATTCCTCCACTGGTTCATCAGTCGCATCTTTTGTGTTCAGTGTTTCTTGTAACTGTTTCACTACAAAGACAATGAAACATAAGTATCAGTACCATGAAGCATTGTTTGCTATGAATGAGTGTTTTCTCCTCCAGCAGCTACCTTCCTCCTGGAGCTGTGTGACGGTGCTGTTAGCCTCAGACAGCTGAGTCTCCATGGCCTTTCTCTCCACCTCACTCTTCTCCAGCTGCTCTCTCAGGCTCTGCAGCTCAGAGAGGACGCTGCTTTCCTCTGCAGCACTCTGTTTTACCTGAGCACAGCCATGAGAGAAACATGGGATATTATGAAGAAAACCAATGGATTTCGCTTGTGTATCATGACACCTGCTTTCATCACCTGCACCTGGTCCTGGTAGTAGCGTTGTATCTCACTCAGGGTTGTGCTGATGTTGGTTATTTGTTCCAGCGCCTGCTGCAGCTGCAGGCCGGTCTCCGAGCTCTGCATCAGCATCACGCTCTGCCTGTGGGCCACCCTCTGCTGCTCCAACATCTGACAAGACAAACCAAACCTAACTTCACCTTTTGACATCTTCGTAACATCTTCAATTATTCGCTTCCACGAAAAATGGAAAAAGAAATACATCAGTGACAATGAACCACAATTAGAGGGGAAAATAAATGGAGATCTGAATGGCTAGTTGTTAATTTTCTCCCCCCTAGGAGGTTTTCACAATGCAGGGAAAATGTTTTCAAACCAAATGTTCGACGGAACAATGACTTGACAAAGCTACAAAGCCTTGTTAGAATTACTCATCTGTTTCATTGAAGGGTAACAATGCAAACAGGATGATTTATCTGTGAGACAAAGCATCATTTTTCTACATTATGGTAAGTGCTTGTAAGGAAGGGTGAAAAATGTCAGGCTTTGCCTTGATTCACTGGGAAAATTAGATTCTTTCTTATATGGTGAGACAAATATTTACACCAGTTATGTTAATAACTGTGGTTTAGAGCTCATAAATAATCAGCAACACAAACAAACCTTTTGTTACTTCGAATGAGCTTTTGTGAAGTTTAATATTGTATATATAAGTAAAACATGGGTAAAGCACAGTACATTATTCATCTGTTAACAAAAGGGAACCAGCTTGGTTTCCCATGCAGAGATAAATAACAAAAGTGAGACAAGTCACAGGAGATAACATATGAAAGATGCTGATACAACAGCAGTCACACACACAACAACAGCCACATACAAGTGATCAAGTAATAAATAAAAAGCCAATCAAAAGTGATGCGCTTGAAAATGTGACCAATAACATAGGTCATAAATATGAAAGAACACCTTAAGAAAATCAAATATTTCTCTCATTCTTTAATATACTGTATGTAGTCATAATAAACCAAAGAGGAGTCTAGAGATACTGAACTCAGGGGTCCAACCTCCTTAGTAAAAACTGTAACTGTAAGAATTTTTCCATGTGCTCCAAAAAAAAAAGGCAAAATTTTCAGATTTCTTTTGATTTTCTGCACATTTAATTATTCATTTAACTGCTAAGCTGCATGTTCTGTGGAGTTTATCCCCCTACATGATACTGTTGTTTCAGTAATATAATTCTGGTAGAATATTTTTCTTTTTCATTTTTTTTAAAATATAAATATGGCCAGAAACAGACTAATTTTAAATACGTTGGCCCCCAGAAATATCAGAATCTAAAAAACCTATCATGTGTAATTTGTGTGTAATAGTGGTCATTAAAACGCCCTGATTCTCACATACAACACAGAGGACATGACCTCTCTGTGCTCTGGGCGTATTGGATTCATAAAGCTTCTCTGACAGGTTGTGCAGATATTTTTTGGGGAACAGGCTCATCATCAAAGAACAGGAAGTAAGAAAAAAAATGGTTTTCATTTCTGCGTTTTTGTACCGTCAGGACAAACTGAAGCAGCAGGTTTGGTGAGCTCTCTATCAGGACATGCAACACGGGGCTGCGCGCTGCAAATTACACCGCTCTAATCTCTGGTCTCCCTTCAGCAGAGACCAATTTTCACACAGCAATTAGCACAATTATTTCATACATACAAACACACAGGCCCTAACCATACACAGCAACACAAAGAGACAAAGATGCACACACACACACACACACACACACACACACAAACTCCAAATTGTTTCCTGTTTGAGGCCCTGCATCATTATACCACCATGCATCACAGAGAAGAGGTGTGAATGGTTGGTGTTTTCAAAACACATGAAAACAGACAAATAGTAGTGCATACAAGAGGCATTCAGCACAGGGGGGTCTTTTATCATGAACTGAGAGTAAAGGGGCTGAATTGTGTGAACAGTTGGGGGTCCTTTTCACAGGTAAGGACCCCTGCGAGGCAGCCCATTGTGCGCCTGTCCAGTAAATGGAGGACACCGCGCACAAAGGCGACAATTGCTATATGCTCGGCAAAACATAAAGGTGTCAGGCAAAGACAGGTTGTGCTTAAAGACCACTATTCTCCTTCAGCAGCAGTGATGACCACTAATTACAGGGAAGGGAGGGGCTAAATAGGAAGGGAAGGGAACAGAGAGGCGTTTTTTGAAAGAAGAGGCCTTCATTATGGGAGCAGGTGGGGCAGCAAAAAACTGTGCTCTCTGTGTGTGTGTGTTTGGGTATGTGGATTTTAAGTGAATTGGTGTCTTCCCAGCATGTGTACGAGTGTGTTTCTGCTTTTGTCTTTGTGTGCGTGTGAATGCGTCGCCCCACACAGCAAGAGAGCCCGGATTTGACCAAAGTGTCATCGGTGTGAAAACAGAGAATGGAGACCCCCTCTCCTGTCCCACCACATCAGCTGCTCTCTGACAGAGGAAGTGTGTGCCCCCCTCCCCAACACAAAGCCCCTGTCCAAGCATCCATCAGCTGCCCGAAGGTCAGCGCTAACACTCCTGCTCCCCGTCCTGTGGCACGACCTGTCACCTTCAGTATCTATAGGTGTGAATATATGACAAAATGTTTCATGCCATGCTGAAAACACACACACACACACACACACGTATATGCACGCCACGTGCTCAGACCTGGTGGGCAAAGACTTCAGCGTGCTGCCGGAGGCCCTCCTCCAGCTCCAGTCTCTGAGACATTTCTGTGAACTCCTCTGTGACAAGCTGGGAAACTGCACACACAGATAGAGAGAGAGAGAGGGGTGAAAAAAACATGAAAATTTAATGCCATTTATGATGGCATTCACGGCATTAATGACATTTTAACCAACAAATCCAAAATGAAATAGAACTGAAATAAGCAGTTATTCATAGATTAGTCAATTAGCAGAAAATTGATCGTTTGACAATTGATTAACCACGTTTAGTCATTAATGGAGTAAAAATCCCATGTATTTGCCTATATTATGAAGATTTGTTGCTCTTCTCTGTTCAATGTAAAACTTTACATTAAAGGGTCAGTTCACCCGAATTACAGTAAAAATGTCATCCTGTGCTCCTCCATTATATTGTCGAGGTAACAGAAACCTTTTTTTTTTTTTTTATGAATAGAGACTGTAGTGCTGCTGTTTTGTATGTGGGTGAACTGACCCTTTAAATACTTTTAGATTTTCAGTGTTGATTATGAACTGGAAACAAGGAAAGATGCCACCTTGAGACTGGGAGCTTGTGAAGGCCATTTTTTCTAGAATCAATAACTGATTATCTGGTAGTTTGTTTCAGCAGTGGTGTGAGGAGGACTTCACCTCGTTTGATTTTATTCATGGTCTTGGTCTGTTTGTTCATTCTCCTCAGTATAGCCTCTTTCTCTTCAACCTCCAGAGCTAGCTGCAATAAAATGTCTGTGATAAGGCTGGTATGAACACACACACACACACACACACACAGTGATGATGACAGTGACGTACCTGCTCTCTGAGTTGGGCCTGCTGTTTGGTTAGATCATCTACTTCTTGCTCCAGCTGCAGCTTCTCAGCCAGCAGACCATCCACTGACGCCTGTAGCTCTGACACACACACACACACACACACACACACACACACAGAAAGAAGCTTATGATGAGTTATAGACCTCAACACAACATCCCAATAAACAATCAAAAAACAAGTCGTGAATCTGGGTTGAAACACTTTTTTGGGCAAAGAACAAAACTGGCATCAACATTGAAATGATCCTTTTTCTAGTTCCTCTATGATGATGATCTGATCATGGATGTTTTTGAATCACGTTAATACAGAAAGTCATGATGCTTTGGAAGACATGAGCTGCTATAAACAAAGCTTTAAATTGTTCCCCTATGGTTTGCACAGGAAACTATGTGACCAGACCTTTAAGTAAAGCAAGAAGAGGAGAAGAGAAACACCAAACTAAACTGACTTTATCATAAATATATGAATTAACTACAGATAACAAAGTGAATCAAGTGACTTCGCATGACGAGTACTTTTGTCTCACCTGCGATCTTAGCTTGGCTCTCCAGCAGCAGCTGTGTCTCCTCACCACCGCTGTCCTCGCCAGCATCAACCACGTCACCATTGACTGAGGGGTCAGTGTCTGGGGCAAGGGTCACAGCAGTAAGGTCTTCAGGCAGCTCGGGGATGAGCGGCATCAGCATCTGGCTCTGCCTCTTCAGGACTTTGTTCTCTTTGGTCACCTAGGCAACAGAGGAGGTGATGGTGAGGCGTGGAAGTGGTTGATGTTGGTGTTATTTAATTTTATTAGTATAAAAAACAAAGGTGAGATGAGGTGAGGTGAGGGTGTATCACCTGAGCTACAGTATATGAAGCTGCAAGGAAGGAACGACAAAAGTGATCCATATACATACCTTGACAGCCAGCGCCTCAGCACTCTCCCTACATGACCGTTCAATTTGGAACTGGAGCTCCAGGACATTAATCTCTTTCAAGAGCTGATTGGAGACTAGAAATGAAGGGAGGTGAAGTTGTTAGTCATGGTCTTGTCAGAAAAAGAGATGGGAGATTTGAATTAAAGTTGCACAGAATCAACTTAAAACTAATAGTTAGTATCCTTAGGTGTAAATTTCAATCTGAGTGGTTTTCTGTCTACAGTGTGTGTTGGCCCGGCTGAATAAACTGAAGAAAATGAAAACAAATTCTAATTCTCACCTTCCTCCAATTCAGACAGTCTCTGATTGGCTTCATCCCTCTGCTTTTCCAGGAATTCATACTAACAATCAATCCAACCACCAGCACACACAGGACGAAGCAAAACAGGAGAAAGATATCAATTATATACCAACAAACATGCATTTGATTTTTGTTCACGTTTTCTTCTATTTCCACCGACAGGTAAGAAATATAATTTCATTTGTTCCTGTTAATCTAATCAAGTTTGAGTACTTGTACTTTTTAAAGTATTTTAGTCTGCAGAGTATTTGTAAATATGTCTTTAAAAAAGAAAGAGGGAGAGGTTTGTGAGGCAACAGTACATCTACATGAGGTATTTAGTGTTTCCTCCTCTGCTGATTGTCTCTAATGCACATTATAAAGTGGCATTAATTAACAGGTAATTTACCGCCTGTCACCATCAGTGATACCTGAATGTCTCCCTCATCTTCAGAAGATAAACCACTCTCTCCGTCAGACTCTGTGGGAAACAGAAAATCGTTTTATCTTCACACAACAGATGGTTTGTCAAATGGGCAGTGGCAGCAGAAAACAGGGAACACGCTCAGTGGGAGGCGAGATCAGCAAAGATCCTCACATCCTGTCAGCAAAGCTGCAAGAGGAACTTCAGCAGGCTGTCTGTGGGAGGTCGCCCAGAGATATACAGGAAGTGAAATTACAGAAGGATCATGAATAAATGTGTTTCACTTTCAGTGGCGTCAGACTCACAGTAGTTTACAACTTTGGCTTCACCTCATTCAAAACCCTGAGAGCTTTGTTGTTCTTAAAGCAAGGTTGGCCAGGTTGGCTGGTTACTGTGTTTCCACTCTTTGTGTTAAGCCATCTCCTTCTTCTACAACTTTGAAAGACTCACAATGGACAAATAAAAATGGTCAAAACTCGAGCAGCAATACTAGAGATAGCATCTTTTTTATTCGACACATTCTTCAGCCTTTGTGCTCACATTACACTCAATGCAACTTAACCACCAGCAGTTTGATCGGCGTTTCAGGCCTGTTATGCTTGTGGCAATAAACGTAGCAGAGATGAGCTACAGACGTCTGGTAAGATCACTGCTTTCTAACATCACACCCACAGATTATTTCTCATTTTCAAACTTGTAGTCCTCAGAGGCAGCCAAAGCTGACTCAACAGACATCACTCAAAAGACTTCTAACATATGCAGGAGTATTCCCCAAGACCTGTGAACAGACTGCACAAAGTTTCCCTTTAAATGAAACTAATTTAAGCGTGTATAAAAACTATTTAATCGAGACTGAAGAATGCTCAACAGGTTTTTCAAAACTTATCACCTACACAAAACAAGACATGAATTCAATATCATATTGAGCTTCTTCATGCACTGAATCCCTAATATTAAAATAAACAGTCATGAACAAAAGTGTTAAGCTAGATCCCCTTTATTATCTCACTTAGCCCATAATAAGTAGCATGACTTATCCAGATACGGAGAGTCTTTTTGAAACTCTAATAGTCATCATGTGACTAAAAGAAGTATCTCAGCAGCACTTTATATCCACATTATCAAGTCTTACCTGCAGCTGCACTGTCCTCAACTTGGACCCACATTTTGCCGTCTGTTCACTTTTCAAGGTTTTAGCTCCTTGGGAAACTAAAGTAAGCTGCACATTCCAGCACAAACAAAATCCTGCCTTCTCTCTGAGCAGCACTCAGCTTATTATGAAGGAAGCAAGTGGGAATTTGTGCGTAACTCTCCCCCTCTGCCACGATTTCAAAAAAAGGAACTTATACTTTACATTGGCCAAAAGACCATTTTAATCATCATAAGTTAATGTGGCTCTGTAGCTAATAGAGAGAGTTTTAATGTATTTTTTGACTATTTGTTTGGTTTTACTCTTGATGTTACTGGTAACTTAGAGGAAGAGGTGGGTGATCTTTTCCCTTCCTTACAGTGAAAGGGGGAAAATGTAGCCTTTGTCCATTCATGTGGTCTCTGAGGGACAACACTGTCTCCCTGCTGCAAGATCAATGTCACTCAAACAGCTGGGGCAAAGGCAAAGCTGCTTTTATTCCTCTATTAGCATCTGTGCTCAAAGTTCATGACCTCTGAAACATCAGACACCTGCCATGGGAACCAAATTCTGTGGGGTGATAAATCGCGGGATGAAGGCAGCGATGATGTTGATGACATACATTTCTGCACAATGAATAATTTAAAAAGTTCAAATTTCTCATTCTTGATTCCATTTATTTATTCACCTACCTTCCAGGAGCTGATTTATAGTACACTGAGAGCTCGTCCAGGGTTAAGCACGCCCTGCATTCAGCTCAGGGTGTTTGATTTAACCTTGCTTGGTGCACCAGACTTGTGAGGTTTTGTACGTCAAGGTTTAAAGGAAGGATAAGTGGCTGTTTACCAATCTAAAGGAGAATCCAAAACCAACAATGCATTACCCCAACTCTCAATACTCTCTGACTCCCCTACCTTGTCAGTGGGTCTTTCCAAAAATAAGTGGGCACTGTAGTTTTTACCAAACATTACACAAGCAGGAATAAACTGTACATTTACTGGGGACTATTTTCAGCTGTGGATGAATACACATTTTACACTCAACTAAGTATTTACAGCAACAGGACAGTGTGTGCTATTAAATCAAAACAAAAAGTGCCCAAACCCAAAAAGTGCCCATATTCATTACAGTGAAGAAACAGGTACAGTATAATGGCTGGAAATGCTTTTTTTTGTTGTTGTTGAATGAATGAAACTTTCTCCACCGCACAGAATTTGCAGGGATATATTTGAGTGGATAGTGGGTGAACAAAACACAGGTCCTTGATACCAGAGTTTGTATCTTCATGTTGTAACGTTTAGACAACAACAACAGCACTGTACTTAAGGTTAGTGAAAGATCGATTTCAGTTAAATGTTATTCAGAAAGTCATGTTTAATGCATTGTGAACATTTTCTGTATCAAACCAGACCATGATCTTTCCCTAATCTTAACCAAGTGCTGTAAGTGTGTTAACCTAACAATATAGCAGCTTAACAATGCTGTAGTTACTACAGCATTTTTAAATTAGGTTTTGGTTATACAGACAATACTTGTGGGATCAATTTTTTGTTGGTTTTGGTGTTTTCATAGGAACTCCCAACAACAAGAAAAATATTGATTGTTGCCAAACTCTTCCCAGAATCTTTGAATTGCCTTCAAATACTCCTCGTGGCTGAAAACAAAGTCTAACAATGCTCCTAGGTTTTGTCTTGTGGAATAATTTCACACAGATTATTCCAGTGTCCACAAACATTACAAAAATGTCCACAGGGTGCATTCAGTGAGTTATAAAATTCATAAATCATTAATGGCAGCCTTGGATAACTGTTTTTTTAAATTCCAGAAGACATTGGCTGCAAGATTTCTTTATTTGCAACACAAACACGTCTAATGATTCCTGTCAAAAACAGGTATTCTGAAATAATCAAAAAACTTCATTGAAATTTTTCTGCTTTTAAACGGCCCTCAATACACAAGCGGATGGCCTGTACAGCTGAACGACAAAAAGCTGCTGTGAGTCATGGTGGTGACGTCCTTGTGATTAAAATGAGTCTTTTCTCTCTCAGTGTGTTGCTCTCTTTACAGGCACCACCTGAACACCACAACCTCCTCCAGCCTGTCACCCTGACCTTTACTAATGATTCTTCACCATGTTAATAAAGGTGAAATTGTCACTTAACATTAGCCGTTGTCTGGTGTTTCTTGCAGCGGGCGACATTGTCAGAAAAACTCTGTGCTCATTAAAACTGCGTCTTTAAATTCTGGTTAAATAGAGACAGATTAGAAAGGAAGCAGCTTTTATTTTTGAAACAATACACAGACTAAACAAGGCTGGCTTTGGGTTTCAGAAAGCCTTTGGCATTTATATCTGTGCTTTTGTCTCATTTGGAGTGAAGCATTTCACTTAAAACAGTGGTTTTACAACATGCAGGACAGATTTGCTACAAAAAATTGATTTAAAAAAATTATTGTACTTTTGTAATAAGTACTCTCTGCTGACTTCTTTTGACAGATCTTTTGTCTAATTAATATCATCACAATAATATCTTACAATCATTATTCAACCTACTGGCATTCATAAGCAGTGCATGAACATATAACTCTTATAACTCTAAAAAGTAATAGACAAAGTATTTATTAATGTGTTAACATTGGAGAGGTTATAACTACTAACATTATAAAGTACATTAAGAAACACTTGAAAATGTCATTATATCTGTTCACAACAACATCATAGTGTGTTATAAACCATTTATAAACTGTAACGTTTATACACAGTAGCCTATAGTTACCAAGCTATTACTTGGTGGAGATCATATGTGCTGATTGCAGTATGTTTTTTGAACTTAAGATGTTTTTTCAATTTAAAGATGATCGTTTTAAAGCTAAATAATAAATAAATAAATAACAGACTGAGCATTTCCCCACCAGAATTTTACTCCTGACAATGGAACTGAAAATAAAAATATCTGATAAATGGTTTAGATCTTCATGTTGGTCAAATAAAATTTACAGACAAATGAACAAAAATTTTTTTTCAAAAATTAAAATTAAAGATGTTATTTTTATCACTGTAATAAATGTAAATATTTGTTGATATAAACTTTAAAACTTTAAAAATGTATTTTATTTATTCATTCATTCATACATTAATTTATTTAGTGTCTTGGTGTTTTATATTAAAAGCTCAGTATCTGTGCTGTGCTGGATTAATAAAACACAGTCACTGAGATTTTTTACAGTAGAATTAATCAGATTTGCTCGTTGTTGTGTTTCACAGCCACAGGCTACATGTGCTGCAGCAGCAGAAGGCATGACTGATCAGGGGGAAAGTCTATTTTAAGCTGCAACTGTTGCGCTATCGCTGAGGGCAGTCAAAGGTTAAACGCGTGTCTCCAAAGTAAAAGTCTGATGACAAGAAAACAACAGCTCTCGGTTTTACTGAAAAGCGGAAGTTAGCGGCAGGACAACACTGGTGAGACACCGGATGTGTCAGGCATGTGATAAGGTGACTCAGATTTAGTTTTAAGGAAGAGTGATAACGCTGAACTTCTCAAAAGGTTTCTGTCAGAAGTGGGATTCGAACCCACGCCTCCAGGGGAGACTGCGACCTGAACGCAGCGCCTTAGACCGCTCGGCCATCCTGACGTTACACTGTCACCACAACGCATATAAAAAATTACTATAATATATCGTGATATGTTGGTACGCATTTTTGAATAATGTTTAGCTGTGTCACACCACAATACATAAGAGTTAGCTCCCCACACTGTTTCACACACACTATAGAAACATTCATGTTTGTGATAATTTGACAACAAAGTAAAGAAGATAAAGATGTTCAAGCATTTCCTCTAACTAACGGTTAAACATTTATCCTCGTGATGACACAAACACATGGCCTCACCAAATGACATTTACAAACCCAAAACTCCTACAAAACTGTTTTTAACCAATCAAATTAAAATATTTCAGATGTGTTCTGTGAAGCATTAAATACACATTTTTCCAAATTTTATCCTGACATGTTTGGTATGTTTGGAAACTTTGAGATCTCAACTAGAATTTGAAATAAAATTCCTCAAGGTTGAATGAAGGCACGAGTCTGTAATGAAAGGACAGGAGTTATATTATTAATTATAAAGAGAGAGAACGTGACAGCTGTGTGTCTTTGTTTAAACTGTGTGTTTTACTGTTAGGAATCCAAGATGTTATTTCAGAGAGAGCAGAAGCATTTTTTCAAGATATTTTTCAATTTGTTAAATTGGCTTTGTTGCCTCCTTAAAATACCTGCCAGTGTGTGTTGCACTTCAGACACACAGCCTAACATTTTGATGCCTGCTGTTAATTTCGTGAATGTACTTGAAGAGGCATGGAACATGTTTAACAGTATCAGTACAGATATGACATTAGGAGTCAAATATAGGCATTTAGTCAAATATAAAGAGGATTTTAGGAATAAAAAGTTGCAGTGTTGATGCTAGAAATGTAACAATACGGTGTTAAAAGGGTTAACAGTATAGCACTGGGGCTAAAACCATTATTGTTTTTAGCTGTAATTAATCAGGCAGGTTTCATTGAGATTAAATGGGAGACATCGCCATGGTAACAGACGCACAGGAGAGCATGAAACAACATTAAGGATTCAATTTAAAGGTGTTTGACACCATCTTACTAAAAGTATTTCTCCTCTTTTACTTTTAATTGCACTTAACAGCCTTTAAGAGTAAAGTTTTTTTTTCTTTTTTCTTCCAAACCATGCCTGCAACAACTGGTTCATTTTTTTTGGTCTTTGCCTCCTTCACATCTCAGCCGTGACTGGCTCGGACGCCACGCATGCCTTTCTTCCTGAAAACCTCAATCCTGGCAACCCCTCCCTCATCTGCATCGACATATGCTGTCGGTGGACGACTACGTTTTTAAAGCAGAGGTTTAATGAAGCTGAAAGAGGGGATGCGGGGCTGTTTCGGGATGTGACACCACAGCAGCATCTGGCTGTTTAATACTCGGAGCAGAATTGCACCGAGGTGACAGATCGTTGGGTTTTAACGCCACTGATCTGATGTGTTTTTGAGCACAAGACAAAGAGGGGAAAGTTATGACTATGTGCTGGGTAAATCTACAGTGTTTGTGTGTGAAATGAAGCAAAATCTGAGTAAAAGAGAAAGACTGCAAGAGTGAGTGAGAGAGAGAGGAGTGAGAGAGAGAGAGAGAGAGAGAGGGAGCGACACAAACACACACACTCACCTGCTCCGGCTCTGGCCTACTCAGCACTAATGACTGTGTGATTGGATTATCCAGGCTTTTAGCAGCACCACAGCTGCAGCTGACAGAGACGCTAACCTGCAAAGGTCAAACTGGGGGTCAACAAGAGGTCAGCAGTGCCATGAACTTTACAAGAAGACAAGGCCTCGGGCAGGAGAGCAGAGGAAAGGAGGCAGGGAATGAAAGACAGATGGGTGATAAGAGGAGGGTGTTTTTTAGCCAAACGGTGGCAGACAGATTGGATTTCTGGGAATTTCAGAGAGGAGGAAGCTGAAAACAGCAAGAGAGAGAGAGAGGGAGAGAGCGGAGGGGCGGGGAGGATGTAGTGTGTTTTGGAGGAGGGAGACGGGAATGCGTTGTGACAGAGGAGCCTCGCAGACACTGCTGGCCTCCTGGTGACTCTACTGTACGCTGGAAACACAAACAAACAGGGCCGCCGCCACCGCCACTGCCACTGCCGCCGCCGGCTCCATCCACTTTAATGTGAGACTCTCCTTTTTCTCTCTCACACTTTCTCCCTGCTCTATCATAAAAGCCGTGTCCGAGTCATTACGCTTTGTCCAAACAAACGCCAGCACTTTTTTATGAGTGTGTTTGCCTCAGAACAGAAGGATATCATTTTCCATGAACCCAAACTATCCTTTAACCACCTGTTAGGAGCCAGCAGGAGTTTTTATAAGCACTTAATGGGATATTTAATATGTGGGCCACGTTTACCACTTGATATTATATCACCATGTAGCAGCTTTAAAGTGCATTCATGTTACTGTATTTTATGAACCACTACTACACTGCTGTAGTAAAAGACACACATGAATATTTGAGGCTGCAGGTGTAAATGAATAAGTCCAGTTGGATCCGACTGTGTCATCGCTGAGAATAGCAGAGCCAGTGAGTCAATTCCCTGCGGGGGATTTGTCTCTGCATTAGTTTAGACCAGGGGATGATGACCGAGTCTATTAGAGCGAGTAAATGACAATATTCTCCTGTGATTAGTTTTAGCAGACACACAGTCACACACAAACACAGGCAGCAAATTCACACACCGACCACACTGGATGGAGGGAACATATTCACAAATGCTCACAGGCTACTGTTGCTATTGATGATGATGAAAACATCACAGGTTCAGCATGTGCAGCTCCAGCACTGAACATGGAGCATAAACACCTAAAATCACGCAAATAGAAGCAAATGGGTGGATTTCTGTTACAGTTTGTCTAATTAATTTTTATATTCTCTACCTAGATTAAATGTATATTTACTGTGATTTGTATTTTCTATTTAATTTCCATGAAACTATCAATTTTGTATTCAGATCACCCACTAAAGGAGCAAGTTTTGTAAAAAGAAAATGTCTATTATCTCCACTTTTTATTACAGGGTATTGAACCTTGATATTTTTTGTTGAAGATATTGTGTGTTTTTTTACTGGTGATGAATGCCTGCTGAGATTCTCAGTCTTGTTTACTATTCTTTGATCAAATATTCTCTCATAGTATAAAACAGACCTTTATTAATGTTTTTGGCAAAGCAGCTTGTGGCAGCACAAACAGGTCGGTCACTGCCGTGAACCTCGTGTCCTGAAGCTTTTTTTTCTTCTAACCTTCATACAATCATATTTTGGATTTTTAGATAGTTTCTGTGTGTGTGAATGAATTTTTATGGATTCTTTGTGTTTTTTCATATTTGCAAACCTTTGCCTGACATTGACCTTTTTGAATTTGGAATTGAGTAATTAAATATTTTGAGACTGTATTTAATTTAGGAAAAAATGTCATATGGCTGCTTCACGATAAGTCCCTGCTGAATTAGAAAAAAAAAAAACATAGTAGAAATTCCTCAGCTGAGGTACAGTATCAAAGTACTGCTTTATTCAAACTCAGCTTTCATATCAACTTTGATTTAAAAAAAAGAATAGTCCTCCCTGATATCTTTGAGTTAGATGGATGGACATAACATAGAAAATAAAAAAAATACAATAAAGTTAAATACCACAGTTAAACTAGATCAGAAATCCACCTGATTACTACATTCCTGATCACTCTGATCAATCAGAGATTTATATTCTTGTTTGTTAGTGACCTGTGAAACACACACAGTCTTTTATTCTAAAAGGAAAAAAAACATCTTGGGTCAAGCAATACAAATCAGCCTCAGCTACTGTAAACACCACGATACCCAGTTTCTAATATGTTTAAAAATACATAGACGTCCAAAGGGCTTAATTTGGTGTCTGAGTAAATGTAGGTGATTCTCTGTAAAAGTACAAACAAGAGTCTGACATGTAAAGACTGTTAAAGGCTGAATGTGTGTGTTCCCGGGCTGAAGCTCACTGTTTTTCCTCCCTGAGCTCTGTAGGTGTCGCTCTAACTCTGTACTCTGCCACCTGTTGCTCTGCCACATTTCTTCAACAAGTTCCCTCTGCTCAGCTCTACATCCTCACACTGCGGGGGAAGAAATTCAAACTTGGAAGTTGAATAAAAACTAAATTAGATACTATGCAAATGAAAGAAATGAAATGCAAAAATTCTAATTATTACCATTTTGAATATTTAAAAAAAGAAGACGTGCAATGAGGAATAATAATTTTGGAAATGTGCTTGAATGTTTAGAGCTGTAAAATCTGCACAGTATCTTTGCTCCTCCAACAATGTTTCATTCAGCTTTGTTCAGTATTGTTGGACCAAAGAAATAATCGATGGCTTCTAACATTAGTTTGTTGGTATTTCCTATATGGTCAAACACAAGCTGAAAAGGATTTTTTATAGATACCTCCTTTAATTCCTCTGCTTATGCCAGACTGAACTCAAAGTCTGGAAGGAAAAAAAAACACTTCAGCCTCTGTAAGCACAACAAAAATACCAGACACACCAGACACACTGTCAGTGTCCTCCATCATTGGCTTTTGCCCCGTCTCCTGTTACGGCAGCTACATCACCATCTCACAGTGATGATGTCAGAGGGGAAGCCGTCTGCCGAACCCGGCACAAAGTGGCACAGACGCTCGATCACCGTCTCCGGGTCATAACAGGAGAGGAAGCAGGGTGTCTGGTCATGGTGGGCACACAGTGGCACTGTCTGCAGCTGAACACTGAACACACTCTGAGCTTCGTACAGATACATGCATTCACACACACACACACACACAGAGTCAGCAGACTCTGGCCTGGCTGATACTGATAGAGGCCTCTGTCTGTCCGTGTGGACGGGAATTATTTTTGAAGGTGATGAACAGCATAAATTAGCATACATTTCCTTATTACAAGAATTATTTTATCAGCTTCTCTCACTTAAATCATTTTGTCACCTCATCTTGATTGCTGCTTATTTTCTCTTCCAAAAAAAAAAAAAAAACCCTCAGACACAATTTGTCCTCATCAGTGCCGGACATCATTTGACAACAATTACCTGATTGCTCTAAACACACTCTCATTTCTCCTAGATACTGGCTTAAAGTCCAATCATATATCTTCATTTCTGTCTAAATGGCAATAGTTCCAAATTTACATCTCAATTCTTTTTTTTTCTTTTACAGTAAAAGCTACAAGATATTATATAGAAAATATTTGATTAAATATTATAAGTTTCAGAGTAAAGTTGGCATCTGGTCGTTATTTGGAATTTATTATTTTTAACCTCTTGAATATAATGTATTGGTACAAAAGACAAAAAGAGCTGCATAAACACAGCCTGTGTTTAATTGTAACTGTAGTTTTAACTAAAGAACTTTTTCTGTGGAAAACAAAACCTCCTGCAAACTCTTAAAGTCAAGAGCAGACAAAATTAAAGCCTCACTTGGTGTTTGCTGAACAACTGACATCAACAATAAAATACTAAATAGATAAACTGCTGCTTGTTTTAATATTGAGATTAAACCAATTGTACTTCTTTCTCTCATTGTCTGACTCACAGTCACAGCAGAATTCAGATGTTTTCCTTTTAGTCCACCTTCGACTTTTCTTCTGCCTGCAGTGGTTGGCAAAGGTTTTTAAGGTTAACTTGGTTTTGATCCCAAACTGTTGTGTTTCAGATTTTTTTTCTCAGTTTTATCCTTATCTTCCATTTGCAGTCTAATAATTCTTACATCTGTCCAACAGTTGGATTTTGCTTTTATTGTCCTGTGTACACAGGGCGCCCACACAAAAGGAACTGATCAAGGTTAAATGAATGAAGGAAAGTAAAAGTTGTAAAGTGATAAAATAAAATAGTTCCTTACTTGAAAAAGTCCTTAATTAAGATTTGTATCATTATAGAGAGAGTGTTATCTGTTGTATATACCAAAGAATCAAAATAGTTATTTTTAAAAGTAAAAATAATTAAAAAAAAAAAAAAAATTATATTATTGGATTATTATTGTTATTGATGTATTAATTTATCAGTTAAATTGTGAAGTTTTCATATTGGTATTGTATGCACTATCTAGTAACTTAATATATAAAATATATAATTTTAATAATAACAAAGCAGTAGAATGAATAATTTCCTCTGTCAGCTTGTGGAATATAAATATTAAATGTTTTTAAATGGAAATATTCAAGTAAAATACAACTACTTCAAAACTGTATTTCAGAAATATATAGGATTTTCCACCACTGATTCATCTTCATAACTTGCCTCCAAAGAGCCACCAGAAATCATAAAACATCCACCAATCACACTCAGTCTGACATATTAATCTGCAGCAAGACTTAAAGTAAATTAAGCTTTGCATTTGAGTGACGTTCATAAAAATCATTGCAATAAAACTGGAACCATAGAGGTAAATAAAGGGAGAGGGGATGACACCAGACAGACTCAAATCTGTATTCATCACCAAGGCCACACCCATCTCTCCCCCTCCATTTCTCTAACCGCCTCTCCATCCCGCCATCATACCATCACTCCTCCCTCTTTGCTTACGCTCTCACCCAAACGTCTCTCTATAATATCTGCATTTATCTTTCTTGGTGTTTCTTTTCTGGCCTGAAACTTTGTATTCCATCCTTACCTTTCATTTTCTTTCTCTTCCTTTTTATACCCATTTGTCCTCGTTCTCCTCTCCTCAGCTTTTGTCTTTCTCATCTTTCCAACTTTTCTCTCCCCAAAATATGACTATTTACAGCTTCTTCTCCCTCAAACTCCCTTCTTAATTTTTTTCCCTCAGGCCTCCCTCCATCATCCTCCTCCCTCCCACTCCTCTACTCTTCCTCTCGCCATTTCTCCTCCCACCGTCTCCCTCCGGCTCTAAACTGTTCCCCATCCTTCCCCTTTTTCCCACCTCAGTCTTTATTCACTCTTCATCTTTTTTCCTACCTCTTTTCCTCTCCCTTCCTCTCCCTCCTCCTCCTCCTCCTCTTCCTCCTCCTCCTCCTCTGTGCAGCTGGTGGGGCCCTTCCATTAGTCCTGACATGCAGAGGCACTGATTCTGTAAAGGTCGTGACCCCTCGCAGCGGGTTTCGCCAGGGCTTAGTCCTACACACTCACACATCTGCCTGCCCCAGGATGCCCACTGTGTGCATAACTCACCCTTTATACAACACACACACACACACACACTGAGCTGCATAAACACACAGAGGACATATACAGAACAACACAAATATGCACAAATGTGGAAATACACACATTCATGCACACTCAGGTTCACACACAGACAACTCTAGCCTGCTTTCATCATGCTGACAAGACTTAACCCCTCCCTGAATAGCACCAACTGACTGCACAGCTGCTGCGGTTGTAAGTGTGTATGTGTGATTGTGTGTGTGTATGTGTGTGAGTCAGATGTGCAGTGGGAGAAATCCTGCTTAATTGGTCTGCTGCAGGCTTGGGAAAGACCCACAGCCTCTCTCTCTCTCTCTCTCTCTCTCTCTCTCTTTCTCTCTCTCTCTCTCTCTCATCCGTCGATGTCGTCCACCTGTTCTTGTCTTATCCCGTGTTATTGTGATCAACAGCGGCAGTTGTGCGCTGTACCGCTGAGCTGCAGTGAGCACAGGTGTACTCTCAGAACGCACTCAAATGTTACAACGAGGAAGCTCAGAAGCAAAGAACCAATCATCATCACCCAACACATACAACATCAAACAGGTGTTAAGCTACAAGCAACAACCATAAAGTTTACATGAAGTCACCTCTGATATCAACAAGTATATGAAACTCATTTCAGTGGAAGTGGATGAGAGCTGGAAACATGCCTACAAATACTTTAAAGCGATGCATAAAAAACTATGCAGATAAAGTCTTTCCCAAGAATTTCAAGGAAATTTTCCTCATATGTTGAAATAATTTCCATTCAAACTGCTTCATTTTAACATTAAGATACTGTCTAATGTCTCTATGGAGCCACATTTTGCATGATTTGAGGGTATTTAAGGCAAAATAATTGCCTTTGTCATTTAAACTAAACACTTTCCCTGGGTGTCCCCAAATAAAGTTAATACACCTTCTACTGGGCACACAGAATATACCAGTATAATAGAATAAAATAGAATAGAATAGAAACTATATTATAGTAACATAAAAACAATGATGTTTAACCTGAAAACACAAAACCTCTGCTGTCTTTTATCCCTAATGATATAATTTATAATTAAAATTTATAATTAATTTAGTGTTTACAATTTTACTTTAGAATTACATGAATGAATTCATACCTGATTCAGTGTTACATTAGTGAAAAGAAAATTATGCTAATGCAACATATTTACAATGTGTGCCAGTTCTTAAGTACTACCTCAGGGTTCAGGGTTGTTTCTGGTGGAGCGCAGAGTGCTTTGCAAACAAGCTAGTGAATGGTTGAGTCATAATTAGGTGAAAATTACATTTTCTTTAATTTAATTTTGTTTTAAAGTTATGATTTGATTGAGCTTCGTTCTTAATCCTGAAGAGTCAGTACATGCTCGATTGGCTCTGACTATTTCCTGTACGTGAATGTTTTGTTGCTGTGACTATTACATACATCTGTGTTCTTTCACAGTCATGTATCACCTGAAACATTTTTACTGACAGTCATTCACTTGCAAGTAGAAGATCAGCACTGCACTAAATAAAGTGTCAAAAAAAAATTATATTTGAAACTTTACTGTCCAAGTCCAAGCAGCTTGTAATTCATTCTTTGTGCGTTAATTAACCATAGCCATGCTGTTCCATATGAAGTCTTGAAAAAAAAGAAACTTTAACATATGCGCACTCTGTGAAACTTTTTACTATGACATCCTTGACACATAAAGCTCCTGCTGTTTGTGAATGAAATCTGCAGACTGTGCAGATTTCGTCTCTTCCTGCCCCCTCTCTTTTCCTCCCAGTGTATGTCTTCATCTCATTTTACCACTGTTTTCATCCACCAAACATCCCCTTCCTCAGCTTCCCTCTTTCATCTCAGTCATCTCTCCCCTCCTTGTTTTCTCCTCTTCCACCCTTTCCCTCTCTCCCTGCTTCCCCCCTTCCCCCTCCATGACTCCCTCCTCTGTTCCCTCCTCCCATCCTGAAACCATCGCTGCTCACTGTAACTGGCAACTTTGCTTCTCTCCCCTATTGTGGCGGTGACAAAGGGGCCCGGTGCCCTCTCGCAGGCTATGTTACAGGCTGTCACATGAGGCGGACACTCTGGGACGGCCCAGCGTTATCTGCTGTGACAACTCAGATTACTTCCACAGCCTCCCATCTGATCAGCACATCCAATTCAATTAGTGGCAATTAGTCCTGGTCCTCCCACCGCTCTTCCTCCTCCTCCTCCCTCCTCACCCGCCCGCTGTGTCCCTCCAAAAAAGCAAAGCTGCCGAGCTTTGAGCAACTCGCTCAACCTGGCAGGCTGGCTGGTGAACAACTTTGGAGCGACTTGTAGCTTCCCCCCCTCCCTCGTCCTCCAATTACCCTCACACACACACACAATGACTCATTCACACATTCATACTCATATGCACCGCCAGAGCACATATTCAAAGTGACACATCACATAGAAAGAACAGCTTTCTGCACATAAACTCCCACAGATCCGATTCAGGAGCAACACATAGGCATGTCTGTGAGTACAACACATAACCTGCAGCTAAATAAGAACAGAAACACACTAAATTAAAAGTAGTTATAATCTATATTATAATGGTAATTGATGAAATGACGGTGCGATGTGAATAGCATCACAAATCCTCAAAGAATCATCACCTAACACTGCAGTCTCTCTCTGCTCTTTGCAGCGTTGAGCATCTTCTAGCTCATTGTTATGATTTTCTGGCTCTCAGATTTACTGCCTTGGTTCACCGCTCTCATACAGCAGGCAACTGTTTTTAACAGCAACAACAACAACAACAAAAAAAACACTCTAAAAGATCACTGTATGCTAATTGCTCAGACACAGTTAGCGACTAGCTGGTGAACACAGTAGAACATTTAACAGCTAACGAGGTGGATATTTTCATCAGTATTTGGTAGAGACCAAAACAGAGTAAATACATTCACCAAGCAGCCACAAACACAACTGTGTCTGCTGTATGCTTTCATGGAATCAACTTAAAACCTGCTAATACGATAATGTAGTGTTTACAGCTTGTTCTTGCACCCTTCATCATTACATATGTCCCATTAAAGTCATTTTTAGAGTCTTAACATGCAAGGCTCACATGCAAAAACATTAAACTTAGAAGAAAGTCTGGAAATATTACTATAAAGAAATAAAAATAGCCCATCTGTTGTGAAGGCACCTTCCCCTAGCTTGGGAAACACTGGTTTAATGTATAAGTTCACACAAGAAAACTAAAACACTAGAGGGAATATTCCAGAGAATAGTCTGCACCAATGCTCTCTGGTTTGTGGAACCTCTTTGTGTGCTGCTCAGCTGCTCTTCCCCACAGCTCACCCTTCTCCTCACCCATCCCCACCATCCCCACCCCTCCCTTACAGTGGGTCCGCGCACACCTGGCCTTCGTAAATTAGGGCCCTGGAAAACCAGCGAGCGAAGAGAAAAGCGGGATGCATGGTGGAAGTGAGGGGAGGGGAAGGGGAAGGGGGCGTTTGGTCGACGGGGTCTTTCAGCATTCCGATGGAGCAAAAAGTTAATGATGGCCCTATTGTGTTGTGAGAAAGCTGGCCGGAGGAGAAGTGTTACAGGGAATCACCGCCCGTACCAGTGAGCAGCGACAAAAGGGGGCCGGCCATAAGCTGCATCAGGTTTTTAGCATATTTATATCGCTTACATGGTCACTTTATGTTATGCTGAAAAAGTGCACTCGCTCATCCTCGCTTCTGCTAATGAAACATAAATTTGTTTGAAGCGGCAAATAATGGGAGGGACTTTGTTTTCCTGATACAAACACAACAAGACAAATGCACTCATTGGGCCCAAATGAGCTCCAGCTACTTCTGAACTCAAAAAAGTGCAAATGTTTTAATTCTCTAAAAGATTTTTAATCATATCCAATCACTTTCTCACTCCTTAACTCCCTCCCTTGCCTCCCTCTTCATAAAAGCCGCCCTAACACGCCCGCCTTCCCTGCAGGCCTTAATGCATGCTGACAGCTTCCCTCCGTAATTGGTGATCACACCCAGATGGATGGTTCCTTAATTTGCTGTTCCCAATAAAGCCAGGCAGCTCAAGGGAAAAGGGGCAGCAGGGGGAGCTGAGCTGTGGAGATGGAGGTGGTAGTTGGGGGGCGAGGGGGGTTGCTTGATTTGTTGGTTATAGATACAAGAGCAGTAAACACCCTAGGCTGCGGGCCCGACAGTTTGACCAGGCTTTTGTTCACACGTCCGTTGAAAAGCAGAGAGGGGCCCTCTCCTCTGCCGCCTCCTCCTCCTCCTCCTCCTCCTCCTCCCTTTCCTCTTCCCCAATAATCCAGTTCTGAGTCCCTGTTCCTCTCTCTCTCTCTCTCTCTCTCTCTCTTTAGCTCCCTCTGTTTTCAGTCCAGGCCCGGAAAAGAGCGCTGCGTGAGCACTGGAGGATGTATGCATGTGTGTAGGAGTGTGTGTGTGTGTGTGTGTGAGAGAGAGAGTGGGTGTCCTGGGTTTGAGCCGAGGGCAGGACAAGGAAATGATCCCTCATGTGCATGTGTCTCTTTTCCCTTTTCATTGACTAAACGGATTGCTGGAGTCTGAGTGAATGGAGGAAAAGAACTAGGTGAAGTTCCCGAGGTTATAGGTTACGGCCTGGGTAGGAACCTCGGTTCATGTGTGGTCGTTTTGGTTCCATTAGAGAGGACACAAATAGGGTGATGGACCAGGTCGAGGTGGAGACCCCATTGTTACTAATGAGGGCAACCTGCAGTGACCCCAGTGGTGCAGAGGGTCAAGCTGAGCCTAATGGGATGATCCAAGAGAAGGGTTGAAATGAAGATTTAAAAACTATCACTGAAGTTCACACTTTATTAAAAATACAATATATAAGATCATAACGCAGATAAACAAACAACACCTCATACTAAATTATGAGGTGTTATTTCTATATATTTATATACACTGTACACACTGCATCACTTATTAATTTCAGTAGTATTTCAGTGGCTATGTTCTTGTACCATTCACCGGTGACAATTAAGTTAAATGTAAACCAGTGTAATCTTAAAAGTAATCTGTATTTTCTATATTCAGATCTTACATAATCTACCTTTAAAGACTATTTGTCTTTGGATCAACATAAATAAGGCTGCAGGTTTCACCTCTACAGGTGTCTTCCACCATTAAACACATGACAGTGTTCATGTTCAACTGAATCTCAGCAGACTGAAGAGGAGGGAGGGGTGATACTGTTAACGGCAGTCGTGGTCTCGGTCTGTCGGACAGACTGGGAGAATACATGCTGAGGTGAGCGAGTGATGGAGGAACAGGGGCATGAATTAAACTCCTATAATGCCACATAGGCACAGTGATTTCAGAGGACTTCCACTCCTCTCTATCTCATGATATCAGGGGGTACTTCATTTAAAATGTGTTCTTACGTAATAGCACTGCACCTCAAGCAAAAGAGATATCAAAAACAAAGGAACTCACATTTTTCATGGAGACAAACAATTTTTCAGGAGAGAGTCCAGGGTTCGGCTGCAGGTAGGTGAAAGAGATCACACCTGAACTCACTCCTATATATGAGCTCAATCAAGCCAGGCTCCTCCTCCTCCTCCTCCTCCTCCTTCCTGCTCTTCACAACACATCTTTTTATTAAAACAAATCATCAAACATGCCCTGTGATGGAGCGCCAATCCCGCCTCTAGCCCAGTGTCAGCTAGGACTGGCTCCAGCCATTGCATGAGAAGCACAAACCCATTTATAAAAACTTAACAGTCTGACATCATAAATGAAGCTTTTCTGTCTGTTTTTAATGATACTGTTTTGTGCAGTATCATGAAAAAGACAACATGATTTGGAGGCTACTCTGGCTTCGAGTGTATTCACTTGGAGAGTTGTTCTGCTTTGCTGGGCACTAAAGCGCTTTAAGTAGGCCACAGTTTATTTACAAAAGCTTTCACACTGCGCTATAAAAGCAATCTTGCAGGTTGATTGCAGTTCAAACTGTGCAAGATGGGTCTAATAAAATCTTGGTTGTGTTCTTATTCAGACTGAAAGATATCAGCTTTGAGTAATGTCACATTGTGCAGTGAATGCCATAATGAAAACAGGAAAGAATGTATACAAGCAGAGACATGTTGTTTATTTGTGCTATCCATCTGCGCCGCTCTCGTTTCATAAAATCCAACAAAACAAGCGTCAGGCATTCAGCCGTGGTCGTATTAGAAGAGTTCTCGTGGCAATGACACTTTAAAGGCTCTGCACACCCACTCGGGTGTTTTCAGATATTGTGGATGATTAGATCTCTGCTCAGGTTTAAGGTGGGGGGAGTTTTAATGGCAATTATGTGAGGTCACGGCACCCTACACACTAATAAAAATGATAAAGGTGTAATTTGTAACAGGTGCAACAAAGTCAACAGGAGAAGGAGGTGAGGGAGGGAGGTGTGAATCGAACACAGCCTCACACACACCCACACAGAGCCGAGAGCCCTGTTACAGTCATGAAACTCATCGGTCAGCATCTTTACATGGACAGTTACATTCCTCTTTATCAACACTACTGTCATCTTCTGAATTGATATGGGTCATGTATATATAGGGAAATTTGGCCTCATTCAGACTTTGTGGTGGTTTTCAGTTTAGGTTTTTTTAATTTATAATACTGGGGCAGACCAGTTTCCTCTGTACCTGTTAGCTTCAGCCTCCTCATTTAGCATTAGATATGTACAGTAGATACGTAGTCATCAAGTTTGTGTGTAAAACCATTTTACATGGTTCTTGTTTTAAAATGAGCTGGAAACATTTTTTTTTAAACTAACTAACTTTAACTAGCTGCTAACCTGTCGGCCAGAAACGACAAACCTGCTTCATCAAATCAGAGACCTACTGCTGGAAAAATGACTGGTCACTGTTATCACTGCAAAGCACATACAGTATGTGCTCAAATATGGCTCCTAGAAATAAATATCTGCCTAGAAAAGATTAATAAAGAAATGAAGTGAATGCTTAGATGTCATGGAAGCAGAGACTTGAGTTGAAATCACTCATAACACAGCACAATGAAGGCAAGAGATGAAATCATGATGGAGCAAGACAATCAGTAAAAAACGCTTTAGAAATGATAGAAGTCATGATCAATTTCTGACTAAAGAGACAGTGAAGGAACACAAATATCCTCAGAAAACTTCATTCATATGAGACGAGGGCTCTTAAGCCTTAAATGAGATACTTAAAGCTCCAGTGCAGCAACAAGTGACTGGCATTTAAACACACAAGGACATACACGCACTCTCTCTATTAAGATTATTTTATAGAAAATCTTGAGTACTTTCTTTGCTCTCCTCTTTCTCTAAGATTAAATGCTGCATTTTTTCACCACAGACTGCGTTCTGCTCATCATTACCTCACCTGTTATTTCCAAAAGCACTTTCTAAATAACATGTTCCTCAGTGTCGCTGAATATGTAATTACCTATTGTTGGTTTGCCTTGAATGTTTCACCAGTTCAGTGAGACATGAAGTATGCAATGATAATAAAATATAAGAAGCTTTCTGCACAAAACCTTGCATTCATTAGTCGAGGAAGCACTCTGCTGCACATTAGCGCTTTGCATCACTCTTGTCAGATGCAGAGCAAAGGCAGAGGAAGAAAGTGAAAGACATTATGGTGGATTTAAAAGCAGCGTTTAGCAAGTTTCCTCTACCTCAGGAGTAGTCCAAGGTTTCGAGACTGTTTGCAGTGGTTAATGGTGAAAGATCATTGCTTTAGAGGCTGGGCGCATTGTGCTCTGGGAGACAAATGAAAGCGCCATCTTGTGTCCTTGAGGTATGATCGCTTTCTGAAAAATCCACTGACCTAATCAACACTGAAAAGCGCAGGAATGGCCGCCCCAACAAAAGCAGCTTTATACCCAAGGCCAGGTCTGCCAAGCCAATCTGTGGCCCTGTCCACTGATTCACAGCCCAAGACAAAACAACGCTGGAATGTTCTTGATGCACTCGATGCTTGTTTCACATAATATCACAGCCGTCCTATACGAATACAGGCTAAATGGTAAAAGCAGAGGTGGAGAGGTGATGCAAAAATGATGCACAGCCAAAATGAGGGGGGGAGGGAAGTGTCCTTGAATCCTGCAACAACAGTGAAAGTGTAAATTGAAAGCTTTGGGTCTTGAATGGGAGATCTTGGTAGCAGGGCGATAGTCATCAGTGAAAAAAGGGAGAGGGAGACTGTGGCTTCTCCTCCTGTTACACCAATGCTCAAATTTATTGTGCACAGAGGCAAAACACAATGTGCAATCTCAACTTTTTATGTGTTCAGCTGCGTTTCTTTGTTTACAGAGGAAAGACTCATTCAGCTCTGTGAAAGGTTGTAAAATTGAAAATGGGAACAGTCACAGTGCAATGATGTGTTGTCATATGAGTGTGTATGTTTGTGTGTGTGTGTCACAATACAACTATGATGGGTCACCCATAATTCTTCCATTTAAATGGTTGTTTGTCCACATGTTTGACTCGCGTTTGGCCTTGATTCTACTGTTTGCAGATGGGACAAATGAAAAAAAAAAAAACACTTTTGAAATATTTTCATTCTCAGAAAATGTAAGCTTGTTTGCCTCCACACAACAATTTAACAGCAAACCTTCAGAACATGGCCAGAAAAAATGTTTAACTGCAACATGAACATTGCTCGTATTTTTGAAAACACTATTCTATATATGCTGTGAAATACTGTGTGTGTGTTCGGTGTCATTGTGAGGGAGGTTTTGTTCCTCTGCTGTTTCCGAGGTCAAGAATAAAGTTTTAGGCTCATTATCAACAAAGATGTTGTCAAATTAAAAGAATAGAAAAATATTATCTATGCAAACAAATGAAAATATATGTGCATACACGTGAGTGCTGCAAATTTCATTAAAGGTAAAGTAGTCCATCAAGCCAGAGTCAGGAGCTTAGTCTGGTGAAAAATGTCCATAGTTGGAGTCTGTAGTTGTCTGAGTGGATATAAGTTCAACTTTAAAGCTGACATGGAAGAGGAGTCCTTAAACATCTACATCTACATTTTCATAACAAGTGGGAAACCTCCATCGGCTGATGAAGATCATGTGACTGCAGGAAAAGCTCTGGAAACTGCTTTTGTCTTCAATAAATTATATATAATTCTCTACCTGGTCTATGGTAATGTCTTTTCAATAGAGGGAAGTTCCATCTAAAACCACAACCTTTCCCTAACCTTACTCTGGGGCTGTAAGTGCCACAAATAACCACAAAAAACAATATCTTACCTCAGTTGCTATGAGCAGACATTAGGAAAACAAATGAAAGACGCTCTCAGTGAACAACAAGCCTTTTCACAGCAGGAAGAGCTCAGGTGTTACTAATAACATTAATGATGACCCTGTTGCATTCAGGTGTCCCAGTAAGTCATGACAGAGTGACATGAACAGTACAAGGACCCTGAAACCGAGGCAGCTAAATGCAATTCAGCCATCATTCATTTTATTATTTAGACCTGTTTTATGTTTTATTTAATGCAAATTTAAACACACACCTTTCACTGACTTCCTTAATATGTTATGTCTTGTTCTTCCGTACACTCAACACCTCTTTCATCATCTCATATCCTGCCTTTGCATCATTTAAAAAAAAAAATCCCCTCAACCCGGTTGTTCCCCTCTCTCCCCGGTCGTCTCTTTCGGGTCGGTTTGGTTCTCAGGAATGCAGCTGTGAATCTTTTCACCGAGCTTAAGCCGACTCTTGTGTGAATTGTGTCAAAACACGCAGACATCACTTAGTCCACGAGAGCTGAGAGAAGCTGAGAGAGGCAGGCAGGCTTGGGGGCCTCCACTGAGCTGTCCAGCCCTTAAGGTCACCTGGCAATTAACCTCTGACCGGGCAGCGGGTCCCCGCCCTAATTTCTTAGTGTGTCTTTTGCGCTGTCTTCTTATACTTCCTCTGCATTTGTCTGTGTAACCATTCCTTCTTTTTGGTACAGTGGTACAGTTTCATTTGAGCGTTGCTTATTTTCATCTGTCAACATCCTTTTTCAGTCTATTCGGATATTCTTCTGTTTTGTAATCTTTGCCGTTGTAGTGAAAATTAATAAAATCTAAACTGTACATTTCATGTTCACTAAGGCTGCTCAGTAGCGTTACACTAAAAACACATCTGCGAGTCCATTCTCCCCTTTCTGTCGTCTTGCTGCCTGCCGTTTTCCTCCTATAACCCCTCTCTTCGTCTGCTCAGTCAAACTAATCCAAACCCACCCCTCCTCCTATCCCCCACGGCGACCTTTGACCCTGCGCACCTCTTTGAATGTCACATGACCGTGCAGGTGTGGAGGGGTCTCTGCCCCAGCCGACCCCCAATTAGTGACCCTAATTAGTGGAGGGGCCCCCCTGATGGGCCGCTGAGCTGCTTTATAGGAGGGAGGAGGAGGAGGAGGAGGAAGGTGGAGGGGGCAGGACAGTGATGCATTCCTAAAGATCTTTGGACCCTCCAGAAATACACACAAACACATACGGTGGCTGTTGGAGGAAAAAAGAAAGAAACACAGAACCAACACAGAGCTGAGAGCTCATTTGTTGATGCACAACAAACAGCTTCTGAGTGCTGATCTGGAATTGATCTGGTGCTCATTTAACACAGGACTTTAAACACAAGTCTAGTGGGAAGCATCAGGTGTACACAGCAGAGAACATTTAATGTGTCTTTTCATTTTTTCTTTCCTTTAATTGCTCCCGTCTTCACTGTTTTAATGAAGGGGCAGACAGATTAGAGATCAAATTAGACAGGAAAAAAATCACACCACAGGTTTTAAAATAAAGGAATCTTATGCAGTTTTATGGTTTTTACCTCATAAGCGAATAAAATCAGCAATATCAGTTTTCTGTGAGTGCAGTTACAAACTATGACTTCATGAAAAACTGTCTCAGATTTACTGTGACCACCTGTTGTCACATTAAAATAATGACATCAGGCAAAAAAGTCAAAGCCGGTAATTTGGATTTTGACCAAAGTTCACCTTTTTCTTGCATCTTTTTGGTGGTGTACCGAGCTGTTGCATCAGTGGTGGAAACTATGGTATCGTCTGCATATAAAACTCACTCTGAAAAATATATACACAATTTGTTTTTCAAATATAAACGGAAACATAGCAAAACATGATAGCAGCATTTCTTCTGATGCTATCATCAGATACTGCTCGGTATTTGCTCAGCTTTTCTCCCCGTTTTGCTGCACACACAAAACCTAAGCACTCTCTCAATTTTATTGCTTAATATGGCAACTGATGAGAGATGACCAATTAAAAACAGCAATAAAAACCCAATTAGCTGAGTTCTGTTGCTCCTCACTGGAAGCTGTTTACCACCACAGTTTGTTCCTCTGCTGCAGGGCAGTTCCTCCTGCCTGTGTCCTCCCTGCTCTGCTCCCCACCTCTAAAACAGGCCACCCATCTGGTCCCCTTTCTGCTGGCCCTCTCGCCTCTTCCTTGCTCAAATAAAGGTGCCAATCACTATAATTGGCACCCTGCAGATCAATTGTCCCAGCTTGGAGAAGTGCCCCACACTGCAGTCTGGGGCTAACAGGGGGATGTATGAAATGTGTTACCTTTAGATCTTTGTGAGAGTTACATGACTCGTTCTCTCTCTGCACATTATTCTGACCTTGACATGTCGTTGGTAAAGTTTTGGTTAGAAATTATCAAAATATAATTTATCTGACAGGTATAGGGCTCTGATCAGTGAGCTGAGCTGTCTTTTGTCCTTTGAACAATAACTCAGAGCAACAGCCAACATGTTACCTTGCTGCTCCATCAGGCAGGCCTGTGGAGACCCAGCGCTCATTATTCTAATACTAAACTTTCTGGGACATCCACACATAACTCACTCTGTCCTGTTTGTTTTATTTACTTAATCAACACTTAACAACAAAACTATGTGATAAAAAGTGACATCATGAAATAGATAAATCCTTAAGAAACTAGGAGGGCACTCAGACAGCGCAGACCTTCACCATGGCCACTGTCAAACAACATAGACCAGATCTCAGAGGAAAAAAAAATCATATTCCTAGTAAATCTTCAACCACATTTGGTGTAAATTGGTTCAGTATTTTTTGTGTGATCCTGCTGACAAATAAACAGACACAGGTGAAAACGTGACTTTGTTGGAGGAGGTAAAAAATTGAGGAAAAAAAGATATTTTGATAAAAGAGCTGTTGGACTTCTCTGACAAACACCTTTGTTATGTGATAAACAATCTTATCATGTAAGAGTTTATAATAATGAGCTGAGTTTTTACAAATACACAGAATTATTTTATTATTTTGTGTATTTGTGGATATATTATTTATCACTTAGACACCAAATAACATATATCTACAGCGACTTCCTCCATTTACATTTACAGAAATAAGAGAAATGATGTGCTGTAGATACTGCTGAGGTGACATTATTTCCTCCTTTATTACACATTCAGGAATCTTTTCAGGAGCTTTAATTGAATTTAATTTAAGGAGCCTACCACTGTACGTGTCCAGTGTTATTTCTTTTAGACTGTAGTTTCTGCCAAATGTAACGTTTCTGTCAGTGAGACAGTACTGTCTGATCAAACACAAGCTCCCCAACTGCTACAACTTTTATGCAGACTGCACTCACAAGCAAACAAACAAACACTGGTTGCTGCTGGTATCAACATTAGGACCAGAGCTGAGATGTTGTTCAGTGTTATTGGGGTTTAAACAACAGCTACGTGCGGTAGACGACTTCCCATTGTAAAAACACTGAGATTAGGGCGTCCAGAGGCCTAATGGTGGATGCTCATACCACATAACCACAATGTCCACGGTTTGATTCCTGGCCAGGGAAATTTGTTGCATGTTATACTTGACCACATGTTTAAGCTGTGATAGAATCAGGAAAACATCTGTTTTGGAGGCAGGTGTCTCCCCTTTCTGCTCTTTTCCTAGCATCAGTTCAACCAACACAGTCACACAATAATAAATTACAAGGAACATTATAATGACTTTTATTGTCTTGTCCTGTGAAATAAAATTGCATCTCAAATTACAGGGTTGCTTTTTAATTGTATTTCACTTCCTCAGATTGAGCGAAAATGCAAAAACAAACACTCTAAGTGGACGTTTAGGCCCCAGCTCAGTCCTGACTTTTATTTATTCATTTTGGAACTTTTTGGTCAGACTGTTACTGGCATTTATATCTGGCATAATTCAGCTTTAACATTTTACTCTTAAAGCGTGGGGGAAACGACCAACACGGGCTGGAGGACTTTGCTTTGAACCACACAAGGACTTATCATGGCCCTGCAGATGTCAATCAGAACAGACTCTGTTCACTTTAAAGGTAGGAAATTAAACTTGTAGTTTCACCAGAGGTCCTTCATATAACAACTTGCTCTTCTATCACTAATTTGTCTTTATAATAAAATACTTATTTTTGCCATAAAAAAAATCAGATTTCTTAATTATAGGCAGAAAGCAGAACAGGAGTCATTCCACATTTTGTGTATTATATTCTCATATTTTCATCCAATCAATGTCCCAAGGGCATGTCAGTTCAGTCTTTGTGCGCCACCACCTGAACCGAAACAAAATTAAAAGGGCAAAGTATTTAAGGGCAATTCCTCCACAGAAAGACCTGAAAAGGTGACATGTCCACTGCCTTGATGTTTGTGCCACGCTGACAGAGAGGACAAAGAAGCCAAGGTTTTTAATAAAGCCGCACGCACGCACTGTGTGAAAAGAAAGAGCTCAGACATGCAGATGTCAGTCATCTGCATGCAGATTTTGTTGACAGATCACAAAGAAAATCTCATATTTTCACTGAATAGTCCTCCTCTAAAGGCAGTTTGGATATAAACAGGATTTTCTCTGGTTCATATCACACCTGTCTTTGTGCTGTTATTAACATACAGCTAATGCTGAAATAACATTTTTTATTCTCGATTAAGTTTAAAAACCGTCCTCAAATGGACTGAATTTTAGCATTTGTGGCCTTGAAGCTGGTGAGTGAATGAAGAAAACAGAACACAGGAGGCAAATTACATAGACATATATTTATATGCATATGAATAAAAATACATATACATATTGTACAATATCTTGGCCGAGCGTGAAAACAGCTCTGTCAGCCCAGAAACAGAAGTAAGCCTCTTTAAATAAGTGCAAAATGTTAATGAGACAAAGAATTGTAAAGCATATATAAAGTATTTTTTTCTGAACTTTCCTTCGCATTTTGTTTTTCCTGTTAAAATCACATGGAGCGGACATGGAGATAACTTGTGCAAAGACCCATTTATATATATATTCATATATAAATTTATATCTATGTACATAGAGTTTGTTCATCATAAGTAGTAGCTGGTGCCATTAGCTTGACATTAAGTAACGTTTACTGCAAAAAGAAAAGAAGTTATGGTCCTGTGTAGGACCTTGGCTGTGCATATAGAAAAAAGTAAACCTAGCAGAATCTGTTTTTAAAAAATAAAGGAACATTTCACACAATCTCAAAGGACTTTATCCATCAAGAAAACCATGATGCAGTAGTGAGAGCCATAAGAAGACCCTTAATGTTTCTGAGATGGTGGTTTAACCTAAAACAAGTGCAAGATGTCACAGATTGCACAAAACAAAAGCAACACTCCCGCCCTGTACTGAGAGGAAGCTAAAGAAAGCAGAAAAAAAGCGTAGAACCAAAAATAAAAACAGAAGGCTTTTGTTTAACTGTTGCAAGGCTTTACAAAGTTTCTTTCCGTTGCCTGGAAGAGAAGTGGCATCTCACGCCTTTGACCGGCCGTCTGCCTCGAGCTGAACTGTTCATCTCGTAGCTGCTTTTAGAGTAACCCCGCCTTGACTGAGCGTACAACACAGTAACTGCAGATTTACATTACAAAACACCACCGTACAGTGACAGAATATGGAGTCAGTGCTGAGTTTTGAGGGAAATAAGGAGTGTGCGAAGTTTTTTTTTGTAACCACTGAACCACAAAAGTGTTTCTTTAATATCTGATCCTCCCTTCATGTTGCATTGACTGAGAAATGAGATTAATGCAGAGCTGTTTTTGTTCATCAAGAGCTCATTTATCCACTATCTTACGCAGCAAGTATGAACTGTTACCAAAAAAATTAAATAATCCAGCAAAAAAATGGGGAAAAGAGGCTGTGTTTTGCTTACAACACAGCAGGGAAGCAATTTAGCAAGGACTGAGACGACTGTGTTGAGAGAAAAGAAGAAAAAAGAGGGTTTGTGAAAGGGTACACCGGCCTTACATGAGAAGCAAGCCTCCTGACCTCTCAGCTCCATCTCTCTGCTCAATATTTGATGTCACAGCACATGAATTATGGATGGTGCTTATAGAAAATAATACTGTGTTCAACAACAGCACAGGTGCAGCGCTGCAAAGAGCCGTGAGCAGATAACAGGGTTTTTTCCCTCTCTCTCTCTCTCTCTCTCTCTTTTTGTGGCACTGCAGGGGCCTGAACACAACAACAACAACAACAACAAATCACCAGCTACCAGCTCCGGTGCTAACAGGGGTGCAAAAAGGCCCAGTGAGCTGAAAGACTGTGAGGTTTATAGGGCTGAGGTCAGAACCTTTCTACGCACTCCACCACTCCTCCAATGTATCTGCAGCTGGGAACACGCTCGGCTTGTTTAAGACGTAGCCTGGCCTTTGCTTGTAAGCGCTTTTTTAAATTGATGTCAGGGGAGTGTCCGTTTTCTTTTTAAGTAGATGTGGCATTGCCTTTAGGGAATGTGAGAGAAAGGGATGGGGAAAAAACATGTTGAACCTCACAATGAGACGTAATGCAGACATGAATAGATACACGGGAAAATGAGAGAGACAGAAGATATGAAAAGGGGGCGATAACTCATCTGACACAAACAAATTGAGGGCAAACTGTTCAGAATCACATGTTCTCAGAGGTGAGGTTTGATTTTCTTTGGACAACAAGGAAACCTGAACAGATTGCATCATATGGGGAGAAAGAAAAATAGCTGATCCTTCCTTTTTTTCCTCCAGTTCTGCATCTACATACGTCTTCAGAGGTCAATTTAGGTTCAAATCAATTACAGATTCAATTCAGTCAATTAAAGATGGAGCTGAAAGAAAACTGAATAAACCAACTCTGTTACCGCTGATGATTTTCTAAATTGTTCAGGGGTTTTTCCATTTTCAGTGTGGATCAGCAGGTAACGAAAACAGCTTCAAAAGCAGGGGGAGACAGCAGAGGATGTATACAAACCTACAAACATAAAGTGCTTTCAGTGAGGGGCAAGCAGAGGAATCTTATTGTGAAAGGTGGGCCAAGGTAAAGACTAACAGGAAGGTCAGGTCAAATGTCACCGTAAAGGAGTCAAAACAAGAAACATGGAGCAAAACACAACATATCAATTTAAAGAAAAATAAACAACCACTGAAAAGCTCCGAACTCAAAAATTTCTCATGATGCTGCAGCTTATTGCATCCTAAGCACGCGCATACAGTAAGTTATGGATATGACCTGGAAAATATGTATGTTTGATCGCTGTCGTTGTGATGTGTTGCAAACCATGACGACCATTTAGAAAATAAGATAAGATCATCAATTTAGAGTCATATATGATGAAGAGAAACAGCATTTCGGCACATTTGAGGCAATGGAACCAGACAATGTTTGGTAGTTTTGCTTAAAATATGACTGAACTGATTATCAAAATGCTTTTATGTCAATGGGCTGATCGATTAATCGATTAATCGACTAATTGTTGCAGCTCTAGTCCCAACCACAACTCTTTCATTTCCAGCCAAGGAAATAAATACAACGTTGGCCAAAAACCTCGGCCAGATTCCTAACTTGCGTGTCTGAAAACTCTTCTCCGCTGAATTTGCAAAACGAGAGCGTCTTTTAGATGATTACTCAAAGAGAAAGTGTGACATCTGTGAATCAAAGATTAATCTGGGTTCAAAGGTCACCTCTCTCAGCTCGACAGTGACTTGCTTCGCTGACTGGAGGACACAAATGCTTAATCCATAAATGCTTTGGCAGAGTTTAACCAGCTTTCTCACACGAGGACTCTTCTTTCTTATGTTCTTTTATATTAAACTGTTGGATCCAGATATGTGATTTTGCATCATTTGTCCAGATCCTACCACATATTATTTCATAAACAAACACAACCAAATAAAGAATTTACAAAAACTACTGCTGGACACCAAACAGACTGATATTAAAATGCTACAAATCTTTTTTTTTTTTCAGTGTTTCTTCCATATTGTGATAGCACATCAACTAAAATCAAACATGGCCACTTGAATAGAAATGTGTACAAACTGCTCTTCTTTGAAATACCACTCTTCTCATTCAGACACTGATTCAGTCTGAACTATCCATGTCAAGTATATTTTTTTTCCTGAACAGTAAATGAAGGCCTGTATAGAGAGCAAAAACCACACGTACAAACTCACAGGACAAAAAAGTGAAGAGTCACTTAAAACCACTGCGAAGAGAGTGGCGATAAAAACATCTGTCTGTCAGGGTTCACGCAACATACACACACGGCATTTTTGCAAAAATTCACAAGTTTTTTTTTATTTTCTTTCCTTTTTTTTTTTTAAGCGGGAGAGTCTCCGTCACATCACATCCTTTTCACCATTTTGTGTCAGTGTGCCAAACAGTGCTGTGGCACAAAATGGTGCCGCAAGGAAAGCAACCAGTTTCCTTTTTCACATTTCTCATGATCCAGGGTGATTTCTCTCACCAGTCTGCAGCCTCTCAAGTGTCAAACAGGTAGCAGGGTGAGACACTGAGGAGAAAAGCTCTCACAAAGACAAGTCCCAGTCCCCTGGCGTCCTCAAAGAGGGACACATTACTTAAGAAACTGTCTTCTTTCCACCCAAATCTGCCTCTTTCCTGTCCAGCCGCATGTACGGCTCAAAAGCTGAGGAGCCGCAGCCATAAGTGGATGTCAGTTCATGATGAGCGCCCCCCAACAGCGGCATGGAGAAGCAGAGGGAGTGCGGCGGTGGGACGCCCAGCCGTGGTGAGGGCGGGGTGCCGCCCAGTGATGGCAGCGACAGCCCAAAAGTCCCCCCTGGTAGGGAGCTGGGAGGAGTGCTGTTGCTGATTCCAGGAGAAGTGGAGGAGCCTCCGCCAGGGCTGCTCAGCAGAGAGCCATTTGCCGGGTGAGGCGGAGGCCCCAGGAGGGAGTTGGGAGGTGGGGCGGGGCCCGCCAGGAGGCGGCCCTGCTCCAAGAGGCGCAGGATGTTGCAAGTGGCCAAAGACTCAGACGTGGAGGACGAGCGTTTGTCCGAGTCTTTGGTGGTGTCCTTCTTCTGTTTGGTGCGGCGGTTTTGGAACCAAACCTTGACCTGCAACAACACAACCAGGAAGACAGATTCACATTATCGATTTTATTCCAAATATTTTGTCAGTGGTAGAACCAGCAAAATCAGAAGTAACAGGGCTGGAAAACTTTGCAGAGGCTCATCATCCTGGAACACTGGCTCAAAATGAGAAGAAATCAGTTTTATGTCACAAAAACAACAAAATCCTTCTGATTATATGTCAGTTCTATAAATTCTGAAGTTGTTTCATGCTTACAAAGTACCAGAAAGTTTCCCCTACTAAAAATGTATCCTAACTCATGAGCTATCCACACTGTTCTCCTCCTCTCAACACTGTAACTCGTGCAAATCACGGATTTTGAACACGCATTTACATAAGCCTTACTCGCAATCTGTAATTCATATCTTGACAAATTTCCTACATCCCCTTCACATGCCCAAAAGCTAAATTTTTCCAGAGGCTGAACACACGTGAGACTGACTTCTCTGTGACCTCCGCTTGATGCATATCTACCATCTAGCATGTTCTGAGTGCCGCTGGTTGAGAGCACGTAACACCTTAGCCGTAAACCCGCCACACACGCATAAATCCATGCAGAACAAGCAGAGATGCTGTAATCCCCCTGGCACCAGCCATTGGATCAACTCTGTTGTTTTTCTCTGCACATTTGATCATGGTTGGTCCCATGCACTCTCCTCTCTCACACCTCACAGTTCTAACAGGCCAGAAATGCACATATGGGAGAGGATAGTGATATTAGAGCTATACAGCAGAGAGGGAACATTAGATCAATTACACACAAATGCACTGCAAATCATGCTTACTTACACAGTTGAGGACAAAGAAAGTGAAAGTGTAAGAAAGAAAAACTCAGTCTCCATTGACATTTGCGCCATCTCTCTCTCTCACGGCAGCAAATGTTATAGAGATTCACTGCACGAGCCATCACGCCACCCGCTGCGCATTTAGGAAAAAGCTCGGTGAACTCTGCCTGTCCTTGTCCGCCATGTTTAATTGATGGGGGTTCTGCGTAGCTTTAATGTATAGCGTGTGGAAAAGTAAGTTGGGGCTGGGTGGGATGTTGATTGGAGGGCACGGTGGGGTCACAGGAGATCACTGCACGGAGAGTCACCTCTGATTGGAATCACAAGCATGAAAAATGCATGCGATCGTGACCGAGTTACAGCGAGCTCAGTTTTTCACTAAAGACTCGTTTTTTCTCACTGTGAGGCGAGCAGAGGTGCAGAGCTCAAGTTTAATGATAGAAATATTCATCTAAAACCTTCAAGAACTCTCTGTTTGGCATAGCAATTCATCTTCTCTATTTGTTCAAATTAGTTGAGCTACTCCACAATCCTCCCACCTACCCCAGGAAAACTGCAGAAGTGCCTCCTGTGGTACAAGTACCCCTGGTTAGGAATCACTTATCTACACCAATCAAGGCATGTTCGTAGTGTTGGACTCCTGCTTCTCTGCTGCTTTTGTAAGGTCAAACAAAATCTTTGTGGAACCTTATTCTTCTATCCTACAAATGCACTTAATAATTAGCTGCCATGTAATCATATTTCTGCCTTTTTCCTGAACCTGTTCCCCCATTTTCCCCGACCTGTGCTGTTAATTCAACAGTACAGATGCAGAAGCCGCCATGTGACGTCCTTCGCCAGGTGCAATTTTCATTTGTTCTTTAGGATTATACAGATTTTGGATGGTTTAAAGGAGAAGACACAAGACTTCATCTAAGGATTATATTTATGCTTTATTAATCTACCAATTATTTTCTCAATTAACCAAATAGTTTGGAAAAAGCATGTTAGAAAATAACCATCACAATTTCCAAAAAATAAAAAATTAAACTAAAAATGTAATGATAGAAAACAGAGAAGAGCAACAAATCCTCACTCAGCACAGTCCGAGTAACACTGCTCTGTGTTGTCTTCATAGCTTCTGATTATTCTGCTTTCTCAAACACGTCAGACAGAAAACTAGAAATTTGTTGTTCAGAGTTGATGTAAAGTTCCTTGGAAGACATTCGTAGAACTCTTTGCATTAAAGATGTTCCAGCCCACATATGTCGAGCCCAGAGTTTCCATCATTACATCCTATCAGTGGAAATCAGGTCAGCAGGTGGGTGAGTCACACTTCATGATCAGCAGCTTTATCTCTCTGCTTTTTCCACTCGTCCTCACATCCACACTGTGTTAAGTTTACCAAACAGTGCACTGAAAGTTATTTACACACAGCACAGACTTTCCATCAGCCTCATTACGATTTTTCGTAGAAATCCAATAACCTAATCCCTGATAAGTGGGGATTGGCAGCCATCGACTTAAAAGGAAACGCCTGTAACAGCAGAAATGCATAAGCCTGTCTGTGAAGGGTCTGTGGCTTAATTTAATAGTTTCATAATCATTTGTTGGTTGCACAACAGCAAAACGACAAGTAAAACACACACACGAATAAATGACCTCCATGTAAGCACTGGATGAAGGTACAAATACAAACACAGCAGGACTTCATGAGCACACACGCATACACATTCACAGAGGTCACATGTGAAGTGAACATGCGACAGTCACACATACACACAGACATTTACTGTGAGCAAACCTCTCACATGACCCCATTCATCAGTAAGACCCAGCCTTAGGTGTAAAGATCCTTGTTACTGTTGCTGATCTAAGTTACAAGCTTCAAATAGCATCTTAACTTCCACCTTCAGAAACTCATCAAACACATCATGAGTTAGTTCCTGTAGTTTAATCTCAGCCTTCTCCTAAGTTAGAGTCAGAGTTAGGCAGGTAAAACACAAAGACTCTGAGGGAGAAGATTTTCTGAAATAAATACTTTTAATAACACTATTATGCAGCAAACTGTGTGTTTTGCAGCTTAATCTTGGGTCCAGTAGTTAAATCTGATTATTTCCTGTTTTGTCCAACTCTATAATTGCACACTGCCACAACAACGTTCACTCGCTTCAAGTTTTCTCATTACTTTTCTGGACTTTCTCTGTCAGTTTCAGGCAATCATTGCCCTGTGTGTAGACATTAGCAACTCATAATCAGTGCAAGTTTTAAGCGGGCGCTGAAATTTCACATTAATGTAAGAAACAATGCCTTCGTCACGGGGCACCCTGGTGACCTTCTGGTTTAACATGCTGACCAATGAAACACAGTGTCCTGAGCACAAGTCCAGCTGGAGTCATTTCTTTATACCTTCATCTTGTGATCGATCATTGCAGTGCAAAAGTTAAAAAGTTATTTATTTTTATTCAGCCACAAGCAGCAACACTAGTCAAGTGGTTGATCTATAAAGCTGCAAACTGAGCGTGTTTTCTCCATGGAAGACGTCAGGTATGATGGTCACCTGTTGAATGAAGATGGCCAAGGTAACGCAGGGGAGCGCTGCAATGAAACAACTAGCTAACTACTCATGCATTTGCTTCTCAGTGGCCTTGTCAGTTTAGAAATGCCCCATGTTTAACCATTTCTGACAACACACCCAGACCCAACCAGCCGATTACATCTAAAAGTCGAGCGACACCCATTTCTATCGAGCTGACGCTGAACCGAGAGGCTGTAAAACTTTTCTTTGTTGGGATGTTCTTATTTACTCTGATGAGGATTGTTAAAAAGTGGCATGTTTTCTTCTTGCATCAAAGTCAGAGGTGCTACACACCCATCCACCACCACTTGCGTGTTCACACAGCCACCTTCGTGCAGCTGGCATCAGTTGGCTTTTATCTTCCGTAACACCTGAGTCGGCGTGACAAGTAGTTTCCCTAATTGGGTGGCACGGGTCATAAGCCAAAGGTAGCTGTTGATGTGTGGAAGTAAATCAGGTCCAACCGGTGTTAACTATAGTATCAGTGCACTGGAAAGGCTCAACAGGCAGCTACGGCAAGTGAGATCATAGTTTCAGCTACTGACCACGACACAAATAATGGGATCGGAGAGGATCCCACAGCTCAGAGAGGAATACTGACGCCAGCAAGTCTTACTGTAAAGACCCAAAAGAGGCACAGAGGGAGATGGAGATAAGAGGGTAGCTGGAGGGAGGGACGGAGAGGCGACAGGAGGGTGGGACGGGCAGCAGCTAAAACAATCGGTGTAGCTGCTTCTCCCTCCTCTCAGCATATATGTCATGCTTGTTAGCTCACACACAGCCTCGCTAAGATCTTCCACTGGATTTTACTCATGCACCACCGCCTGCCAAACGCCCACATCCCATAAAGGGCTTTCACTACAGATGAAACCCCCAACCAATCAGTTTCCTTTATCCCCATACTGTGGGTGTGGCTCAGTCTTCTGTTCACATCACAGCCCTCCTATCCTTTGCCGGGGTGGGGGGGGCTTGCTGGTGTTTTAAAGGGATTTTATTAGAGCGGGGAAATGATGAGAAGAGAAGAAAGCAAAGCTGCCTTTGGTACATCTACACTATTGGATGTAAATCCTTTTTAATGGGATCCAGGGTTCAGAGCTGGGGCAGAGATTACCAAGGGAGATCTAGATATGGAGTGACCTGCATTTGCCCCGACTTCGCCCTCTGCACCCCGCCCTGCTGCACTCTGCCCTGCTGGGGCAAGGATGTGGCATGGTCAGAGCCTGGGTGAGGAGGTTTGGACTGAGGCGAGGACGGCAAAACCAAGACTGATGGAGAGAGAGAGGTGGAAAGTGATGAGCAAAATAAAGCAACGGAGAGTACAGAAGGGCACCTACTGTATATTAATATCCATGTTATTGATGATTATCCTTTTCTCACAGTCTTTTAATGTTGAAAATATCACTTATCAACAAAAGACCAAAACCAACCATGCATTTGTGCGTCTCTCAAGACTTTCTGCCTTCGGCTCTCAGCTACAACTCCACTGGTTTACTGAAAACGTAAATATAAACATGGATCACAAAACATGGTTTCAGGTTTTAAAAAGACATTGAAAAAAAAAAGCTGGGCATTGTAGTCATCAAATGTACCTCAAATAGGAATAAACAGCACATTTGTTGGGGACTACTTTCAGCTGTGGATGAATACACATTTTGTGGACTAGTTGATATTTATCACAGCAGGACAGAGTATGTGGGATTGATGCAAAATAAACTACAGTACCCATGTTCATTGTAAATCACTCTACAAAAGTGGCTCATTTTTAAAAGCTTTCTGACAACAAAGGAGCTCTGTAGCAACAAAGAATAAGATACCTCAGGCTTTGGATACATGGGCAATACTTTCTAAAGGGATTTCATTCATTGCTTCATTTCAATTTCTTGACAATAAGGAAAATACAGAATATCTCTTATAGTTTCAGACAGTCAGTGATTTAGTTAAACCCTACATGTAAATGGATTCTTAAATATAGGTGATTATCAAGATAAAAATGTAAATGATTAGTAAAGTGACAAATTATTTATTATTATTTTAGTTTACTCTGCATCTATATGACAGTTAGTCCTTCAAATGTGTGTGTGAAATAAAAAATAAAAATAAAAAATAACCCTTTTTTAATTAGAGCACAATGTATTAGAGTTGACTTCTCAGGCTGCATTATAAGTATAATTATTGTGACTCTGAAATCATGAATTTATATTGTATATGATTTATGTAATTAAGGATAAATAAATATTTAAACTTTTATCATACAGGTTTACATTTTGAAGATGCCTCCCTGCCCCGCTGTCCTGTTTCAGCTGGAGAAATGTCAGATTAAGGAGATACAGAAAGACAGAAAGGAGCAGCTATAAATATCAGACAGAGGTGAAACATAGCTGCACCAGACTAAACACAACGTAGGGGATAAAAATGAAAGGATGGAGCGTAAACGTACGAAAGGGTGGGGTAAATTCAAGGTCAGGGTGAGATGATGGGGCCGTCACGCGTGATTACACAGGCTAGTCGGGCAGAGGTCAGCCAATCAGAGGCCTGCGCTGTGAATCCAGACAGCTGCAAACAGAGCGGCAGGCAAACTGGGCTAGAGGTAGAAAGGTTAAGCCAGATCAAGACCCAGTGTACAGATCAACTGGATATCCATATGTGTGATCAATAATCTGAGCTCTGTTGTGTCCCAACATGATACTCTGTCAAATTAAAGACGAGAAACGGGAGAAAACTGAAAATAAATAAGATATTCATTTAGATGTTTTTATAATTTAGTCTCTTTTGTTCTGAATAGTTTTTTCCCAACTGTATCTTTATCCCTTTATTTCCCTGCTGTACAGTGATGCAATAAAGCTGAACTGACCTAAGCTACAACAATGGAGAGCATTAGCATAAACATCCTGTGTGTCTGGCTGCTTAATGCCTGAAATGTAAAGTGAAATGCAGGATTGTGACAGTAAGGTCTTTAAGAAGGACACTTGGTGACTGTCTTTCACACTTTCCATGACCCCTCCAGCAGCTCAGTGATCCCACTGTGACCCTGTTCAGACCCCCTGATCCCAGGCATGTGATGAGCTGCAGCACACAATGAAAACTGTTTTTCCGTGGCTATTGTACCAGGCAGACCAGCGACCATTAAACTGTATGTAACGGACCAGTGGACACTTAGCTATATGTATGTCATGGAGGGAGCAATGGCAACCAATGTGTATTCAGCTGTACTATATGTGACAGACCAGTGGCTGCCATTATTAAAGAAAACCAAGCTGAGGCAATGACTTATTCAACTGTGTGTGATGGATCAACACATCAGTCTTTTATCAAAACTGTTCCATGTTATAATAATGATACCAGTACCAATTACCTGCAATTAAAATGATTGCCTTTTAAAATGAAACTTTAGTAATGCGCATTAATGGACCACTGACTATAAAAATAGTATTAGCCCCTCAGAAAATGTCAAAAAGACTCACCAAAAAAAAAAAAAAAAAAAACAATCAATGCAAAACATATGTCTAATTTTGTTAGGAGAAAACATCGAAAAGATGTTTTCAGATGTGTTCAGTTTGTTAAAAAAAAAATCTTTAAGTCACTTAAGGCACTATTTCAGGACACATTTAACAAGAATAAACAACAAACTTGAAGCTGTTCAGCAGTGTTTGGCCACATATGGACTAAAACAAATGTCTAAAACTAAATTTGGGTCAAAGTAGACTGAATTATAAGATTTCCTGGGTTGTTTAAACATCTTAATTTGAAGGATGTGCCATTAAGCTGTAGAATATAGTTCACTTTTCACTGTCAGATCGTCCAATGCAATGGACATTTTTTAAAATCTTCTCTGGTGTTATTTCTGTTTTAATAACTTCATTCTGTTGTTCTTCTTTTTGTCACTATCATGTCTTTTTGACATTTTGTGTCACATGTTTTCATTGTGAAGCACTACACACACAGAGAGCTGTAGTATTTCACGGCCTGAATTATATTTATCTTTTATATACATGTTTGTTTTGAAGCAGCATTTAGTCATGTAAGGGGGTGTGAATATAGTAAATGTGATGGTGTGTTAGGGTGGTGACGTTACACAGGGGGAGTTTGGATTAATTAACTTATCTTAAATCTTGGCTGCAGCTCTGTTTATACATAAATCTCTATTTGCTGTTTATCTAAATGATGGCTGCACCAAACAAACCAGATTCCATGTTGTTGCATAAATAAAAGAAGTGTTGCCTCATTAACTGTGCAAACTGACTTCAAATCCATGTTGACATCGGCTTTAGGATTATAAAACTGTCACACTGACACACCTTTCCTCACCATAATGTCACCTGCTTGTAAAGTACAACATCGCCCCGGCTCCATGTGGACTCCTCCTCCTCCTCCTCCTGCATCATCTCCACACTGACCCTCATCCTCCTCACCCCAGCTTCACACGCTCTCTCTGCCGCTCATTCTCAAACCTGCACCAAAATCATCACCATCGCCATTTCACCTGATCCCTAAACCTCCACCTGTCCATCACCTAACCCCACCCGAATAAACCTGATCTGGTCCTCCATCGCTGCAGCACATGTCTGGCCAGGTTCAGCCAGGGGTTAACCCCGTCTTATAGAATTGCTGGTAGATATGGCTGCCTAATCCTCCTTAGTGCAAAAGCACTTGGGACGGTTATGAGGCCCACCTCTTTCTCCGTCACCTCCCTCTGCCCGTCCCTCTCCTGTCCTCCATCCATTCACAGCCCTCTCTCCCCCCACACCTAGGCGAACCTCCCTCCAGGTCTAGATAACAGTCTTCACCACCTCCCTTCACATACTGTAACGCTACAGATGAGCTGCACTCGTTCATCAAAAAAAACCTACAGGTGTTTGAATGTGGTCCATGACTTTTCTTCCATGTCACCCTGCAGACACTCAAATCACCTTTAGCAAAAAATGTCCAGTGTGGGTTTTTTACCGCTGAGCCTCATGATGCCCAAAGCTATGACTGAACCAACAAAGACTGTTTTCATTTTCTGCTACTTTATTGTCTAAACCTCAACATCTCAGAGAGAAACATTGTACTTTTTAACCCCACTACATTTATCTGATAATTACAATTACTTTTTTCATTTGACATATAAAAATATGATATAATAGATTAAACTACAAAACAACTTGAAATAAGCATACAAATCAACTGTCCATACAGACCGTATTTCTTACAGTTTATTTATAATCACATAAAAAAGTGAAAATATTCTTTAAATGAAGAAAATATTCAGAATGAGTCAAACACCGAAAACAAATTATTAATAGCTTCTTCACTTTCCAGTAGCATGTACGGTATATTGTGGAGTTGTGTCCATCAGTGAATACACTGAACATGTTTTATTTATGGTGACATAACTTTATTTATACTTCATGTAGAGACATATATATGTTGACGTGGGGCTTTCACATAGTATGTTATTAATGTCTGTGGACTAAAAATTTCTTTTTAAGCTGTGAATTATTTATATTTTCAGTGATTTATAGGCATGTATAAGACTTTTAGTGAAAAGGCAACAAGTTGGAATAAAATCACTTTACATGTAAACAGACTTTATTATAGTTTTATTTCTTATATTTTTCTGCTACATTTATGTGTATAAATAGTGAAACTAGATTTTTTTAACAATCTACAACAGTTCTATAATATTTTTTCAAGTAGTTATGACTAAAGATTTGGACATTTTTGAAGGCACCTGTGTCATTTTTCATGTATTTTGCATCTTTATATTTTGTTAAATTTACCAACAAGGAGTCGGACTGATAAAAAAAAAAATTTAAAAAAGATCCTGCACATGTGGAGTAATGACAACCCAAGTGGGTAAAATTTTGCCTGACTTCCACCAGCTTTTAACAACAACAACAACAACAATCTGTAAAAAAGTATATCCTGCAAAACTGCACAACTCATGTTCTTATTATTTCTTTAGTATTTTTTACACTGACTTTAACTAAAATAAAGGATTTGACTACTTCTTCCACCACTTGAATTTTATCACACACACACACACACACATATATATATATATATATATATATATATATGTGTGTGTGTGTGTGTACAGTATATGTTGGTGTTTTCTGTTGTGACCACAAGGTGGAGATTCAGCATTCAACTCCCTCTGGCAGGTGTTTGTAAGCTCCCACACAGGTAATCCGCCCGTTTAATTGCATTACACATTTGCCTGGCAAATGACACAAAGTGGTTGCATGGACAACCTTTGACCACGCTAATTACTCTGGTAACTTGGGGTCAGACTTGAGGCACTCAAGAGTGTGTGTCTGTGTGTGTAAAAACCTCTTGTACCCAATTTTGCTGATTTTCACATCAGTTGGAGGATCACATGCTCCTCCATATGTTTGGAAAATTACACCATCCATGGCCTTGTACATGCACACACACCCATACACACTTCACTCTGAAGCTGATGAAACAAGTGATTAAGGACAAAGGCAACCAAGACTGAATTGCAATTATGTTCGTTTGATTATCTAATCAACTGATTAGATAATCAAAGCTTCGCAGGTTTCCTCCTGACCATCACTGAGGACAAAAGTTCCTCTTCTGAAGATGACGCTCCTGCTTTAGGTCACGACAGAGTAAAGAGGAAAGAGTTTGTGTCTTTACAGCACGAAGCCCAAACATTTTAACTGAAAGCACAAAGCACAGAGTGTCTGTCTGTCTGTCTCTCTTCCTATCTCTTTCTCTATTCTGAGTGTTTGGACAATCCCCGCACTGTGCAGACGCCTCTCTGCTACATCTGCACAGCTATACGTCATGGCCCGGGTCCTCTACGCCCCAGACAAGTGGCCAGACACCGTCTGTCTGGGCCGTCATGGAGAACAATACACACAACGAGGACATTCACTGTACGTAGACCCACACATTACACACAACTTGTCTCCTCAGCCTCCAGAGGGAAATGTATTTTGGGGATTTTCCCCACAGTATTGAGTCTTTTTAGGATTTTTGAGTGAAAAAAAATGCAGATTTTTCTCTTTTCTCGTCACATCAGTGGACCAAATCAAGCCTTTAATATCCCCCTGTTTCTATTTACCACTGCAACAAAGCCTAAGCAGTAATACTGTCCTCCTATCATATTATACAAATACCAGTTACGAAAGCTGGCGTAACTTCTTAACAGGGAATTTAGATTTACCCTGGTTTAATAAGAAGGGTCAGCCAGTTTTTAAAGAGCCTGTCTCTGTGTCTCTCTTCACTCTGTCATACCATTAATAATAATGCATTTTATTTGTGTTCACAGTGCTTTACACAATATGTAAAAAAAAACATCCAAGACCACTAAGGTATCAGCAGGGCAACACCTGACCTCCAGCCTCGCTGTGGTGCAGAAACCCTCGAGGAAATAAAAAAACAAGACAGCAACAAGAAGCATCATCTGAAAGTTTTCACAGCTTTCACACTAAACTGCGCCTAGGGCGGTTGGTATCAAGAAATTGTCCGTCTAACAGAAAAGACAGCAGGCAGAGCATGAGAGGAACGGTGACACTGATGTCAAGTGACTTATAGACCTGTCGGAGGTTGGCTGTTTCACATTAGAGGTGGGTGGTGGTCTTAAACCAAAACGTGTGTATTTGGCAGCTGCATCAGCAAGTGGATGTACACTTTTTGGCACAGGAACGTCTGAATGTTTTCATTATACAAAGATTTTTGTGTGTGCTTGTTGTCAAATTTGTCCCTGCTGGCCACTGTACACTCTCTGACAGACTGTCAGCCAATAAAATCAAAGCAAAAGGGTAAAAACTTTAGCAAACTGAGGTATTTAAAGGATAAAAAAGATCTATTTCTACTCTTTCCATCATTGTAGTTTAGCAGTGTGTGGATTTGAACCCGAGCTCTTGTTGAATACACACACCTTCAATGTTGATTGTCTTGCTTTGTAGCTTCAGATAAGAGCAACGCCTTTAAACCCAAATTTTGGATCTCAGCTCAAGTCTGCCTGCTGAACCTTTCCTCCTATAACTACTTTCTACACACTGACCTGACAGTCGAGTGAACACAAAAAGAAAAGAAAGTCAGAGTGGTGCAGGTGTTTGCTGGGATCAAAACGAGGAAAGTGTAAAAGCCTGTTGAACGTTTTGAGTCTCTCTCCGCCGCAGGAGTTCAGCTCCGTGTGAGTGCACACATGCACTAAATCTGTACTGCATCAGTGTCTGGATAATAAAGCAGTGATTGTGCCACTGAAGCTGGAAGTCATGTGAACAACTGCAGGCACAAACACACACACACACACACACACTCACACACACGCAGGTTGATGCAGCCTGTGTGTCGGTGTAGCTCAAACTAAACGTTTTGCATGATTTGATATCTCATTCATTCTAATTATTAAGTTAAATTATTAAGTATTATTAAGTCACAAATAGATTTAAATTTCCAAACAAATTCTCCACAACATACTGCCTGTTTCACAATAAAAGAAAAAAAATTTAAATAGTTTCTACGCTCTCATTTAACTATCTATATCCCCAGACTCTTTTAATCCCTTGCAGAGTTTATGTAAAGTATATCATAGACATAAATGTAAAAAGTAATTAATAAAAACCTGCCTCCACTCCATCATCCAACCACAGTTTTCAAAATGACACCAGTTGTGGTGTTTTCAGAGTTTTCACTTCTCAAAAACATGTTTTCTTGTCTAAAAAAACAACAACATGTCTCAGGTGACTTTAATTATTTGGAAGATTTTTAAAGGCCATGGCATTTGTGACATTATAAAACATGTCTGAACAGTCCCTTGGTAAATTATATCCTGCCCAGACATCCACTTTAAAAGGAGAAATACATCAAATCAAAATCCCTTTCCACTGTGTCCTCAAGCAAGTGTGACGAGGGGAAAACAAATGCAAACATTTACCCACATCTGTGCATTGTTCAGCCAGCTTTACATTAAAGATTAAACATGACTCCATCACTGAGCCACTCTCCCATTTGCTGCGGGATTAAACCAGTTTAACACAGCACAGAGACCATTAAATCCATAGCTTCTCCATGGAAGGGCTGCAGACAACAATAGACTGATAGTGTATACGTCAGCTGCACTCAACTCAGGAGGACAGTGGAAGAGCTTAGAGTGACCACACAGCATGGTGCTCCTGAAATCTCCTGAAGCCTCACTGCCAAACCAGCTGGAACAAGTAGGACATGGTGAAGAATGAGAAGAGTTTTGGGCTCTTTCTTACAAAAAAGTTACAGAAACTAGCTTGATGCTGCACATTTTTAGTCTTATGTGAGAAAGATGTTTAAAAAACATCAGTAACGGCCTCCAGAAAATATATTATATTAATATTACCACAAAGTAGATTGCATTTTTGTTGTTTTGAGCTCCTCCTCACACAGAATTACATAGAAAAACAGCACTAAACAGCTGTTATAGCTTCCTCTGTGGTCATTTAATGTAGACACCAACATTTTCAGACATGGAAAGGTTTCTAGAAACAAAGAATTTCTATTCGGCAGTGATCCCCACAACATACCTTCACAATAAGAGCCGCAGCCTTCACGAACATCCGTCAGTCCTCTATTGTCTGTGAGCAAACCGATCATAAAGGAAATGTAGGGGCTAGTTCATGGTGTGTGTGTGTGTGTGTGTGTGTGTGTGTGTGTGTGTGTGTGCGCACCAGCCCCTCCTGCTGTGTTACCCTGTAGCGGGGAGCCACCTGCCGGGATGAAGGGAGAGCTCTGAGCTGGTAATGGATTACTCGGTAACGCGTTACAGCAGAGATATCGATTTCCTCTCGCGATGCTGCAGCTAAGAGACAAAAATAAGTTTCTTCAGACGCGTTGATCCCTGTGCAGACTCAACTACTGAAGTGAGGCTGAATCATGAAAAAACAGCATTTCCTCGACTCTTGTCAGTCTGAATTAAATTGGTTTTGAAGCATTTCTCTGATGAGAAGTGGCAGTTTTCTTCACACAGGTGAAACTACTTTGAATTATTATCGCTTCATCGAGAAAATCAACGACATTAATGTTGAATATTAACGCTGCGCGATGGAAATTTACGCATTTACAGGTTTTGGACGACGAAACTGAAAAATTAAGACACATAAGTTCATGCATTAATAAATCTATTTTAAAGAATTTACTATGTCAAAAAAGTAACGAAGCAGTGGATCTGACAGGACAACAGGGTGAGTTACTTCCCCACTCCAACCCTGGTTTTTGTTAACTGAGAGAAGAGTTTTACGCAGTGGTCAGCGTTTCAGCTCACATTTACAAACCAAAACTCTCACTCTGTTTGTCCTTTTGAAGACGAAAATATCATAAAATTTGTCTCAAAAAAAAAGCGACGTGTGAGTCTAATAATTTAGAATATTCATATAATAATCAGCCATAGCTCTGTTATTCAGAAAATTGAAAAAAAAGTTTGTATAAATCTTTTCGTTTTGCGTGTGTGTTGTGTGGTGTGTGTGTGTGTGTGTGTGTGTGTCCAATGTCTGCTGCCTCATTGCGTGATCCGTTTGAATACCTGACCAAACTAATTGGAGTTACACCATGGGTCAATGATCAAATCCCCAAACATTGTTAAAAAACACTTAACGATCCAACCTCCCATATTACTGTAATTAGTATTTGTCTTTCAGTCACAGATAAACAGGCCTGTCACGTTTATATAAGGTTTATTAAAAAGGTGTCTGCTGCTTTAAAATGCCTCGGCTGCTGCTGCAAACTTCAATGACATTAAGGAATTTGGAGTTTGAAAGAAAAAGGTCGCAGTTAGTTTTTTTCAGCCTTTAAAAGTCAACAAGTGGCTGATAAAACAAAGCATCAGAGTTTTTTCTTTTACCGAAATAAATAAAAAAAAATCTAAGTTGGTGATATCTGAATTTCATCCAAACAGGGCTAAAGGGGAGAGCGATTTCCACCGAAACTTAAAGGATTCTGTGGCTCGAAAGACATTTTTAAAATGGACCAAAAACTCCAATTTTGATCTTAACTCGAAGCTTATTCCAATTTACTCCCTTTTTTGGGTTGAAATAAAACTGCACTGTCTTTTGTAAACCTTTACACCCAACAAAGTGGCGGGAAAATCCTGGAAAACAGGAGCGAAAGGCCTCGAGGAGCGTGTGTTTCTAACACTGGATGGATAGATTTATAATGGAGCTGCTTTTAAACCTCGCGGTCTTTAATTTGAAAATCAAAAATACTTCCTGGGAAACCTGTGAAAACCTTGACTACAGGAAACTGAAAACATCAACAAACACCTGAAAACAGTCCAAACAACTCTCCTAAAAATGACCTAAAAGTTTGAAAGCTTTTCATGATTGTCTTTGAATGGTGCATTTGCTTAAAACATGCAAAAGCCATGAGTAGAAAAAAAAGAGAATAATAAGAAAGAAAACGCCACTAATGCAAACTAAAAGCCTCCTGATCGCGCCTAAAAGCTGCTTCGGGAGCAACGCAGCATTAAGAAATTTCAGTGCAATGGGATTAATATTTCGCGCCATTAACCGAGGAGACTTTTATTATTTACATTTTTTGTTCTCACTTGAAGGTTAGAGCGGTTTTCAGATGGTTTCATTCAGCCAATCGTGCTGCTGCTGCACAGCGTCTCCTCAGCAGCAGCAGGAAGCTGAGGCCCTCCCATTAACACCCCTAGTGTCAGCACTAATGAGGGACACAGTGGCTGCTCTGTGCTCCCAAAACACACACACACACACACACCATCCCATCACCTTTATGTCTGAGTAGGGTTTTTGTGTGCTTGCTTTCACTGTGATGGTGCGTAAATTCCTGCATGTGTATGTGTGTGTGTGTGTGTGTGTGTGTGTGTGTGTGTGTGTGTGTGTGTGTGTCTGTAGACAACACATGTTGTACAAAGTTAAGCAGTTATTAGAAACTGATTATGGGGAAAAATGTCTCCACAAACTGTAGAGCAGATGCAGGAAACCCTCGAAAATAAAACCACAAAAATAAAAGTATTTACACTTAAGCTTTTGCACATTTATTTTATTTTAAAGAAACACCAGCAGGTTTGTTTGTTTCTGGGCCTTTTGTGCAGACGTGTGTTGAAGCACTTGTTGCAGGAAGTTAAAAAAAAAAAAAAAAACACACACACACACACACACACACACACACATATGTTTGTGCCACTGACCTCGCTTTGCATTTAAAGACCACGGCTCCTGCAGTAAAAACACTGCTGGTAACAAATGTTTCCAGCCGGAAATAAAACATTAAACGTTCAGGGCCCACGGTGTGTGAAATGTGATAAAATCACAACTTGACTCGCGAGATTTGTGTTTCAAAAACGAACCTGTAATTTAAAGGCTACAACACTTTACAGCACAATATATTGAGTAAATTACATTTCTATTGGTTCAGGCCACGTTAGTCGTCAAGACTCAAACTGCTGCCGTGGAAAACCTTCTTTAAGATTTATTATAGTGGGTAAAAATAAATCTATTGTTGCTGTATAACTCTACTGAGACATAAACTCACAGTTACTTTGACAAAAACATGCTATAATACGCTGTGTGAGTCAGTGTGTACGGGTTGGTGCCTAAGTGATGACGCCCATAATAAACACAGAGGGGTTGGGCTCCTCGTGCTGCAGGAAATTTTGAATGGAGCGCGCGGGGTCGGTGAATGAGTGCCATGAAATTTCTGCAGTGTTCAGACAGACGCACCAACAGGCTGTTTTTTTTACATTAGAGAAACAAACAGGTGCAATTATTTTTAAACTACATAAAGTGTGGAGAGAGAGAGAGAGAGAGAGAGAGAGAGAGAGAGAGAGATGCTTCTTTTCCTGTTTTGATTTGATGCAATGATGACGCACTGAGTTCACATCCAGTGCCACACTGAGCGCAATTCAATCTAATCGCCCCATGATGAAGACTTCGTTTAAGAGACGGATAATGTTGAGTTTTGATGGGGGGCTGGACTGTAAGTGTTTTTAATAATATGGGCAGAACTGATTGTTTAACATTTAAAATAGACCAATGCTACACGGTCATTCAAGCCTCTGTAAACACACAGACTAACTGCAACAGCCACACTTTAGCCCTGGATGGCCCTGAAGTCTTTAGGCCTGTGTTGACGGGTTCCTTATGTAGAGCTGATTTTTGTGTCTGTGTTCACCTACAGCAGAGTACACGCGCATAAAAATGAATAAACGTGCCTAGTGGTGTTGGGCTGTAAACGTCTGCCGCTTCTGAGAGGCCGTTTTGGGCGGGGTAGCTGCACGCGCTTTGCCCCCTCTCTGATTGGCCGAGGAGCCAATTAAAGCACCTCTGACCAAATGCTAATTGAATTGGTTTGTCCTATAACATATTCAACTATCGCCAGCCTATAGGTTATACTTACAAACATAATTGAAGTATCCTGTTGGCTAGCAACCAGTGGCTGTAAGCTGGTTAAATAACTACATGTGGTGGGAGAATTTCTTATTCGTTTAAAATATAAGTCAAATATAAGTTTTTCTTGTCTAATTCACATGGTTTATTTTTTGTCATCTGCCTCTGACTCGGTCTTACCTGTGTTTCGGAGAGATTCAGCTGCCGCGCGAGCTCCGTGCGCTCGCGGCCCACGACGTACTGGCACCGCTGGAACTCGAGCTCGAGCCGGTACAGCTGCTCGGCCGTGAAGGAGGTCCGCGTGCGCTTGGGCCGGTCCAGGTCGAGGCCTTTCGGCAGGACGATCTCCCGGATGGTGCCTTTGGCGTCTGTGGAGAATAAATAAATAAATAAATAAATAAAAAGTAAAGTGTCAGCTACAACTTCAGACTGCTGACGGTTTATTTAAGCTCAACGGAAGTGAGTACTCAACTGAGGCTATTATTATGTGCTAGTAGACTATTATTACACACGTGCAGGCTGAAGTATAGAGAATACACCTGGCTAAAATCTAAATGGAACCACTTGTTCAGTAGTTTTACGCCACAGAGACAGAAACACACCTTTTTATGGCTCGAGTGACTCTGTGTTTACACGGTGCCAAACTGATGTTATATTTATGAGCAGGATAATGGTTGTAGAAAAAAAAACGGTGATGGACGCCTGTCTGTGCGCCTCTGCCGTAAACAAACTACGTACGTGTGTTATTTTTAACACGAGGTTACACCGTTAATAACAAGCATGTTCTCTTTGGGAAATGTCCCATTTCTTTTAAATGTATATTTACACAACTGTTTATGAATAACAGCAGACAAATGAGGCCAAACACTCTTGTGTAATGTGCTTATATTAGTGGAGGTGTGTGCTCATAATAACACCAGAGTCTTGTAATTAACCGACTTCGTGGTTTTAATCCATTCAGTAATATTGGGCTAAATGAAAATTAAAACTGAAAAACTTAAGATTTGCATCGTGGCCAAAAAAATAAAATAAAATCATATACATAAATGATCCTGTAACGTGACACTAAAGCTCAAATGAGAGTCACTGCAGGAAGGAGACTTTATCTGAAACTTAGAGGATGATCAAATGGGCGTAAATCGTTCCCTCTTGTTCGTTGGTGTCACACACACAGTCACCGTCCAGTTACACTGACTGTGCAGACACTGACTGTGTAACTGGGGTTGAAGTGTTTTTTTTCTGTGAGTGTTGCTGGCACAGTTTCTGTTAATGTTTCTGCACCAGATTTAATTCACTCCAAACTAGTTGGAGGCTTCAAAAGCTCCAACGCTGTTTCCAAGTAAAAGGTCTGTGCGTCACCATCTATCAACAAACAACCGTGTGTGTGTGTGTGTGTGTGTGATTTCGTGGAACAAACTGTACTTAAATTGGATAGTTGTTCCTTGAATTTTCTTCTTCTTTTTTTCTGGTAAGGTGTGAGTTTACTGTTGTGTGTTTTTTTTTATTTTAGTTGTTTGTTTCCTTCCAGTTACAGGTTATTTGTTGTTAATCTGAGCTGAACTGTCAAAAATGAGCTGCCTCGATATTTTAACCCAAAATCGAAACTAATTTAAAAAACTTGAGCGTACAAGAGATAGCACAAAGATATTTTATATGTATTAAAATATTTGTAAAAATCCGTCATTACACTCCGCCCTGTACCCAGAAGCCCCGAGGATATTATCTACTTAAATAAATAAAAATAAATAAAAATCCTGATTCGTTACTTTTACTTGAATTTCGCTGTAATCGACATGTTTCGAGTTTTTTTTTTTTTTAAATTATTATTATTTCCTATCCACAATAAAATCCTTGTTGTTGTGGACTTCACAGTAGCCACCAATATTTGTTCGTATTTATCACATCGGAGGCCAGACAAGGCGTCCTCTTTGTCCAGGGTTTTTAAGTCATAAAATATGCAATCCGATAAAATATGAAGGGCCCTGAATTAAATATGAAACAGTGCTGATTGAAACAAACATCAATAGAGTTTCTGTTGGAGGGCTCCTGGCTATCTACAAGAGCAACAAACACAGAGAGGAAAAACTGATTTTTTAAAATTAATTTTTACTTTTTAATTTTTTTTTAAGCTATAAAGGCAAAAAAAAAAAAAAAACTCGTTGTAAAGGTGTGTCTCTAACTATAACGTGACGTATTTTGGAGGCGTGGTGATAAAAAGGTAAATAGAACATTTCGCCTACAACAGGAAGGAGAATAAGTGCGTAAAAGACCCAAATAAATTGCGTTGGAATGAAACGAGCTAATTAATTCATCACTTATGTTCCCTGCTTCACGGCCTGGCCTGTATTAACCAGTTGTTTGAATCATAGTGTTATAGCCTACATGAATGAGAGATCTCCATCTTTACGCACGCATAATGACTGTGCGTAAAGTGTCGCCAGGAAAGAAAGATTCTGCACCAGAGAGGCTGTAAACCCTCTAACACGCGGGTATACAGCAGCATACATCTGCACGATTTGCAGCGAGCAAAAAACCAAAAAGCTCAAACTGAGAGAGAGAGAGAGAGAGAGAGAGAGAGAGAGAGAGAGAGAGAGAGAGAGAGAGGGAACCAGCGGCTCTATCTGTATACGCAGACTTGGTGACCTCTCGGTGACCCCGGCGCTCTCTCCGGAAAACCCGGAACATCCAGACTCAGCATTACACAAAAAACAAATCCTGACACCACGGACTGTCAATATATACGCTCTGTGAGATCTGTGCAGCATCTGAGGCAAAACCGGTTCAGGTCTGAGTCCTCCTACAGGCCCTGTCCTCCTCAGGTGGACACCATTAACCAGCGACTAATGCAGCACAATAAAACCAACTCAGTGCTGATTATTCACAGGCTCATTCAGAGAATATACGAACATACCTGGAGTTATCTGTGCTTAGAAGGACCAGAAATAAAGATAAACAGTTAATAAACAACATGAAAAACCTGACTGATGGCAGCAGCTCAATCGTCTAATAAGAAACATATATGTATATTATAATAAAAACAATAAACACTGAGAAATAAAATGGTCTTACTATTCCTACAGTTGCTACAATTTCTGCCCAAACTGGTCGACGCTCTGAAGAAGCTGCTGGTTTTAGATTTTTCTTAGTGTTTTTTTTTTTTTTTTTTTTGCACGTCAAACATTTCTCTCTCTCCTGTCTCTTCCTTCCTCTCTTTCCATTTAAAACTAGTCGTCTCCAGGCTAAATGAAAGCCACTCTTCCTCTCATTAAATGAGCTGCTTCTGGCACAAGAGACTGCACGACTAAACCGTTCAATAAAGGATAGAAGAAAAAAATACTATAACCAGCCAGGGACTATAATATCCACAACATTCATCTATAAACGCGAATTGATAGGCCGACATATTGATTCTGTCCACAGCATACAATCACACACCACTGCAAAAAAATATTGCAGTAAATCACCAGCCGAAATTTAATTTTATGTTTTTTTGTTTTTTTCTCTATGGAGTTCTGAATGGGAGTTGCTGACATTTTGTTCTTGGAAAGCACTGAGCAAAATATATACATACAGCAAACTTCACAGTGACTCACAGCTCAAAATATTCAACATATATTATTTACTTAATTTTTTTCCCATACTGAAATTATAACAGCCTTTATGTTTACGTGCTGAAAGAATAATTAAACATGTCCTCAATGCAAATAACCTTAAATAACCTATAGATCCAAAAAGATAGAAACATGTTTTTTTTGTGTTTCTGGAACCTGGTGCTTTTCAAGTTTTTACTCCAACACATACACTTTAATTTTCTATAAATTAACCTGCAAATATAAATTAAATACAAATGTTTTAGGCTTATTTAGACGCTCAACATGACTCTAAAACAGCATATAATCATATAAAAAATTAATAAAAAACAAATGACAACAGATTTTTTTTAAATTTCATTCTAAGAGTGTCATTTTGCTGCATAGATTTAAATGACTTTCTGTATTTTAATTCAGAGACTGGCCTCCTGCCGGAGGGCGTGGACACCCAGTATAATTAAATATTATTCTGCTGTTCATTAACACAGCGTTAGCACACAAAGGCAATCAGCTACTGACACACACACACACCACCCTCACAGTGATCACTGATGGAGGGTTGATGTGTTTTGTTATCTGCTCTTTTATTGATCAAGTGAATTTCCCCATTATCATTGTCCTGAACAGTTTGTTCAGGAGCATTATCCTTTGTTTTCTTGACTTTCTCAGCTCTGATTTTACAGCCACACAGGTGCATTAAAGAAAAAACACTCGTTACATGTCTGAGAAAAATATATTATAAGCAGCAATAATTCACAGAGGCTATTTAATTACTTTGACTATTAATTTCACAAATCGATTTTTAAAAATATTTTCACATGAGGATTGGCCACAGCTGATACAGGCTGTGCCAAACAATAATTCTCTGGGTGATTTAATTGTATATTGCAGCAGGTTATAATCTTTATGTTAAATTATTATTTACAGGTGTGGTCTCGTGCTACAATCACCTAGAGTGCCACGGAAGTGAAAGCCTATTGTTGTAGTCCACCCTGCTGGTGTTGTATTGTTTCCCACTTTGTTGTTTAGTAAATCATTATTATATGTTTGAGAGTTTGAGTATAACACATTTATTTAGACTAGAACAGACTATAATATCTGCCTTCTTTAAATCCACATCCATTTTTATAAGAATCATTTTTTAAACCAAACAAATTCACATTCAGGTTCTTTTTAGATTCATATAAGATTTTGTTCCTGTTTTAAGACATTTCTTCTTCTTTCCTGACAGTGATCAGTGTGACTGACAGTGCTGTCTGTCAAAGGATAACAGTGTCAAAGGATAACTGAAGCCAGTGATTGCGTCCAGTTATCGCTGGTTATTATCCAACTGTGGATAAAACAATAGTGGATTTTAAATCTCCCTCGGTTTCCTGGAAACCCTCGTGGCTTCCCTGCCTGAGAATTAGTTTTACGCACAAACTAAATGTGTTTGTTTTGTCTTCGTGCACTTACCCCTCACTAATATCCTCCGACAGTAGTCAGGGTCCACTCCCAAAAGTTTGTCGTGTCCGTCTTCGCTGGAGGACGTCGGCGTGGACGCTGATGTCCCCGGGGTGTCGGTGGAGCTCTGCACCGGGGACCGGCTCCCTATCTCGGCGCGGCACTTTGTCTCCATCCGGTCCGGACAGAGCGGGTTGGGTCCACAGCGGTGGCTCCCATCGCCCATAGTCGTGGCCTGATCAAACATCTACAAGTAAGTTAGAGTCTCTAAAAGATTATCTCTCCCTCCTTCTGTCGCTGCTGCTGCTCACCCTTCTCTTTCTACTTTCTTCTCCTCTTTGCAAGTGTTCTCCAGAGACGAGGACAGCATGCCCTCCTCTCCCTCCCCAAAAAAAGGAAGAAGAGTAGATCCAGTTACAAAGGAACCACGCGGTCCAGTAACGGGACCGGTGTGTGCTTCAGGTGTCTCGGCATGACGCACGGTCCGAAGTCCAAACCAAGGCAAATGGGGGGGAAGCCGGGGCTGGGTGGTGGGTGAGGGGGTTGGGGGGGAAGAAACCTCGGACTCCTGCTCTAACTATCGTAGCCAGGAGGTGCAGAGGAAATGCATGGTGCAGCCTGCAAGGTACAAGGGGGCAACTAGATCTATGGAGGAGCGGGGAGGTGGCACAAACACACTCACACACTGCTCACCCACGTAGAAATAAAGTGAGAGGCGGCGCAGAGGAGAAGAAGAAGAAGAAGAAGAAACCCTCCACACAGCAGCGGTCACAGTTCACCGTGCACAAGCCAGGGAGGAAAGTTTCTTCTGGTTTTGTCCAAAGCAGCAGCCTGTTACTTCACCCCCGGTCAGATCGGCTGCCTCTGCGGATCCTTGATTGCATGTTGCTGCTGTTGTTGCTGGTGGTGGTGAGATGGCCACATAAAGGGGGGGTCGGTGGTCTTCTGGCTTTTTTTTTTTTCTTTCTTTCTTTTTGCGGAGCGCACAAGAAAAGATGTCTGTGTAGAAACCCTTCAGGAGGGAACTGTCAGGAAATGGGAAATGGTCACATTTGCTCGCAAATAAAGTCTCGAGCTCTCTTGTCAGTTTTCATATAATTTGCTGTGCAGCTCAAACATCACGTCAGGAGAAGGGGCGGCTGATACACCCTGCCTGCACTAACAGATGAGGGATGTTGGTGTGTGGATAATATTTGCGGCGACACAGGAGCACTTAACAGAGGCAGGAACCCGAGACGTCACTTCCTGCCCACGCAAGGTCGCAGCCGATTGGTCCGCCGGCGGGGCACGTTTTGACAAGAGGATGAGCGGCGCTGCAGACCGGGATCAGGCACGGAGACATGAGACGATGGTTGTGTGCGCTATTCCGCTCTGGAAACAGCCAAATGCAGCGCTGCCCGGGTTTCCTCACAGCCCTGTCAGACTCTGACATTTATTTATTTTTTTCGTTTAACAGAGGAACTCTGAGTTCTGCTCTGATGCAGGACAGAGTGTGAGAACAGAGGGCACGGTGGTCACTTCTGACCCAGGAAGGTAAATCATAAATTGCAGCCAAAATGCCTCACAATTTAACCCCTTGAGCGCCCAATAACAGGCGTGAAAATTCTGAATATGAAAGTATGAACTTAGCAAACATGTATATATATGCCCCATAGGCCTTTACAAGCCTGTTTAGGCCAATATATAAAAGCCAGTATGGGCTTTTTATTAAATACTGGACACTTAGTCTGTCATGGTGGAGGTTTCTACATAAACAAAGCCATGTCCAAGTGTAAAAACATGTTTCTATAAATGTATTCTTCATTAGAATACTCAATGAACTCCAGACTTTACATTTATATATCCACATTAAAGGTCAAAGGACAGAGGACGGCCTGTGTTGTGCCAATTGCAAAACCAGATGAGATAAATTTGTGTTTTTGGGCAGCAAAAATAAAAGTGATTTGACTTTACTCCTTTACCAAACTAGGTTGTTCTGTCATAAAAAGGTGTGAAACCTGATTATCCTGCTTTTGATTATTTATTATGTTCCTAAATGCTGTTTCAGAAGCTCACAACCTGAAAAAAATAAAATAAAAAATGAAAGCAAACACAATAAATAGTCCTATACATCAGTTTTTGGCATCCAAATGCTCAGATTTAAATATAAATATCAGTTTAAAATATCAGCTCTGTTTGAAAACACAGTATTTCTCCTCATAATAAACCATACTGGTGAAAGCCACGTGCACAGATCCACAGAACAACACATGCACAATATAATCCAGTACAACCACATCACAGACCAAAGCCTGGAAATGATCAAAGACTCATCAGTCTAAACAGAAGTTAGGATGGATTTAACAAGTGTTCCTGTTATTTTGTTCACCCCTCTCTCCACACACACACACACACACACACACACACACACACTTGCCTCGAGTCATGTTTCATGAGATGTGGATGGCACCTTCTGCTCACACAGAACCTCTCTGGCAAATAAGCTGTTAACACACAACGCTGTCAGAAGCACCACATGATAAAAAGAGCATAAAGTGGGGTTACTATTTGTTTTCTATTGCAGATAAAACATCTCATTCACAGTCATTTACTGTATGTATGCAGAGCCATCTTTATCAAACACCAGTCCATTTTCATCCGACCGGCTTGGTGCTGATGGTGCAGCCTGTAGTTTGTTGTGATTGTGAGATAATTTCAGGCGCAGGGACGACTGAAACACTGGGTGGAATTTCCTCTTTACAGGTGAAACATCTTTGAAAACACTGCAGGGGAAAAAAGGCATTTTGAGCGGGATTATATAATTATAGTTTTGCCGTGTGTGTTTTTTCTTATTTTTCTTATCCGAGGCCATAATTACTGCACACAGCCATGGGTCGTTACTCCTTTCAGCTGGCCTAATCTCACAGAGGATGAATAGAAACTGTCAATCAGGGGTTGCACTCAGCAGCGAGACAAGAGGGGACTGATTGCTGCTGCTGTGCTGTGACACACACACACTCACACACACACACACAGATACACACTTTTTCTCCTTCCTCTTTCTCTCCAGTGTTTCCACCCTCTCTGCTTTTACTGATGCACAACTGAAAACCTCCAGAAAGCAGATTTTTACCACATTTAACTTTTCTGAAGACTGCTCATATTTTGATTTCAGTCTTTCAGGCGTATTAGGGAACATTTTCATACTGTGTGTAGTATTAGTAGTAAGAACTGTAGGTGCATTTTTGCCTCTGTGTTGCCATAAAGGATATTTACTGCACCAACTGACACCTCCAGTCAGCCAGCTGATCCAGTCATTTCTTGGTAGGCTGGTAAAAAATGTAAACAGACTAAAAGAGGAAGACATAGATCATAAAAAGGCAAACAGATAAGTACTACTTTGAGGTACTTAACTAAGGTATTTCCATCATCTGCTACTTTATAAATATGCTCCACCACATTTCAGAGGGAAGTGCTGTACTTTTTATTCCACTGCATTTATTTAATAGCTGTTTATTGTTCCAGGATCCAGGATCCAGATTAGTTTCCACTGATACACTCTCTTGTCTTCTTGGGGTCCATTAGTAAACACAAATATATCTGTACATGGGACACGCTCTGGCCTTTATATTATAGCAGAAAAAAATACATGAGGACCATAAAATAAATAAAATAAAATAGATTTAAAAAGTTCATCAGTTTGAAGCAACTGAATTAAGGCGTTAAAATTAGCTTCATCTCGACCAGCTGCAACATTAAAAAGCTGTTTACACAATAATGCATGAACAGCCTAAAAATAATAATGGCCATTCTGTATAATAACTTTTATTTTGCTGACACTACCTCTGCACTTGTACTTTAAAATCAGGACTTTTACCTGTTACACAGTATTTTTACATCACTAAATACTACTGCTGATAGTAAATTGGCCTGTCCACACTCCTGTAACACTCCTTTAATTGGACACTGTTGGACAGTCAGTGTTGATCTGTGAAACCTGCAATTCCATCTTTATTTTCTTTCCTTCTGATCATTTGTGTAAAATCTCATCTCAGGTTATTTAAAAAAAAAAAAATGTTTTAAATGGAATTACGCAACCCAGTCTCCTAAAGGTTATATTATATACAATGTTTCCTATTTTAGATCACTTATAGCAGAGCCTCCTGCCTCTAAGAAGTGTTCACTGTAAAATAATTTCATTAATGTTCCAGGAAGTTGTTGTATCCCCTGATGACAGAGGGAGAAACTGGATCCTTCATGTTTTTTTTTTTTTTACTGGTAATGATCCAATCTGAAGATATTCCTCTATATTAGACTTCAAAACCCATTTTATTCTGAACTTATTTTCATATATCAGCTGTTCTGAATCCCAATTACATCACATTATTGCAGATAAAGGACCATATATCTGTTGCTTCATGACACTGATGCCTGTAGCCAGAGTTAAAAACCCATATCTGCTCTCTGCCTGTGTCTGTCCACAGGCCACAAGAGAAGAGAGAGAGAAAAAAGTTCGTTTATTTGTACCACACACACACACCACACTGCCTCATCCCCCCCCCCCGTGTGCGCCTGGATTGCGGCCTCGTGGAGATGAACCTGATCAATCAGATCAATCGACAGAGATTACTGTAATCCCGGAGGTCAGAGGGAGGCCACGGGGCCACGCAGAGTTCACACACACACACACACACACAAGCTCCAGACAAATCTGTGCAGGAATGACAAACACCTGACCGCGTGCAGAACTCCATGAAACAGAGATTTCAGGTCGAGATTTTTTACTTAATTTCAGATGCAGTGTGACGTTCAGGGTACAGTAAAAATCACGGTGTGTGCAGATGCCAAGATTTCTGCATTAAACACCAAACCCATGTATTTACTGATTTCATAAGCTTTTATATAAGATTGAAAAAGCCTCTATAAAGCGTCTGTTTTTAATAACGGAGGGGTTTCGGTCAAAAACGAGCATCTGGAGGATTTCTGATCATTTAAAACAAGTTTATCCGTTAAGAAAGCCGTATAGCTGCCGCTGCTGCTGCTGAGGAGAAAAATCTGTCATAATGCAGGTGCTTTGTTGAGATGAAACCTTGGAGGGAGGTGGAGAAAAAATGTGGAGGACGAGGCATAAAACGCAGGAGGAATATGATGAACGTTCAGTTTTACGCACCGATTTTACAGTTTATTATCCACGGTAACAAACAGACCGGCCTCGTCTTTATGATGAAATCACAGAGGCTGAAGTCAGACTGATTCAAGTAGTCTGAACACATTGCCTCAGTAGGAGAAAAGTAATAAAATAAAAATATATGTATTGTTTTCCCAGTTTTGGCGATGGACGTCAAATGAAATAGTTCACCCACATTTTTTTTTCGTTTTTACAGTTTTATCCGCAGTTTCTTCTGAACTGAAATAACATTGCACAATACAAAAGAAACGTGTAAGAAAAGCAAAGTACAAGACTGTGGCGTTAGAATTTCGTTCCAGCCAGTGACTAAAAAATACCTGTGCATCTGCAGGAGCAGTGCGCACGACTGCTGTTGATTTAAACGAAAGTCGGAAATTCAGAATATGTGGATTTTTACTGATAGAGAATTAAAGCTCAGTGCTCAGTTTCTTCAGTGCTGCGAATAACTTGAGTTTCTTTCTTTCTGTTTGTTTTTGTGTACAGGCTACAGCTGAGTGTAATAATGAGCCTGTTCAGTCCACCAGGAGTTTGAAAGTAGTCAAAGACAAAAGATATCGATAAAGAAAATGCTGATAAAATTATGTTATTTTACACTTTTGAAAATGGAGAACCATATGAACACATGCACATATTTAAGAAAGTAATAAAATTAAGTATTATAAGGCCTTAAGGCTGACAAGATACACTAAAAATTAACCAAAAAAATCACTTGTTTTAGTTTTTTGAGCTTAAAACGACAAACTGTAGCTTATGGTCGATTTAAATCACTGATTCAGGATAAATATACTATTTTTTTCTATTAACCGCCTTCAGCTCCGAGTTTAACAGCATATACATTACCAATACATCCAACACCTGAATAATTTATACGCGATTTATCTTGTATTCCCGCTGTAGCAAGCTCATAGTTAATGTATGTTGTACTACACATGAACTCAACTAACACTATTCTGCCACTGTAAATGCTGCCACTACTGATATTGTTTATAATAATAATAACAGAAGTTGTAGTCTAATTCAGTTTAAAATGCTATACACAGATACTTGTACTTTACTCATAAGGATTTAACTTTACTTTAGCAGGAGTCACAAACGACCAATAAAGACGGATTTTTAAATATAACCTCCTGTTTTCTTACTAAACTGATGCCTCACTGCTTCATCTGGCTCCGGTCTAAACGCTTGTTGTCATGATTTTTTGGCTTCGTGCAGCAGCAGAAGGAGCGGTTCTGGGTTCTGCTGAGTCCGGGTTTAGTTCCTGTCCCAAAGGAGGGAGGGAGAGAGAGAGAGACGCAGAGTTTCCTCAAACTTTTTCTCTCTCTCTCTTTCTGAACCCGTCTCTATTTAACTCCTGTGCTTTCTGCCTCGTCGTTGCTGCAGTTAAAAACAACCAAAAATGGTTTTTGAAGGCGACATTTTCAAACCGTGTTGTTGCCTTCAGTGGCGTCTGAAATAGTATTTTCAGAAGCAGTGTTTATTGAAGATTGGTTGTATGACGGCTGGAAATGATCCAGAGAGAAATAAAGAGTGCCGTAAAGTCCCTCATCTTCTCTGCGAGATGTAATGTGAAAAGTAATGTGTGAAATACCCATCTAAAAAGTTTTCAATAAAGTTAAAGTTTGTATTCATCATGATGGACGATAAGAGAGTCACTGTAGTAAAGTCTGTTTCTTTAAATAGTCATTGACCTGAACTTGAAGGACAGCAGGGGGTGAAACTTCTATAATGAAATCTTTTCTTTAATATTTACCCCTCCGCACGGACACAGGTCAGTCATGTATATTAAAGGTATTTTAGAGGAGGTAAAACACTGATGTAAACTTCAGCTGAAAAAGTTGCCTGTTATTTATTAGTTATGAGGCTGCTTCCAGTTACTTTAAAAACCTGCAGCTTTTCACTGATTAGTTAAATTACTGCTCTGTGATAAGTTGTCATATTTGACACCGTCTGAATTCTAATAAATATATTTTGAAAAAGAAATTTTCAAGGCGAACCTCATTAATCTTGAAGGCGAGCACATGAAATATTTCTTCATCTTCAGACCTGGTTATTCTGAAAAAGAAAACAAAGCTGATATGAGACTTTGAGTTGGATTAATGCAAATGCCAGAAGCAAAACAACAACAACAACAACAACAAAAAACAAATACAGTTTCTCTTTTGGGAACTTAAGGGTTAATCTGTAAGTAAGTTAGTTTTTAAAGGAGAAAAAAAGATGGATGTGATGCTTCCTGTGTGAATTAATCTCTAAAAGTACAGAGCAACAAAGGAATTCAGAGTGAACTGTCGTCAATGCTAAAACAGAAATTAGAAAATCAAACACACAACAAAAAACAGATCGTTTTGTAATTGGAAGGGTATTATTTTTGACTTGTAAATACAAAAACAAACACAAATAAAAAGTTTATATTTATAATTAGTCTGTAAAATAACAACAAGAGTGATTGAGTCTTGAGCTTCCTGTTAGATAATAAAAACAGGTGTATTCTGACACCTGAATTAGTCTCTTCATCAAGTTTACACACTCAAACCAGTTATAGACAAAACAGTTTCCATTATCTTCAAATGATCACAGTTTTTGCTCCTTAAACAGAAGCGGCTGCATGTTTACCTGCTGCACAAACAGGACAGAAGACCATGAACTCCAGTTCTGATAGGACTTTCTCACTCATCTGAGATGTTTGTGTGGTTAATTTTAATGAAAATCATGCGTCCTTGCCGCCTTCAATCTCCACTGGAATCACATGAAAAAATATTGAGGTGACATCAGGCTGAAAACATGTTACACAGGCCACATTTGTGAGCCACAGTTAGTCCAACACTGCTGCGGTGGTGTAGACTGCCACCAGGTGTTGCTGCAATGAACTGACAGAGGCTGCAAGAAGTAACAAAACTCAAACATACACATGTTTTTATTCCATTTTTTTGACATTAAAAATACAAATCACACACACAGGGAGCAGATATCAACAATAAACTGCTACATTCCTGAAACAGTAACCTACTGAGCACTTTAGTTTCACACTAACAGGGAACAGACCAGATTTGACCTATTATGCACAAGCAAACGTCAAGTAAATCTATTAAATCTGTACTACACCGACAGCTTGCGGTCTAACAGAGAAAAATTACACACAGAGTCATTTCCTTTAAGGCTGAATGCATTCAATAAGGATATAACAGAAAGAAAAACAAATGACGAAACGTGATTATTGAGAAGGAAAAAGAGGAAGAGGGGTATTGGTAGGAAGATGGCAGTGCAGCCAGATCATGGCACTTGCTCTTTAAGCACAAATGTAAATTAAGCCGAGCTGACAGGCCGTTATGGTGATCATGCCTGTCGACTCTCACTCTCTGATCTGCACTTGTGCTGTGATAAAAGCGATGGGACTCAGAGTCTGACTGAGGCAAGCTGGTGGATGTGGTGGGATTAAACACTAGAAAGACAACAAACAGGCTGGATTGTAACGGTAACACTCTCCTGAACCCACACACCTTTTTTTAAATTTATTTTTTATTTTCCCTCGTCTGATCACGTACAGTCCCAGTACTCACTCCACCTCCCTGTTGCTGGTGCACGTGTTTGTCTGGTAGTTAGTTAAGGATGTGCAGTTGATGGTAAAACAACATCAGGCTCAAGTAAAGTGAAAACAGGGCGGTGTAATGAAAGGCACTTGAGTCGCGTGTGTCTTTCTGAAGGCGTCATGAATTTAAACAAAAGACCTCCTAAACCTCACTGGACTGGCTGCAGCAGGGCTTTCTTAAAGGAAACATCCACCCAAAACACATTACAGCTAAAGCTGCAACCAATCATTATTTACATCGAATAAACTAATGATTATTATCTTGATTAATTGATTAATAACCCTTATGGATAAGCAGTATAGGCAACGGATGGATGGATTAATGGATTAATAGTTTGGTCTATGAAAAGTCAGAAAATACTGGAAAAATACTGATCAAAATTTCCCCAGAGACCAAGATGATGCATTCAAATGTTTTGTTCAGTCCAAAACCCAAAGAGATTAAACTTGCAACGATGTGAAGCAAAGAAATGAAGAGAGCACTCTCATTTCTAAAGCAGGAACTGGAGAATTTCATAAATACTTAATCAATTATCAAAATAGCTGTGGATTAATTTTCTGCTGATAACTGATAACTTCTGGTCTATTTAATACCCTTAAAAACAGCTGCTGGTTTTGTCCAAAGTGTTCAAATTCTGTGGAGATGTTTAGAGCGAAACTATGAAAACATTTTATGGCAGAAATTTTTTAATCAGTGATTTGAAACATCAACAGTTGGCCTCAGATTTTGGCGTCACTTTCTCACAATAAAAGAGACAGTGCCTCTCACTATAGATGCACTACTTTTCACATGGTACACAGGGAAAATCCATCATTACTTTCCATTTTTCATGACAGGAAAACTCCTCTTCACTCTCCATGATATCATCATATACACTTCCTGAATCAACTCCACAGCCCATTCTTTGGGTTTGACTAAAAGGCAGTCTGGAAAAAAAATACATAAAACCTAAACAGAAGAAGTCAGGGTAGGTTGAGGTAAAGAAGTGTCCATTACAACCCCTGAAATGTGCTGAACCTGACAGACTTTAGTTTTATAACTGTTTAAAAACGTCAAAGTTGGATTTTTCCTTTAAATGGAGAAACATGGGTGAACACTGCAGCAGAGCTTTCACACTGAGGAGCTTTAAATGCAGTGGTCTGCAGTGCCCCCTTGTGGTGAAACTGACACATTACAGGCTCAGCACCACTTCTCAGTTCAGCTGTATTTCCCTGATTTGTGCAGATTTGTTCCTTCAGTTTCAAGCTTTTGAAATTAATAAACAAGCCCTTATTTACACCCTCACAACTATAAATTTACGTGGGATAAAGTTTGCACTTTTTGCAAGTTAAAAGAAAACAATGAACTGGAGCGGCAGGAGGCAGTGAGGGAGATCTGAGGCTGCACTGATTTAAAGAGCACTGCTGCCCTCTAGAGGTTCAGAAAGGAAAACGCAGAATGGCAGCAGAGGATACAGTTGAAGTCAGGATGAACAAAGGAAATTAGGAGGAGCGTCAGGAAAAGGAGCAGAATGTGACAAAATGTCCGTTCAGATGCTGCCGATGTTGAGGTGAAAGGAATGTTTTTGTATGTAAATGTTCTCAGGACACAGATATCCACTTCCTCTGAGGTCCAAAACTGAACTCAACCTGGGGTGAACCACACTGGTGACAGAAATGCTGCACACGGCACCAAAATCATGTGTGTTTCTTTTCCTATCTGTGAAGATGACAGGTGTGTGTATTCTAGTAGGTGTACAGCTCTATTATGACAGGTGTGTGTGTGTGTGTATATATGTGTGTGTGTGTACTTCAGGTTGTAAAGAGGAGCAGGAACTTGAGATTTAGTCAAATCCTTGCCAGTCACTCTGTTCAGAGTCGTACTCCAGCTCCACTCCGATGCAGCGAACTCCCTCCAGCAGCATGGGCGTACCGTGGTGACGATCTGAACCAGAGAGAGAGAGAGAGAGAGAAAATCTAAATATTAAGCACAAGTTCCTTCAGGCTCCACATCCTCAGTTTTGTGGCAGATCTGGCATCATATATGTTGTTTACTGTGCTAATAAAATAAACACTTTCCAAGAGCAACTAACTTTATCACAATCAGTCAGAGAAAAGATTATTGCAAAAAGACTTGCAGAAATAACTGGCAATTAATATTTATGTTCAGGCAAATAAACAAAAAACAGTAAAGTTGCCCTCTTCTTTTTGATAATAAAGTCTTTTTAGTTAAGTCTTGTGGCAGCATTTTGCATAAGCTGGAGAGAAGCCACTGACTTTAGCCAGAGACGCAGATGAAAAGAAAGTTTAACAAAATCTATAAGGATAAAAACTGATCTGATTTTGGCGAATATTCTCACTAAATATAAACCCTGAATAAACTCTTGTTGCTTGATTTTCAAATCAGTCTCTGCAGTGTGCACATGGTGTGGGAGAAAGCCCTGACTGAGAGGCTCTGTTTAGGCACAGCAGATCCCCCTCACGCCCCTCCTTCACGGAAGTATCTGCTTACACACAGCTCACGACCCTCCCATAAGAAACCGCCCACGTAGAAGTCTGCACTCCCAAGTAGAGCAGAGCACGATAGGAAAATAAAATCACAGAAGACACAGGAGCTCAGGACTGTATTCACTGTACTATCAGGATCTGCAGTTCTCTTTCATCGTGCCTTGAGTCTAACCTTAGTCAGTTTTGGTAAATACTGCCTGTGCTTCATTTTTTCAACCATCTGTCACAAAACCACAAAGTTTAGTGTGTCTCACCTCGTGTAAATGTGCCACAGTGAGCACTGACCTCACTGTTCACTTCCGGGACTGCACAAGTGACTCACACAGATGCATTGGTGGTTCAGTGGTAGAATTCTCGCCTGCCACGCGGGAGGCCCGGGTTCGATTCCCGGCCAATGCAATGACCTTTTCTTTTTCTTTTTTTTCTTTTTTTTTTTTTCCCTCCCCCCTTCATCAATCTCTACTACACCATCAAAACTGCCCTTTACAATTTTCAAGGAAGTTGCTTATTTTATCCATCCAACAGTCTAAACCCAAAGATATTTGATTTACAATGAAATAAAACATAGAAAAGCAGCAAATCCTCAGGTTTCAGAGGCTGGAACCAGCAAATATCTCTGTAGTTGCTACATGAATGATTTAAACGATTAAACATTTATCAACAGTTGCCAATTTTTTGTTGTGTTATTATTTTATTAACTATTACAGCACTAATTATTCCCATAAAAACAACTCAAAGATTTGAATAAGTTTCATAAAATGTATTGACCGCTGCTAAATTTCACAACAATCAGCACAATATCTAATAAGGAAAGTTTTAAGATTTGTATATATTCAAAGCAGCCTAAACACTGAGCCTACTTATAGTACGATGTTAATTTATACTCACTCAGTCACTGATCTAATAGCAGCAGTGCAGTGTAAGAGTAGTAATGGAACATAGAGTTTAATCCGTTGATCTGGTTGCTGTCCAGGCCTCAATTACCCACAGACATCTGGACAGATGTTCAGGCCATGCTTTGTGAGTAAAAATAAACACTCACCAACAGAACCACCATTCATCCTCAAACACACAAATGCATGCATACAGAAATACACACACAGGTTCTACTATATTTACACAGGCACAGATGGAAACACACATACGCCCCCTTTCCCTAATTCTCCATCTGCTGACACAAACACCAGCAGCTAATGCAGTCTCACTGACACTGATTTAAGTGGAGAAAAATGCAAATTCATTCCAGGCTCTGCTTTAAAATAGCAGGAACAATAGAGCTACAGTGTAGGAGAGCAGTTTTTTATTGTCTAGGAGATTTCTATTTTAAAATTTAAATCCATTGAGCAACTTTTTAAACAGCACTTCAACAATGATTTGATATTCTAGTGTTTTTATTTTCAGTACAATATAAGTTCTGCTGGTTTCTTATAAAACTTTATCATAAAAAAAAATCTGTTTGTTAATTTAACTCTTTATTTTTAAGGGCTGTTGGTGATGAACTTGTGATTTAGTGTTGTTTAAGTGACTCTGACCCTAAATTCAGACTCACCAGCAGGAGGCAGCAGTGCACCAGAGAAGACACTACATGATCAACCTCCTGGTCAATTCTGACTTAGAAATTAAAACAGACAGAAATGAGCGACCCCCAGATGTTGTGGTAAATCTACTGGGCCTCTAATTGTTAAGTCCCTGCAGCTATTTTGATAATGAATTAATCATTTAGGTTCAAGCTCTGGTTTAGTATAAGCATTTGCTGTTATGACTGTGGTCTTGCCTTAGTAAATGGAGTATTTGGGTTTTAGACTGTTGGTTTGGACAGTATAAGCAATTTGTTTATGACATTGTGGTTTTATCACTTCTTCATGGTCACTCCGGTCGCAGAATGACAGAAACAGGGAAGTTGAGGAATCTGAATTCAAAGCTTTTTAAGACTTTTCACAACCTACAGATGTCCTGCTGTGTTTACCCAACTCACTCTGGCTGTTAGCTGTATACACAGATGGCACAGAAAAATTAGATCATTGTCACTTAAACTGTTAAAGTGGCCTCACCCATGACTCTGGCGTGAACTTTGACTTTGACACAGGCGTCTTCGTTGGTCTCACTCAGCAGCAGCACCTCCTCGCACAGAACTCCCTCCTGCTGGGCCATGTACTCGCACGTCACCTTCAGACCTCCTGGAAAACACAGATTGGGTTTCCTGTGAGTTGCCAAGTTTTTTCAACACACAAACACATTTTTGTCTTTGTCTCTGTGCCTGTGTCAATATTTTGAACATGGATCAGACTGATGCTAGACAGACCACTGTCAGGCCAAAGGAACAAAATGTCAAGATGATGAAAAACACATAAACACAGCTGACTATATTAAACACACAGACGAACCACTTTAACATCAGCTGACACACACACACACACAGGGAGAGTGTAATATAAAGGGTGTGACAGTGAGCTGAAAGTAAAGGTCAGTAACCTGCTTTGGTTACAGGCACGTAGTGGTCACGACTCCCAGAAACATTAGAGGATCACCTTTGGCCCAAATTAGCAGGTTTAGCAGTGAGAGTGAAATCCAGTAAAGACTCACACATGTTCAAGTTTGTTGTTACACCTCTTTCATAGAGCTTCTGTTTTTTGTTTTTTTTTGCCTGCACAGGTGCCAGATGTTTGGGGGTTTTTACCTGTGACAGCGCTGAGTGACAGGAATTCAAGTCAAACAGGGAAAACATAGGAAAGTCAGTTTTGTTTTTATGATTCCTCAGAGATGGATTGCTGAGCTAACACTGTCTGAACTGTCTACTGCTGTAATCCTCAGCCATCTGGTACTCTGTGCAGCCTGAAACACTGCTGCTCACAATTACTTCAAAACATTTCACTCAGATCTGCCGACAACAAAAATAAGCACATACAAAACTTGTTTATTACACAGTGAATGAGTGTTGCATTGTAAGTGGCTTAGAAATTTAACTTGAGATAAGGTGCTATGTGACAGGCAAAAACCTACTATTAAGAAACACATTGCAGAGCTCTGTTTGCAGCTTGTAGGACCTGAGGCAACATCCTCACAAGAATACTTGAAGAGAGATCTGATAAAAACTTGACACACCAGAATTAAAATAAAAACTTGACACACCAGAATTAAAATAAAAACTTGACACACCAGAATGTAACATAGTGGAGTAATAATGTTGCTGTGTCATTTATGTGTTGGCTTCAGCCTACAAAGTGTGGGAGGGGTTAAAGGTCAGAAACTGCAGGCAGAAGAGAAATACTTCAGTCTGGTACTGATATATGATCTTACTTTATCCAGCTTGTGCAGATATGTTGTGGTAATTTTGCCCTATCTTACTCTGAAACAGCACTGATCTTGTACTGACAAACATTGTTGAGGAGAAGAGTCCAAAGAGGTGGAGGTACACAACTTTTTTTCCTCTCTTTTTTTTTTTTTTTTTACAGTTTCAGTTTAATTCTTTTACCCCTGAACTGTGTCCTTCCTCAGTCCACCTCTGAAGTCCAGATGGGAGAAGTTCTGAGTTAATCAAAATGTTAATATGTTTATAAGTTATTACTGTGCACTCACAGCAATTAAGCTTTAGAGCAGCAGAGAGTCATTTTCTGTCTTTTTTAGCCCTGGGTCTCGCCTCTCAGGCAACATACATTCTACCCTATCCTCTTTGTGGCTGTTGCTGAGGCTGGAAGCTGCGTAAGAGGAAAAACTGCAGACACAGCTCAGGGCTAAAACTTCTCATCGATCGAAGATAAGGCTGGAGAAGATGAAAAGCCTGTGAACCAAACCTGCACCCTTAGAGCTGTGAATACTGTGGTTAAAGTACGAACGATATTAACAGCACTGCTCACGTCAGTAATATAAACCAAACCGTCATTTTCAGGAAGCACCTGCCTTCATTAGCAGGTTTATCTTTCTTAGCCACAACCGGTTAAACAGGGGCAGAGTGACAACAATCTGACACAAACTACGCCCCCTGTCTATCTACCTCTAGCTACTGTGCAGACCCCAACAAAGCTACAATATACAGTTTTGTCAGACTGCTTCAAATTCAAGACGCTTACAAAAACCTAATAAGTTATATCACTACAATTCTGAATGATACTCTTTCTGCTTTGACACAGGTTTTATAACATATTTTGAAAACTAATTTGAGGCACAAACACAGTGTTGTTTATTCATGTTGTGTTTTCCGCATCCTCCTGCGAGCTTACCCTCCGGTGCCGGTGTGATATCAGTGATCCGGAGGTGTGGACTGGGCACAGGTGCCGGACACACATCCTTCCCCAGAGCTGGGACCTCGGGCAGGTTGAACACTATTTCGTATCGGTGCTGCGTCTTTAGGAAGCCAACCTACAACAAGGGAGAGGGAGATATGCTCATAAGGTTGAAAGGCGAAGAGTCAAGTGAAGATTTAGCGATTTGGCGGAAATACAATGGCTTCTTTCTCAGTCCCATAAACTTTGGACTAATCCGACTGTACCATAGGGAGAGAGGGGTGGGCTGAAAAGAGAATAATGGAGAAAGAGGGATTTATACTGAGGGGAAACAGGCTTTGGCTTGGCCTCAGGTCACATACTATAAATCCACTACAGCTCAACAAATAAAGGATTAATTTTTATGAGTAACATGGATAAGTAATTCTCATAAACACTTCACTGTTGGGCTGAGTTTTCCTTGAAGGAACCCTCTAATTGAAATCATTACTTATTGCTCTGGTGATTTTAATAATCCCCTCACCTCTGCCAGATTGGCAATTTTAGCCTGATGGGAAATAAATGTGAATTACTGTCTGGATTTCACTCAACTCCAAAATCTTCCAACAATACTGATCCCAGGTGAATGGATCTGCCAGCAGTTCAAGAGTCTAATCTTATTCAATTCTGCACCTCCTACATCAGTGTAGAGGCTGTAGTGGAGACTCTCCAACAGCCTGATGAAGGCCAACAACGACCCCCAGAGGAAAGAGCTAAATCGTATTGAAATAACAAGCTGGATTTCTTGTATGGTAGAAATGGAAAAGTTAAAACTCTCTGACCTCTGCTGTTCTTTGGCAGAGCAAGAGCCTTCATGTATATGACAACAATACTCCATTCCCAAACTTAGAAACTAAGAACTAACTACAAAACTTAACCCTTGTGTTGTCCTCTGGGTCAAAGTGACCCGGCGACCGACAGTGTGCCTTCGTGTGTGTGTGTGGTGTGTGTGTGTGTGTGTGTGTGTGTGTAGTAGGATTTGTTATTGTGGATGACATTTGTGATTCTGAAACGGTTATCTTTTGTTTCTGAATAATAGTAAGAAGAAAAAAGGAAACAGAATACGAAGGACAACAGGAGGGTTAAGCATCTTCAAAATGTGATTTGATGGTCAACTTAACTTAAATACTGACTATATTTTCAAGAAAGCATGAGCTACTATTACTTATAGAGCTAAAGTTCCTGGAAATCATATATAAGAATCTGGTGGAGAGTATTTTATTTTTCAACATGTTCATGTGGTTTTAAAAGTTATGGGGAAGCTTGAGATGCAACCGAGTGAGAGACTGAATCCTGTATAAAAAGATGCTGCAGCTGTTCATCTCCTAAAACTGTCTGTTTGGTGAAGCTGAACACGGAAAGTAAAGTTCTGAGCTAACTAACTAACTATTAGGGGTAATATTAATGATCTGGCTCCTATTTTCAGCAACATTTATTATCCTAGATAGTTCAGTTAAAAGACGATTCCTTCACACTGAAGATTCCCCACTTTAGTTATTGATACAATAAATAAATCCTCTTGTTACAGTTGTCAGTCAACAGAGCATTATTCAGTAACAATTTCATCATGGAAGTCATTTACTGAGTAAAAACACCAAGATATTTGTTGGGCTCGTGGTCTCAGATGTGAGGATATGCTCTTTTTTCTGCTTTACATCACTGAATATTAAATCTAAAGGCTTCACCTACTATTTTCAAACATTTTATAAACTGAACAATGAACTTATTAATCTAAAAAATACTGATAATGGCAAAAGTTCATCATTAGCCATTAACAAGAATGTTCATCAGACTGGACATAAATTTTCAGACTGCTTGACAGCAGGTGGTATGATAAAATTCATACAATTGTTAATACCCACATACAAAAAGGAGTTTATATGGCAGACAAGTGAAAGAAACAGTGGTGTGAAGAATGATGTAGTGGTAGCTGCCTAAAATTTTAGCAAAGAGAAAAATTCATGAGGGAATCGTGACAGAGAGGAGTGAGGAAAGCCTCACAGAGGAGTCAGGATAAAATGAGAGACAGCGAGAGAGAGAGGGAGACAGCAGGGAAGTGCAGGCAGCGAAGAGATAAGCCTAAAGCGCCTGCAGCTAGAGCTGAAAACGGCAGTTTCAGCCCCACACGACCCCTGGTTAAAGCAACGGGCGGAGCAGAGGCTGCAAACAGCATTAAGTGAGAGGGGAGAGAGAGAACACTGGAGGAGCACTGCAGAGAAAAACAATAATCATTCTGTGAGTACAGTCCCACGCATGTCTACAGACTGAACTGTCTCTGACATGTGACTTATTATGAATTTTATGCTGCGGATTTCGACAATAACAACAACAAAACAGAGTTCAGGTTGTGAAGTGCGTCAATAAAGGAGATAACTGAAAAAAATAACTGATACTAAACATCATTTCAGTCAGTAAGCAGTTTAAAGTCATTCTTGTTTATGAGTCTGCTGCATGTGGCGGCTGAAGGTGGATACACCCAGAGAGTTCATCCAAAACAATGGTGTAATTCTTTAGTCAGGTTGAAGGGAAATACCACACATTTTATGAAGTTATATGTCATCTCAGTTCACCAAGACAGTTCATTCAGTACTTATGAAAATAAAACACTGGTTGTTGACCAGAAACTGGAAAACCTTACATGAATGATGTCACTGAGAAGTAAAGAGAGGCAATCCTCCACAGACGGCGAATAAGACACTGACTTATACGCTCTTTTAAATCCTGGTTTATAGCAACGCTAGAAAATAAAATTTTGTTGTTGTTTTGTTCTGTAAAAGTGGCATTCGTTCACACAGATTATCTAACTTGAATTAAGGTCGTATTCAGAGTAAGCATAGCTCAATAAATAAACCAGAGCTACTGAACTTTCAGAATTGTTTGCCTGTGGAGTGATGGTGAGAGTTCATTCGCACACTGGCTGTCCCGTATCACACAAAACAATGTGAATTTAAAAATGTGTGGGCTCTGCAACAACACATCGTCAGCTGATAACTGTAGCACTGGCAGCTGCTCATTTCCATGTCCTGCCTCAATCAGAAACAAGAGCGCGCACAAAGAAAAATAAACAAGTATTATGTGCTGTTTCGATGTGACCCTGCCCGTCTGTGAAATTTTAATAACCTTTGTAAGAACTGGTATTCATACAGCTGTTGTATGCATGCCGCTTCCATCCCACACACTCCCACCTCATCTTCGGTCTGCCTGTGCGGATCGCCAAAACCCCCCACCCCCCCACCCCAACCCTCCCGGACGTTTCCATAGCAACGCCACCCCCCTCAGCTCCACGATGAGCCACGACGCCGGGCTGACAGTACTCTGTGCCCACTCTCGAGCACGCTTAAAGAGCTTTGAGAAACACGCACACACTCACACACGAAACGGGCTGCTCTGTAACTGTGAAGGTCACAGCCAAGTTTGCAGTCGGTCGACGCGTGCACACACAGCTTTTAAGCAAAGTGATTTTGCTGTGAATTAGTTTCAACACTTGGAAAGGCTTAGTTACAGTCAGCATGTACAGAACTTTCCTTTGGGATTTTAGTATGACTGAGAAATTGTGGAGGAAGAAAAAGCAACCTGAAAGCCCTCTGAAGGTCTCTATTTGATGACTATTAGGGCATCTATACCATTTAAATACTGAAATCATATTATACTGTATAATTTAAAGCAGGAAAAGTCATACTAACCTTTAAATATGCCAGCTCCTTCACTGAGAAATAAAATGTAGAGAGGAATGACAGAGCTGTTTGTTGAATCTATCATCTGAGTGAGAAGGTTAGGGTTATTCAGTGGCATTCAAAGGGGTAGAAAATGAGAACAAAGACAGCTTTAGTCATTCTGTTATATTGATATAAATGATTCTAGGTCATACTCTACCTGCAGGCAGGACATTTTTTCAAAAGCCATCCAGAAAATGTGAGCTACTTAAGATACACTTCATTTTCTGTGCCAGCCACTTGGACAGGAAGAAATTCATGACTTGTTAGAAAAATCATGAGGTTGGTCCTCCGCCTGTGTGCATGTCTTTTCACCAACATTTAGATCAGTGTTTCTGATTTGCTTGTGCATAAGGTGTTATTATTACACTGTCGACAATGTTCTTTTTGTGATACTCTTGGGCGTCCTGACATTTGAAAACAAGACTAGGAGTCTTTGTGAGCCACAACAGTGCTTTGAGCTAAATGTTAGCACATGCTCACAGTGCCGATGTTAACAAGCTGATGTTTGGCAGGTATAATGTCAATGTCAAGTGTCATAGCTTGCTAACTTTTGCTAATTAGTAAACAAAATGTACAGCTGAGGATAACCTCTTAGGCCAGGCTACTCAGTATCGTTTATTCCCAAGATGATCCACCATTACTCCTTATGTTTTATTTTAACTTTTTACGATCAGTTTCAACTATTTTTCCAAGCACACATTTCTATCATGTGTAACATTACATGCTAGTATGGCTAAAAAGGTTTTGATTATTAGACTTCCAACGCTCCATTGTCGTTGTTTGGCTCTTGAGTTGAGCACCTCCAGAGTTTAAGAGTTGACAGCAGAGAAAAGATGAGAAGTCTGATATTATTGTTATGTGCCTCTATAGCCGACAGAGGAGATTAACAGTGATGAGAAAAGACTTTAATCTTCTCCTGGATGTGTCACAGATAAAACCTATCAATGCTCGTGAGCGGACTGACACACTAGCTCAAAGAGTTACCTTCTAATATTATATCCACCACTTGAAAAACAGGGCAGCGAGGGAAGTCAAGACCCTAATTATGACTGGTTACGAGACTGTCAGGGCGAGTGGGAAACACAGGTGGAATTTGTGAGAAGGTAGAGTTGTTTCTCCAAAGGAAACCACTTTCATTTAATATCAGTTTAAAAATGACTACTTTGTTTGATTGGTGGTAATACGTCTGACTATGTCTTTTGGTGTTGCAGCTTGGTTCATGATTCATTTGAAGATGAAATGATTCAGAATATTGTGCCTTTTTCATATTTTGTGTTGGCAACCAACCATTAAGCTGTTGCCTCCCAGTGTTGTCCAACCTGCTCTCTTTTGTTTAAACGGTACACAGTTTTATTGTGAATCTAGTCCACAGAGATATTATTACCCCGACGGGACAATTAACTTGGCCTTGGATTAAGTTATATCTGCTGCACATGGTGTCTATGATGCAGATGGAGACTCTATAATGTCTGTGGGCTGGAAGAAAACTACTGCAGATCATTTTTGATCCAGGGGAGCATGTGATGATGCCAGATGATAACTGCCTGGGGAAAAAGCTAATCAGAATCTTATAAAGAAGTGCCTCTACATTTCCAGTATTTCAGCACAGACTCCTTTAGATTAAACTATTTCATGCCTGATCATCATATGATTACAACATTTGATGTGCTCTATAGATAGAGCATACACATTTAAGGCTTTACTGTGAGTAAAGTGCAAAAAATAATCAGATTAACCCTTTTAAAGCCCGTGCAGATTAATATTTATGTTGTCATGCAAATTATATGTCATGCATGACCTAATGACTCATTTAGTTAGTTAGTTACCGTCCTCCAAGGGGTGAACTTCTTTTTTGAAGCACTGTACATCGCGGGGTAAAATCAGCAGTACACACATCATCAGAGACAAACAGAAATATGTGAAGTACAACAGCAACAGGTTAAAACAACATGAGGAAAAGATGCATAGTTCCCTCAGTGAATCACTCTATTTGGAGCTGCTATGGCTACAGATACCAGAGCAGTACCTGAACCCAGAGGGCAGCACAGTGAAGTGGAGGTTGTGTAGGCGTGTGATGTCCTGTGCTATTGTATCTGCAATGCATGTGACGGCCTTACAATTGAGCTCTGAGGGGCTGGGTGCAGGGAGATCTATGATCTCTGCAGCAGTGTTGGTTATGCATGAGTTTGTGCTGGAGAGCAAAGAAACAGGTGGAGTTGTAAAGCAGGACGGGTTGAACAATACTTTGGTGCAACAGTGGGAGGAGATGGGGACGGGGCGACAGAGTCCTTTGAGCTTACAGATGGTTTTGAATGCCCTTTAAATGCTGGTCGAAGCTGAGTTTATTGTCCAGTGTGTGTGTACAAAAATCATGCTGATTAATACTATTATTAGTGGGAATGAAATCAGCACAAATTCACTCTAATCTGTTCGTGATGCCATCATTCTTGAGTTAGAAAATCTTATCTCTTGTGTGATTACAACAGAACTGATGGGAAGAGAAAAAAAAGAAAGGGGGACAAATGAATTATCTCTACCACTGTGCACTTAGCATGTTCCAGTGGGTCGACTATAAGATGTGATCTTGCAGTGACTGATGATAACACTGACGGTAAGAGGTCGGGGGCAAGGTCCTCTCTTTTGCGGGAATCACAAATTGAGTCACAGGAGCTGAATTTCAAACAGAACATGCAGCCAGAGCAGAAACAGATTTCAAAACAGATCCCACTCATCAGCTGAGGCTATCAAGTGTCAGGATATTGCAACGTTAAACACACCTTGACCATGAAGTTGCTGTCATCCTCCGGGGTCACCATGACGACGGAGTCATGCAGCTTTTCATCGAAGTGAACGTGCGATGGGGCTCCGGCAGCGGGGGGTTCCTCTGAGAAGCGCACACCTCCTGCCTTTCCACAACCTGAGAGAGGGGGAAGAGAGAAAAGCCGCTGAAGGTTAGATATAAACGTGAACACGGACACTCAAGTCCATTTCAAACAGCAGCAGTTGACTCCTTTTAGTGACATAATGGAGTGTGCAGCAGAGTAACGGCAATCACTCAAACCTGCTCTGGTAGTCTGAATGCTCAAGGAGCTGTAGAAAGCTGTTAAGGCCTCAAAGCACACAAAGACAAGTACTTATGCACACATACAATGCAGAATACCCATCATATAGAGTTTTCAGTGCTGTTATCATGGGAACAGTGCTGACAGGACTGAAGGACAGAGAGAAGATTTCTTCATACACAGAAAAGCATGGGGAGAAAACAAGCAAGAGATGGTGAAACTGAGGTGACAGCTGAGGTGGAGGAGTCACAACTTAAAAAGAGGAAAATTATAAAGAGTAGGTGGTGTTTTTGTTAACATTTTGAAACCATGGCTGCAGGGATTTTGCTCCCATTCAGCCCCAAGAGCATTAGGTGCTGAAGCCTGACTCTCCAGTTCATCCCAAAGATGTTGGATGGGGTTGATGTCAGCTCCATGCACCCCACAAAGTTAGCACACTACTGTGTAAAATAACACTGTATGATGTAGTATATAGCAACACTTATACTGAAAGCAAATACAGTGTGCCATCAAACTACTCTTCCCAGTAATATTACATTACAGAGTCTCTACAGGATCTCTGTGGCAAAATAAAGGGGTTAAAGAAGTTTAGACCTTCAAGCTAAACGTATTATTTCCCTTTAGGTTTTGCTGCTCTCCTGTGACACTGAGACATGCTGATATTTATTGTTCTCCTGCCCAGGCATTCACTCCAAGTGTGGGAGAATAGAGACTTGTTCTTCAAATAAACCCCCTCCTCCCAAAGAATAATAATTCTCGGAGACAAACAATTTGTCTGAATTTCTGCTCACAGAGCTTTGGGTCTGATTATAGAGCATCATTTTCCCCAGACGTAAAAGGAGTGTAAAACATATACAGAAGCTAAACAACAAGAGACGGATAAACAAAGCCAAAAGTACTGTATGCTGGCCTGCTCTGTGACACTTAAACAACCTTTCAAATGTTTATTAAATATTCTATTAATAGAAGGATGTCCTTTTAGAGCCCCCAGGACTTATCCATCATTTGAATTCAAATGCCATTTCTCATAGAGACTTTTTGGAAAAGTTCTGTTGCAGTGTCTGTGTGTGACTCTGAGATTACCATATCCAACATCAAACTGTCTATTTCACAAACACACACACACACACTTCCTGGGCACTGTGTTACTTATTACCATCCTTCCAATTATCCTCTATTTATTCAAAACTTCAAAGGTGCTCCAATCAGCAATATGGCCACCGTGCTTGAGCTTTGTTTTCTAGCCAGTATCACTGATTGCCAACTCAAACCCTGTGTGACAACAAGGCATAGATATGCATGTCTATCTGTGTTTCTCAGTGTCTAATCACCTTCTAAAATAAAAAATACACCATTTAACTTCAGAGTCTAAGAGTTTAACGTCAGGTCTTTTGTCCCTGCTTCTCTGGCTAGGATGTATTTATATCCAGTCTCACAGGACATTGAAAACACAAGGCATTTTCACCACCACATTGAACAGGCAACTATAAGGTAACAAAAGTTTCTTTTTTAAAGACAGAGTGAAAACAGCTACAAAGATGACTAAATATGACTAGATTAAATCATGGTTTATTAAAAGATAGCGTATAAAGTTATAGTTAGCTACTGCCTATTAAAATGCCTCGCCCCTTGCTAACATTTATAAGCAAGGCCATCTCTCCCATTAATATGCCAGACCTGAAATATGACTTTAAAGCTGTTCTGGTCAATATTTTCATGTAAACAATGGATCAAATGACTATATGTAATGTGAAACAGTGACTCACTGTGTCTGTGTTGTGTTTAGAGCTTGTTGAAGAAAATCGAGAATGCAGCTTTAAGCACATTGCTTCAGAGCCTTTAAGTCAGGTTTAAACTTTAATCAGGTATTCTTGCCAACCTGACAGCTGAGGAGATTTTATTCTTTGAAGTCTTTTTTTTCCAAAAGAAAAAAAAACACCTTAAAGTTATAAAATGTCTTTTCTTTCTTCACATTTATTGGCAGAGGCTTTTTTTCACCTCCATATCTGGACCAGAAAATACTCCTTTAAGTCAAACATAAGACTTTTATCTATCAGAAGAGAAATCTGACTCCCTCTGCCAAGTCATGATAAGCCAACATTTGGTGAAATTGGTGCCATCTGCATTAATTATTAAGCTAAGAGAGCAGAGCCTAGTAATAATGTAACACTTATCTTGGAGATTAAATCAATAAAAACAAGAACAATGAACATCTCATTCCAAAACAACAGCACGTGTGGTCTGGCAGTGTTATTAAATTAAACAAACCTTAGTCTGTCTTGGAAAGCAGAAAGAAGGATATATGGAGGGATGCAGTTTATATTAAAGCTAATTACACCCCAGTGTCTATATGTTCTAAAATACATTGTGTTTAATATTGAAGAGCCAATCCTATAGTGCATAAATGCTCCAGCCCATTTAACCAAATTCAAACCCTGACTTATATCCTTGCATTACATGGAACACAGGCCATTACTGTCCCACTTGGGCCTGGTTCCATTAAACTTTTATTCAGACTCATATTAGAGATTAGAAATCCTTGCTATCAGCAATGTGGGTCACAATAATGAGTTCAGGAGTTACATCATGTTCCATATGTGCAGGATCAGTGTGCAGAAATGGAAAGTGGAAATGAAGAGTGCTGTTTGCTGCTTGATAGCATAGAACACCTTGTGGTATTACCAATATCCCCTAATGGAAGTTCTAATACAAGATAATGCAAGGCGTACAGTAACTTAAAACAGAATTTATTATTGCTGTGATCCTAGAAGCTGCAATCTCCCAAGTCTCTCCCAAATCCAGATAAAAGATATCAAGTCAGGGATGTGCCAGTGGCTGAAAATGAGTTTGCTTATCTGATGTTGTGCCCTCATTTAAATTCAAAGCTAAAACATATTACAGCTTTTACTTTAATAATGGATCTTTCCCAAATTAATATGTCTACCATTTGAATAAAGTGACACCTACTTATAAAAGATAAGGCTGATAGGAAAGAATATAAAACTAATTTATTGAATGATTAATAATATCTTTAACATCAAACACAGCTACTGATGACGTACAAAGCATTTCTGAATAGTTTCATGGTGGTTTCTGATGTATTATCTCACGACTGCATACATGTACAAATGTAGATCATCTTTCATGATATTTCTCTTTCTTGTCTTACATGCTGAAAAGGCTTTTCAACAGCTTAATGTTGTATCCTTCCTGCACATAGTTTGGCTCCACCACTCCACTGTTCTAATTACAAAAGTCACTCCACAGCTCTCGTTCTACACAAGGGCCGATACTTCATGAAGTCAAGTTCGAACTGGGGCATAATCTGCTCAAACTAATTTGAAAGCAACTCATATACCCTTTCATACAGCAATATTCATTAATGAGCATCAGGAGACAAGTCTGATGAGGTCGTACAGCTGACATTGCTCCACTCATTTCTGGTGCCTTCACTGCCTCACTTAGGTTAGCAGGAGAGTCCTGAGATTTGTAGTCAATGTAGAGTGAGGCATTGCATTTTAGAAAGTCAGCAAACAGCCATGTCATTGTTGGAAACTTTGCCATGTACAGCGTAGAAGGCTAAATGCTTCAAAATGGCAGGACTATGTCAAGCTTATGGTGAATTTTAAGAGCGCCCTCTACTGGACCACAAGGTCAATGTTCTGATGCCCTTATAGACAATAGAGTTACATGTTATTTTTTTCCCCACATTAAAATGAATGTTCAAATTTCTAGTAAAACATGGAAGTCCTCCTTTACTATTCAGAAAAGTCAGACACTACTCAGTTTTGACTCTGCATCCTTTCATTTGGTGCACTTGGTGCACTTCACATGGGAGTGGAAAGTGCTTACACTTCAGGATTGTCAGCAGAAAGACTGGTGTTATTTTCTGTACTCTGTTTCCTCCACCAACTATTTTCTAAAAAGTTCAGGGTTAAGGTTAGTCACACAAGTGGAAGTGGAAGGAGTTGAATTTAAGAGCTTCTGACTCACAGATGTTGCATTTAACATCACACACCAATGAAAGTATTCTGTAAGAATATCTCAGGGGGTGTTTTTCCTTCTAGAGAAGAAAGACTCTCCATATGAAGACTTTAAGTTAATGATCTAATCACATGATTGGACCTGCTATTTGAAGTTACTACTCCCACTATAAGAGGATTTTTGCAAGAGACCTAGAGGTTCATACAATAGGGTTCCATGACTGTAATTACGTTCACTTGGCACACACGAGGTTTAATAATGACACGCTTTCGTACTATGAGGCCGTCTATCAGGAGTTAGAGTTGAAAGGGTATTATACCATTCAAAGAGAGGGCGCTTTCATTTGTAATGAGTCTAACTGAACTTTCTTTCCAACATGAGAAATTATCCATTCAATAAATCTGAGAACTAGCTAATGCAAAATCCCCAGAAGCATGAAATGTAAAACTCTTTATTCAGCTCTGCTAATTTAGCCCAGCTTCCTCCACAGGGAGAAATGCCTGAAACGGATGGACGGCAACAATGTTATGTGTATTTTTACAGAACAAGAACTGCAATCAAACATGCCTCAAAGCACACTGCAGAACCACACACAGTCTTATTGTACAGAGCGTGATGTTTGTGGGTGTAGGTGGTCTGCAGATTGATGCCAATTCTCCCCAAGGACAACAAAGCATATGGCCATTTTCAGAAATCAATTCAAAACCGATGTGTGTATGGAGCTATGCTGTTCTTTCACTGTGGATACATTATTTAATTTTGACATAATCTTAATTTAAATTTGATATACAACTAATAATTCATTATTACAAGGATTCCTCAAAGGTGGCTTTGGAAGTTAAGCTTTCTCAGCCGCTTTCTTTCGCTATTTCCTCCCTTTATAATGATTTACTGTATTTTTCTTTTTCTTTTCTTTATCAAGTTGTGAGGTGATCATTGGCTGCATCACTATTCTCCCACCAATATAAATCCCTATCACAAAGTTTTCTTTTAATGATATATTCAGTGTTCTTCAACAATAAAATACAATACAAATTGGTTCAACTTTGTTTCTGGGAAAACATGTTTTTCCATCAGTTTGGTTTGGAAAACTGACTGGATACCCCTGTGCCTCAGCTGCTGTTGCTATGAAGCCAGCCAGAGGCACGAATCACAGCTGTTGAAAATTCAAAATGCTTCATTGTTGGGAACAAAACACAGAGCCATAATTGCCAAATAAATCTGTTTTTAGTTGTCTAATAAGTGTAATCTTTATCTTCAGTTTGTCAAGAGTGAGTGGCCAGAATAACAGAAGCTTAATCTCAGTGATGGTTGGTTCTTAGTTGTTCATCTTCTGTATTGATGATTAAACTGGGGAGAGTTTCGCGCCCACTCAAGCCTTGGAGGTGCTCCATTTGTCAATCACCGTACACTGTTCGTACATCCAAAATAATTCCTCCCACTCTAGGAATCTAAGTAGCAGCAGACAGCACTGTGGAGACAGGGTCTGGCTATGCGAGACTAGTCACTCATCAAGATGTATACAGCAGTGAGTGTTGCAGCTCTACTCGTCCTGACCTGTCCTGTCCTCAGGAATCCTCTTGGCTCAGCCTCAGCAGTAATTTACATGAATAAAAACTAAACTCATCACCTCATGACAAGATACATAAATGTGATTCTTGCTGACATGATGTAAAATGTAACACGAGCAAATCATTCCTAACTTTGCAATGTTTCGGTACTACTGATTTATCTTTATGTGATCAACTATCTGGAACCTGAAAATGCTATTAATTTCTTAAGGCTAACATATCAGTTGCACAGTGTTTATGCAGCAACACTGAGCATTGTGTTGTACCATCCTCAGGTCTCATCTCCATTGTCATCACCATGGTTATTAACATACAGGGCAGCTGGTTGTTACCTTGTTTACACAGGAAAAACATATCTGTCACTGGCACAATTTATTACATTATTTAGTGATCACTTCCCTTTTTTTCCATCACTCAGTGCTGACTTTTGTCGTTTCACTTTATATTGATGTACTTTCACATACACCAACAGTATCAAGGCAGAAGTAGACCTCTGGGCCAAGCCTCTGTGTCAGGCTCATTATCACAATACTGAGCTCTGCGGCCTTTTAGATGGGTTTTGTAATCCCAGACAAAGCAAGAGCGGGGACACACACCAACACTTACCCTCTCAGTAGTGGCAGAACCCATAACCAGACAGCTGCATGTGCATGCACAAATTAACACGCACACGTGCACACACATGCACACCCTGCTGAACTGTCTTATTTCAGATTAATCTCTGTCTGCTTCTGTCCCCTCACTAATCTATCCGTCAGTGTATCTGCCTCTATTCTGCTGAATATTCTGCCTTCTTCTCTCTGAAATCTTTCAAATAAAACCAAAATCTACATGTTTGTGCAGGAAAAACAACAAGTTCAGGACCAAAAAGAAGGACCACATTTGGTTTTGATCAATGCAGCATTTGCAGGCTGGACAACTGAACTTTTTCACTCCTACGCCATTGATCAGCTGTGCTATGTGATTGGTTTTTCCAAAAAGCACTGTGGCCAGCATGTTTTCTAGGTTTACTTCTTGTTTTGATAAACTGGAGTTGTCTCTCCTCCCACTGCAAATCAAAAGCTCCAACAGCTGGTGAGGACATCAATAAACAAACACACCTGGGAGTCTAGCATCTGTTCGCACTGCCACATGTGGCAACAGTCTTTGTATTTAAAAAAAAATCCATCATATTTTAAGTGTACTGCTGGGCAGCCTTTTAGTTTAGACTGCACAAACTCATCTCTGTCTTTATCTTCCCTTCTCTCTCTGCACCTCCTCTACAGCTCCCTTAAGCCCAGTGATCTGTCACTAATTTACACTTGTGGAGTCATCTCACAACAGAAACACAAAAATATGTCAATGACGACATCTGTACTATGAGCTGATGAGCAATGAGCTGAAATAAGTGATTACAGAGGAAAAACTGAGGAACCCATGATTGCCTCTTCTTCTTAAAGAGAAAACAATTAGTCAGTTACTATTTTCAGTATTACTATGTGAGTCAACTCTTTCAATTTGATGATTTGTTGCTTTTCTCTATCTTATGTCACTCTAAACTGAACATTTTGGAGTTTTGGACTGTTGGTTTCTGTACATTAATCAATTGATTCATTAAAGAAAAAAACCTGCAGATGAATCAAAAATGAAAAGAACTGTTAATTGTAGACCTTGTTTCTTCATCACACTACTAAGTGGCAGTAGACTGTATGAGAGTTGACCACCATATGTCGATATTTTCAAAAAGCTTCTAACGTTCACGTGCCAAAAAATGTGGTTTTCAAAAAGCTAAGAAAATATGTACTCAAATTTCTCCACATTAGACTTAAGCTACACAATTTTGAAGCATCAGAGCACTCATATATAAACTATTTTCCTCAACATGATAATACATTCCTCCCTCTCCCTGCAAAAAAGGCAACAAACACTCTTCCTATGACATTTCAGTCCATCTGAGACACATAAAAAAATACATTTTGTAAAATGCCATCAACATGAAGTCAATAGAGAGGCTCCCTTCGCTGCCGCCCTTCATTCAGTGACCTTATCAAAAAGAACAAAGGCCTGCAGAGTGGTCCTTGAAGACAACAAGTACCCATACTCCGCCGGGTAAACGAGGAGGCTTATTCAGTGTAGTAACACTGTATAAACTAGCTGAATCATTTACTGCTCTCTCCCAGGTCGTTCTCTTGCCAACCTCAACTCCAGTTTGTTTTGTTTGACATTCCCGCTTTTGAGGAAATAAATTTGCTTGCCTCAACAAAAATCTGTCATAAAGCTGGTGACATTGACCCGCCACCACTTACACACCCTTTTCCCATGATACCCAACTGAAAGAAACATTGATTGTGAATTTAAATTTAATTGATTAACCTTCCAGAAGTGGCTCAAGGCTGTCTCACTGGTGAAAAGGTTAATTTGGGGTTTTTCTGTACAACAATAAATAATATTGAAGAATTTGTCACTCTGTTTTTTTTTTCTTTTATTACACCCGTCAGTCCTAAGAAACACTGAATGCAGGACAAAGATTAAGGAAGTAATTCACCTACAGCAGATTATAGGATAGAGCTTCAAACATTATGATCACTTCCTGGCTGGGTCAAAGGGCTTATATGCAATGGAGGTAATCCATCTTGTGCACCACAATGTAGCTTTGAACTGTATGTGATTTCCTCTACTACATACACATGTAAACTTTTAATAAATCATTGCCATCAAAATTACAACTGAGGATAAAGTGTTGTTGATTCTGAACCTTCAAAATCAAATGTAAGGAAAAGAGACGGAAGACCTAAAAGGAGAAGATTGAAACTGAACAGGGCCTATGGGAAATCAGATCTGGATTTAGCAGTGGGTTTAACAGTGGGCTGGTTTCCTTTCCCAGACCAGTGGTCAAGACTTTCTCCTGACCTGCCTCACTTCCTCTTAAATACACATATGCAACTCATTTTTCAGCCTGTTGGCAGAGGACTCAATTATTCACTAACTCACTTAATCCAGAGACACATACATTTTGACCCTGGGTTAGCCTTGGCTGCCTGTACCCTGAATATTAAACAGTTTGTCCAGTCTGCCTCCCAAATGTGGAAAATCACTACATGACTTACTGCTGCTTAAAAGAACACCTGAATATGAAAAGTTAGTGAAGATCATGGAAATTACAACAAGCAGTGAACAGAATAATAAAAACTCACCCTTCTTAGCAGCGGCCATGTCACAGGAATCGGTCCAGTAGAGACACACTTGGACATACACTGTCACAGCCTTGTCATCTCAGCAGTCTGACCTGAGAGCAACCCTGCAAAACAAGTTAGAATTGAGAGGAGAATGATGAGAGCAATGCATTTAGCAACAGATAGTGGGAGAGAGAAACAGACAGGAAACAATAGGCAATGATTAGATCAACAGAGGAGCATGAAGAAGATAAGGCAGGAGGTGAAGGTTGTACATGAGAGAGGAATAAAATGGGAAATAGCCACTCGCCACAGTAAGCTTCCTAGGGTGTTTTTCTTCCTAAATCCACGACCTCAGGTTAGCCTGTATTTCAGCTGAGAGCACAGCTGTGCTGAACTAGTCAAGCCAGGAATATCAGGGACTCCCGACAGAGACTTCAATTAAAGGAAAACAACAAAACAGCCTAAGAGGATTAGGTGGGGGCTGAAGCTGCTGTTCGTGGGCTTCGCACAGATGGAGAACGTTCATTACATCTCTGTGAGGTGCTTAATATAAATATGTAAATATAGAAAACACAGTATATCTGTGGGCAGTAAAGTGCATAATGACAAGGTACTGGCAGCACATTAGTGAGAGGATGGTAGACAGGTCTATTTAATCTACTGCAATCACCCTGAAGAGAGCAGCCTCGTTTTCACTGCTGTTACACAACAATAACATACAAGCTCACTGGGGCAAGTTTCTCCAAAGCTGTGACTTTACATAATATTAAAAACCAGGTGAAAGCATTACATGACCACAAATAACTCATTATGTTATTACACAACCCCTGCCCCGAGTGCCAAGTTTGAAAAATAGTGCTACACCCATCTTGTTTTTGTGTTTTCATTGACATGTGATCCGTTTGCCCGACTAGAGAGCATAAGGATTCATACACACAACCTTCCCTTATCAAGGTCAAGATTTATTGACTGTGTATTCAAGAGTGAACTTCGAGGAGTCTTTCCTTTTATGACCAAAACTGTCTGTGGTTTCTAAACAAGGAAACATCTTACAGCCAAGTTTTTGCAAAAGCTTCTTGCTGCTTGATGACTGCAAGTCTACAGTATCCGTACTATGATGACTTTCGAGAGTTGTTTTCAATTCACAGGCCAAAACAGCCAACAGCAGACTGCAAGAAGACCGAAAATGCTTTCTCTCACTCTTTCTGCCAAATTTAACAGATGAGGCTCAGATATGCAGTTATATACGTACATTTCCTATTTGTCCAGCCTTGATAAGCAATCTTCATATCAAAAGTAAGATGCTGCTGGTCTGAAGTCAACTGAGCCAAGTCTGACCTTGTTCTTTGGCTGGTATTTCTGTTTTATTGTTCGTTTTACACATTTTCTAACAGGAACTACTCACAGCTGTGAGACCTGTGGCCCCAAAAGAAACACTTGTGGCTTACACTTCCTTCTTTTGCTTTAGCAAAGACTGGGAACAAAGACGCAGTGAGCCAAGATCAGGCCCAGAGTTGCCGTTTTTCTTCTTCTTTATGAAACAGAAAAACTTACAATGTCAAATCCATTGAGAATAGAAAGGATCAGAGGATGGTCCACTTTTAGCAGTGTAAGATATCAGTGCTGTTTTGAGCACCTAAATGGGTCGCTATGATTAGAAAACCACTGGTGGGACTCAAATGTACCCCACCCCCAACCCCCCAGCCATGAGAGCAGTGCTGCAGTTACACGTGAAGTATGTCTTAAAAACTTTGCAATCTTACAGGTGTTTGCATCAATGTTGTAGGTGACCGTTATCACATCAAATGCATGAATTAAAGCTATTGAATCTCCTTTGATCTCTACCACTGTACACAGCATGTTAAAGTAAAACCTGTCTTTGTAGTCATGGCAACCCATGCTACTGGTAATGAACAGACTTTACTCACCAAGTTAAATACTGAGACCTGGGACTATAGTACTATCATTAAAAAGGAATCCAACAGGGCAGGATATACAAGCAATCAGACAACCACACAAGTTTTAACAAAAACCCCAGTTTGCCAAAGTTCAGAGGAAAAGGAAACAAAAGTGATGATTATTACCCATTGTAATCCATTGTAATCCATTGTAAGTCCAATATAAATATCCATCACTTCCTTGCTGCATTTTGACCTACTGTACTTGCACAACATTCACACTGTTTTCCTCTGTAATTATTACAGACGTCTTCAAGCACTTATGTTCAGTTTAACTCCAAATAAAGTTTTTTAGGTATTTTGGCTATATTGTTGGCTTGTTTACAACCTGTGATCTGACTGCTAGTGTTTTTTGTGCTGATCACGGTGCTCCCAAAGTTATCATAATCATAATCCATAGACATGATGGTAAAACCTTGATAAGTGTAGCCCAGGTTGTAATAAACCTGAATTATGCTATAAGTCTATAATTTTCTTCAAGTTCTTTCTGCAGCAGCTTCAAAGGCTCTAAAGCAGAGCTGTTGAGGGCTGCATGGTGGTTGAATCAGCTGCCACAAAACTTGGGAAAAGTACCAGACCGTATCAGTGTGGTGTGGAGTTACTGGGCAGTTGATTTTTATGTGTGAACATACAAACATGGTGTAACATACAGGATGTGCTGGCAATGTCAACCAGGAATGGGTGTGACCCAAGAGCAAAAATGTGATGAAACAAGTTATTAATAATCAGTAAGAACAGAACTGGTAACGGCTTAAATCACTAATTTAGCTGTTGCTGTATATTCACACTGTGATAACAGCTGCACTGTACAGACTTGTTCCTTCTACAGTCACCTTCAAAGAGTGTGAGCCCTGAGCTTAATTTACATGCATGACCACCTTATTTAAGTCAGGAAGCCAAGCCAAGGCTTTGTTACCAAGAGCTCTCCCTCTGCTCTGTGCCACAGTTGTCAAATTAAAATTGCAGATGCCACAGAGAGCAGCAACAGGTACCCCGCTCCTGCTTTGAATTTATGCTTGTTATTTTTGGGAAGTGATTTTCTGTCCTCCATGTGAAACAGGCACAAGCTGGGAGTGATGGGAAACATGACTGTCACTGTGAGGTTAACATTACCTCACCACACTGATGAACCTATATACAGCACAGTGTAGCTCTTGTTCCATATCTCACCAGTCAATAAGCCGAGGTCTCTGTCTCACTCACTGCGCTATTCATATCTATTTATTCCTGCTGAACATCATACTATGAGTAAACCTAAAATAAACTGTACTATATTAACAACAGCATTATCAGCTCTGTTTACACTGCTGGACTCTGTTGACATACTGCTTTACCGTGTCCTAATACCTTGTACAAACTTCTTTAATTCTGCTCTACATACAAAAAGTACATAAAACAAACACACTGCCAGTTTATTAGGTACACCAAACTAAAACTAATGTAGCCTTTAAGAGCAGCCCCTCAAAAGTTCCTAAATTCATGAAGGTTTTAATGTTCAGTTTTTGTTGAAACTGTGTTGAAGAGGTGTTGATTCAACTGTATGGCTGCAGTTTGTGCTGCTGCATTATACAAAGAGGTGCTTCTGTTGTTTAGCCAAACTGCATTGATTTGAATGGGACGGACAAAGTACTAGGAGAACCTGCCAACATAAAATACAATGCGACAGCACCACAAACTGCAGCCTCCAGAATGATCATACAGTACAATCAACACCCCTTTACCACGATTTCAATAAAAACTCAACATTGTAAACGTCATGAAGGTAGGATTTATAACAGAACTGTTGCATTAGACTGTATCAGTTTTAGCTCTTGATGTACCTAATAAACTGAAAACTGAGTGAACTTTAAGAATCCAAACGTAGAAGTACCCATTTCAGATTCTTAAATAGCATATCATTGGATTATAATTTAAAGTTGGAGCTGGTAATGATTTATTTGATGACTATATTTTGAATTAGTTATCCTAATCTGGAAAGTAACTTGTAACTAAGAGCTTTAAATTAATGTAGTGAAGTAAAAAGTAGTGTTACAAGATTTCCCTCTGCAGTGCAGTACATATCAAGTAGCATAAAAAGGAAATTGTACTTAAGTTCAGTACTTTAGTAACTATATTTAGCAACTTTCCACCACTGGATATCAATATAAACTAAAAGTAACTTACTTCACATTAACAATACAGTTTACACATTAGTTACAGCAACATGAACATCAATTTGTGTTAACGAGCTGTCTTTGCTAGGTGTTAATTTCCCCAAAAAGTTGCCAAACGTAGAACATTTCTTTTGTTTTCCTTATCCGCCATTCTTACCTTACTTCATTCACGATAGGTGAAAGTCGTACATCTACCTGCAGAAACCGTGGTCGTCTGTGTGTGTGGAGGTGCTTGTTGGTGGAGACAGTGCAGCTAGTAACAGCACCAGCAGCTCAAAACACAAACGGACACCAAAACCTCCACTCCCCTCTCTGCTACACTTTCTCTACCCGACAATTTCCGCATTTGATCACGTGGTTTGATCGCGGCTCCTCTTGGGCTGCTTACCCCGTTTTTTTTTTTATTTGTACAGATGGTTTCACATAATAAACGCTCTGCCGGTCGCCTGTAACACCTGAACACCGCTCCTCTCTGCTCCGTACAGCTGAGGAGTGAGGATGAAAGCTGGGGGTGAAACAGCAGCTGAGCTCGCTCTCTATCTCCAGCCACCAGTGGTTTATTGTAGTGAAGTGGCTCCATCTAGCGGTGCGAGGTAGTCATTTCTATTTATGTTACTTACACCCAAGACAAATACTGTCTTACTATATTGTAGCTATAGTACAGATAATATTTTCATACCGTCTGTCATTTTTGATTCTGATTGTTTTTTTTTTTTTTTTTTTTTGCGCTTGAGAAATTAATCTTCTTAAGATGAATAAAAACCACATGATTAGATGAAAAGATGACAACAGTGTCTTCTGCTCATGAAAAGATGGTCTTCATACTATCGATAATACAACAGTAGATAAAAGCAGTCAAATGCAACATGCACACTAATGCACTGGCAAAATCAAACCAAAAACACAATATATGAAAGTAAAACAGGCCAACTTACCTCTGTAACACCTTTAAAACGAAAAATAAGAGGTTACATACAAATCGTGCAAAGATAGAGCTGTTTAGTAAGCAGTGACAAACATACGAATGTAAATCTTTATGAGTTAGACGAAATCTATATTTTCGACTGTTTTTTTCACCCAGTAACAGGCTCCTCCCCTCGTCGTAAATGGATGGAAAAGGTAAAACACCAATCAAGAGCCTCCGAATCGAAGGCGTACCACACCTTTATGATAGTTTTAACCTTGCTTGAAAATCGTTTGACTATAACATAAAGATCAAAAATACATATCAGCTAAGTTTTCAGCTCGTTTACGAAGCGTTACCTTGTTTATCTGATGCATCACTGGAGGCACCGAGCACCGTCGAACCGACATGTGAGATTCCAGTTGGCTAGCTAGCTACAAAACATCATCACGGTGAGAAATGTGCCTAAAATAAAAGACAATCTGAGTTATTTGTTATGGCTTAACTGTTAATACTAAGAAAGTGTTCGTTGGGTAACATACAAATGTTAATCGGAGTAATTAGTACGGGGTCTCTATCGGTTGAGTTAAACATGCTAACGTAAATACCTGCGCACTTAGCATCTTAAGCTAACACGTTGACTTAATTAGCGTTAATTTTGCGTTAATAGCTCATGTATTAACAAAGATTAAAACTTATAATTGGATTTTATACGCTATTTGTGTATTTTCTTACATTAAACTATAAATATAAATTAGATGGTTGTTGGGTTACATATAACTGTTAATGAAGGAGTAATTACAACGGGGATTCATTTCTGTTGATAATGTAGGTAATGATCTAATGCAAAACTCAACTCAAATACCAACTATAAAGCAAATATTTTTCATTAGGTAGCTGTGAGGTCAAAATATAACAATTTGATAATGGAAGTGCCCAAATATTCGTCGATTTATTGATTGTTTATAAACTCCACTTCTGGAGGGCCTTTCAAGTAGCCCGGCTAGCTCAGTCGGTAGAGCATGAGACTCTTAATCTCAGGGTCGTGGGTTCGAGCCCCACGTTGGGCGCATAACTTTTCTGTTTCTTGGGGGCCTGTCAGACGGTCCTCACATTTCCTTAGTATTTCATGGGCACCTTGATGAGGAAACTTACCGGATATTTTGGTTATAAGTGAATAACACATTGTAATAAACCATGAACAGTAAGATCATTAGTTAGCCCACAAAATACAAAATACAGTAGTAGTAAAATAGTAACCAAGGATGATTTATGTAGCGCATGACATAGTAGTATTGCTTTAATTTGAGTACTCTTGTCCTATTTGTGGGGGAAAAAAAAAAAAAAAATTGTCGTCCCTGGGTGGGCTCGAACCACCAACCTTTCGGTTAACAGCCGAACGCGCTAACCGATTGCGCCACAGAGACCACATGACCTGTTTTTTCTTCCTCTGCCATTTAATTATCCATATAGGAAAGCCCCTTGAAGCCCGTTACAGGCACATGAACACACGATCCTGAGATAAAGAGTCAGAGGAGCAACCCTCCCCCCACATCATCATTCGTCATAGCAAGCCGGCGAGTCTCTCTAGCTTGTCCTCTCCTCCCCTGTTGCTGCTGCGCACACAGACAAAGACTCTAAGCTGTGCAGCATGATGCGACCTTGTCTCTGTGGCGCAATCGGTTAGCGCGTTCGGCTGTTAACCGAAAGGTTGGTGGTTCGAGCCCACCCAGGACGCTGTGTTTTCTTCTCATCAAGTACCATCAACTAAATGACTAACCAAGCTACTCTGACCAGGGTAAGGGTTATAGAAATCCCACCCAGGGACGAGAAGCTTTTCTTCCTTGTGTACTATACCTCTGCTAGTAACAGTACTTTATTTATGTTGTGTGAGTTTCTGCTTTAAAACATGGTGTTATTTGACAGGAAATGAGACATAGCTTCACTAAAATGTAAAATAAGGAGACTTTACTTACATTGTAAATGAAAGCTCAACCACTGCAGTTTTTCTAAGCCTTTGCTGCATATTCATACAGAGAGGACCTATCCATATTGATTAAATGAGGAAATATTCACACTGATAGATCTTTTGCTAGTGCTGTTAAAAATATATCTGCAGCTCCACTTGCCCTCTTTTTTTAATGTCCCTCTGTCTGCCCTTCCCCCTTTGCCAATAATGTTTACCCAATGGCCAGTTCAGCTCTAAAGGCTAAAAAATAAAAATCAAGCGTCCCTGGGTGGGCTCGAACCACCAACCTTTCGGTTAACAGCCGAACGCGCTAACCGATTGCGCCACAGAGACTGTGTTGCCTTGTAGGTGAGGGGGCATGGCCTCGATCTTCAGCCCAGGTAGGCTATGTCAACACTTTGTGCACCTTTGTCATGTTCCAAGTGTCAGTTGTGGTGTGGTAGGAGCATTGTCTTGATGGAGGAGGCCCTTGCAGTTGCCATGAAGTGGTATGCATGCTCTGTGACAGTGTTTATGTGAGTGATATGTGTCAAGACCAGTTTAGGTCAAACTCTGGATCCTAATAATTATACTTTTCTCTTCTGAAATGCACAGCTAGCCCTGTGTGTTTTGCAGCACATTATGAACTCTTCTACCCTCTGCTCAGTCCATATGTGGTAAATGATTCCTTGTGCTCCACGTTTCTCTGAACCTTAGCCTGATCACAGTAACCTAGTTACTGATTTACATGATATCACCTGATCATTTAAGATGAAAACATTGCGTCCCTGGGTGGGCTCGAACCACCAACCTTTCGGTTAACAGCCGAACGCGCTAACCGATTGCGCCACAGAGACTGCTCTGGCTTAGAAATGAGGGGGCGTGGCCTCGATGGCCTTGAACAATCCTTCCCTGAAAGCATATAATAATTATACTTTTCTCTTCTGAAATGCACAGCTAGCCCTGTGTGTTTTCCAGCACAATATGAACTCTTCTACCCTCTGCTCAGTCCATATGTGGTAAATGATTCCTCCTGCTCCAGGTTTCTCTGAACCTTACCAGTATCAGTGGTTATTGATTTACATGATATCACCTGATCATTTAAGATGAAAACACAGCGTCCCTGGGTGGGCTCGAACCACCAACCTTTCGGTTAACAGCCGAACGCGCTAACCGATTGCGCCACAGAGACTGGTGGTTAGGTGGTCCTGAAAATCGTTGACCCACCCTGTCATCATGTGAGTTGTTAGGGTCACAAGAGCCAAGGTGTCAGTTGTTTGTGGTTCACTGCCCCACCTTGCCATCATGTGAGTCGTTAGGATCATGTAGGTCGAGGTGTGAATGGGGGTTAAGTCGTTTGGTGAGATCAGATCAGATTTTCTGCTGTAACGTTTCCTGTACACAGCTTATAAACCCTACTTCCAAAAGGCAACCAAGCAGCCCGGCTAGCTCAGTCGGTAGAGCATGAGACTCTTAATCTCAGGGTCGTGGGTTCGAGCCCCACGTTGGGCGCATAACTTTTTTGTTTTTTTGTTTTGTTTTGTTTTTAGAAATTTCCAGATCAGAAAGCCCATGAAACACTGATGTCTGACAAGAAAGAGAGAAAAGTAATGCACCCAACAAGAGGTTCAAACACACACTATACACACCACCCCCACTTCCACACATCGTCTGTCATTGTAACATGCCTGTAGGTCTCTCACAAGCCTATATCCCCTCCCCCCATTGCTACTGAGCACACAGACAAAGACTCTGGGCCATGCTGCTTGCAGCGGCCTTGTCTCTGTGGCGCAATCGGTTAGCGCGTTCGGCTGTTAACCGAAAGGTTGGTGGTTCGAGCCACCCAGGGACGAGAAGCTTTTCTTCCTGTTATACTGTATCTTCAGATCAGCACTTACCTTATTTATTGTGCTTTTTTGCAAAATACATGGTTTCATTCCAGAAAATGAGACATAGCTTGAAATGTGGAAGAATGAGACTTTACTTATATTGTAAATGAAAATTCAAATACTGTAGTTTTCCTGAGCTTTTGCTGCATAGTTATACAGAGAAGAAACTCACTCAAAATGATTGCCCCTATTCATATTCTTTCAGGCATTGTATGGAGGCTAAAACCAGAGTGAAAACTCTGAACAAGAAAATTATTCAGCTAATAAATACGATAATAACTCATATTCTGGTACTTGGGAAAATACATGTGGGTGGTGATTGAACACGAGGCCACGCCTCCTCAAACTTAAGTCAGAGCAGTCTCTGTGGCGCAATCGGTTAGCGCGTTCGGCTGTTAACCGAAAGGTTGGTGGTTCGAGCCCACCCAGGGACGCTGTGTTTTCTTCTCATCAAGTACCATCAACTAAATGACTAACCAAGCTACTCTGACCAGGGTAAGGGTTATAGAAATCTGGAGTGTAAGTATGACTCTTAGATAACAAACCACATATGTACTCAACACAAGGTAGAAGGATTTCTAATGCATTCCAAAACACAGAGTGGTAGGTGTGCTTTTAAGAAAACTATAATTAATACATACTTACATCTACCTTGTAGGAAATTATAATCCATTTATCAATCGTTTAGTACATATGAATGAACAAATGGAGATGGGTGGTTGTTGAAGATCGTGGCTACACCCCCTCAATTTAAGCCAGAGCAGTCTCTGTGGCGCAATCGGTTAGCGCGTTCGGCTGTTAACCGAAAGGTTGGTGGTTCGAGCCCACCCAGGGACGTAATGTTTTCATCTTAAATGATCAGGTGATATCATGTAAATCAGTAACTAGGTTACTGTGATCAGGCTAAGGTTCAGAGAAACGTGGAGCACAAGGAATCATTTACCACATATGGACTGAGCAGAGGGTAGAAGAGTTCATATTGTGCTGGAAAACACACAGGGCTAGCTGTGCAAAAACATAATTATATGCTTTCAGGGAAGGATTGTTCAAGGCCATCGAGGCCACGCCCCCTCATTTTTAAGCCAGAGCAGTCTCTGTGGCGCAATCGGTTAGCGCGTTCGGCTGTTAACCGAAAGGTTGGTGGTTCGAGCCCACCCAGGGACGCTGTGTTTTAAATTTACTGAAACGAGTAACTTGGAATTTATCCTTCTCTGGGGATCACCAGAGTTATTACAAATCATTCCGAGAGGGACATGATGATCTGTAACACATTTTATAGCACTTCATCCAATAGTTGTTGAGATATTTCACTCTGAATCACCAATGTTAATCTCATTGTGGCACTAGAGGAAAAGCCAAGGGGATAATAGTATTAATTGAATTTACTCCTATCAGTCTTGGAGGCTTAAACAGTAAAAGTCTCTGAGTCGGTTTGACAATCAAAACTTCTGTGCAGCCAATTAGTTGTATTTCATAACCATCACATTTTTTCCACTAATCAGCAACACAACAAACCTCCAGTTATATCTTATTCAGTCATTTATTCAGCATGATTGTCATGAGTATTGGATCATATAAAACATAGTAAATGTTGCCGCTACATTTATATACTGTAGATACAGGCTAACATGCAACAAGGCACCAAATGCTATCTTTAAAAAAAAGAGAGAGAAAAAAATCTGACTTGATTCTTAATTTCCAACACTACTCATCACATAATACATCACTTATTACAGCATTCAAATATAAGTGGGGACTCTTCAAGTGTCTATATATCTGATCCAGTAATCAGCCACATCTGACTTCACTCACCGGCCCTCTGATATACTCAATTAAAGACAATAACTACATGTGGCTGGTATAATAACAAACAACAGTCCTCAGATATTTAGCATATAAACCTGTTGCAAGTACGCAAACTTTATTATTAACATGATTGTAAATTGTTAAATGTAGTGCTTGCATGTGTGTGTACATCTGGGCAAATAGACAATACAGTATGTTGCTGAAACACAAGGTCAATTTTTAATAATTAGTTCATACTGGCTATGATTCTGCCTGGCTACCACCCAACACTGCACACCTCAGGAACTATTTTAGGCTCTTGAAAACTGTTCACCTAAAAAATATCATGATCTACAGTATCTACTTACTTCGTTAAGCATTAACCATCACAGTTATGATGCCAAGCCTCAAACAGTGGAGAATTTAAATTCAAGGTCTGTAACCAGTCAAACAGAGCCCTGCGGGGTAGGAGTGCAGATGAGAGTGGTGGCTGCAGAAGTGTTTGGAGGTCATTTTCAAAGGAACTCGTCGTAACTCTCTAATCAAACCAGTTTGATGCTTCGAGTCCTAGCTTTGATTTTCTCTCAGATTCTGTCCCTGCTCCCCGTCCATGTCTCTGGTTTGAGCTGATGTGGTCTGATCCTTCTGAGAAGTGTCCAGTGCTAGCTGCATAGCCCAGATGCTCAGAGGCCTCATGTAGGCCAGAGAGCGATAGATGCCCTTCTCGCAGTAGGCTTCAGGAGTCTGGAACGCCATGCCCAGTCTCTCCCACACAGTTCGGTAGCAACCCTCGGCCGTGCGCATACCCTCCTCCCGCATACCCTGAGAAAAAAATAAAGATTAGGGCAGCGTTCCAAAAACAGAAATCACCTTATCTTAAACACAAACATGAGTCTAAACATAAAGGAATAGTTCCAAATCTTTTGGAACTAGGCCCCACTTTCTCACCTTATTGTTCCCTTCCCTTAATGTAAAGGAGATACTAACATACACTCACACTCTTACCTCATGGATCATAGTGGCTGCCAATCCATACACCACTCCAATCCAGACCTCATCTGACTGGACGCTGGAGCGGTCAGGCACTCCTTCAGGACGCATGCCGTTAACTGCCCCCATTTGGCCTCCGGCAAAGCTCATTACATTCAAGTCAAAGACAGATTTTAGGGCGCTCTGGATTTTTTCTTTTGGAAAAGCCTGGGAAGAGAGAGAGAGAGAGTTGAGTGTCCTAATCTAAAAACATTTCTTTCTTGGTGTTCATGTATCCTACACAGTGGCAGAAAGAAAGGAATAGTTGAATGTGTTAACTTGCCTGGTATTCTCCCTCGCCCAGCCCAGACGCTCTCAGGAACCAGTGGCCAGCACATTGGTCAGACATGACACTGTTAGAGAGGTCTCTCCCACTGCTGTCATAGTTGTAGTACTTCCCTAAACACGATGAGAAAAATGTGAAATAAATGAGTCATTTCAAGTCTCAAGCAGCTTATTCTTACAAATGAAAACAACAGCTGCATGAGTAAATAACTGCTAAAAAGTCAGCTAACCCCCTAGTTTGGACACTTTCCGTGCACTTATTGAACACAGGACAATAAATGGGTGTTTGAACTCACCGTTCCACAGCAGCTTGTCAAAAGCAGCACTGCCTCTGTCCAAGAGGTCTCTGAAACGCTGGTTCGTCTCCTCGTTGTCCACCAGTCTAGCCATTTTACACATCACACACAGGGACGCCAACCACAGCCCACCACAGTATGCACTGTAAAATCCAAATAATTTTTAAAAAACACCAGAGGAAATAAGTTTACATAGGTTTTAGGAGACAGATGAGCATCATACAGCTTTTAAATCATGGACTTTTAATAATGGACATTTAATTAGTCAATAAGTCAATCTTGCCAGTGTACAAACCCCCAAGTTAATTTCCCAGCTTTGGATCTTTCTGTATAATGAGCCCTCAGGGTCCACTGTGTTCACATTCTCAGGTCACGTTTAGAGAGGCACTGCCGCTGTTGATGACTCAATTTTTCTTGCTTTTTGTCACAAGTCATGCTTTTTCCATTTCCTTCCCTCTCCCCCTTCCCTCTGCCCTCCAAGTTAGACTTGAAGTTGTAAAGGCAATCATCATACACTAGTTTCTTTCTTTGAGGAGTGTCCAATCAATTAGGGACCCATGATTAGTTAAATGGTTTAATTAAATATATAAGTTTACATTAATTTCAGGCTAATCATTTTGAGCTCCAAGGCTCATAATTCCTTGATTGTATTTGAATATCTGTGGGCTGTCTTTGCTAATAGTGACTGGTTAGTATCACTAAGCCTAAACTGAAATACTAATAACATCTAATTACTCTTAGGTCACATAACAATGGATGAAATGAGTAGAAGGTAAACTACAGGATGGAGTCTTGTCTAAAGAGAACTGACTGGTGTAGAAGGCTGCTGTGTTTTTCCACTCTTTAAACTCTCACCTTGGTCCAGTCACTGTCCAACCGTCATAGGTCTGGTCAGCATATCCAGAGTTTTCTATTAGTCCATCTCCATCCAGGTCAAACTTTAGCTCTGAATCCATCACCGCCTGACAGATCAAACAGAAGAAGACAATAGAGTGGAACAAATTCTGAGTAACTGACCAAATAACAGAGTAATTAAATGGGTATTTCCATATGATGTCCTCTGTTTCCATTGCAGTTTTACAGCAGGGGATAGCTGCACCAAGCAGCACTGTTGTGGTCATGCTCGGTAGCAGGGTGACCACAGGCAAAGGTGTGTCCATGTTCAGGTCTCAGCTTCTACCTGAATCTCTGTCTAGTTTCACTTCTGTGCTCCTGTTTCTACTTTCAGCCTTATTTTACTGTGTATTGATCGCTTTCAGAGTTGTGTTTAGTTGCTGCTGATACAAACTGATCCTTTCCTGCTTTGGCTGCTTCACACTAAAAGTTTTCCATTGGCAAACCAGCGAAATGCTTTTATTATGAAGAAGAAGTTATAGGAAATGCCTTGTGTTTGTCACTAGGTAAGCAGAGCTTCATTAGCAGCACAGGTTTACTACTACAGTGTATAAACCCAATAAGACACTTGTGTCACACTTAAGTTTTAATTGATTCAGCTTTAAATACAGCATAAGTCAAGACTACATCAGTTAGTTATACCTGGCAGATGGGCCACATGTCCCGCAGGTACTGCCTGTCCTGGGTGAGATGAAAATCCCTGTAAACCTGCAGGACAAACTTCAGGTTCAAGTCCTTCCAGTCTGCAGTGTCATGAATGAGGTAGGCATTCACCCTCTGCCATGGCTCATCATCTAGAGGTAGAGTCAACATACAGTACTGAGAGAAAAATCACGACAATAAAAATGTCAAAAATTACAGATGTTAAGTTTATTTTCATTTAGCACAGACCCGGAAAGAAACCAAAGACAGTCTTCATTACACCCTCCACAGAGTTCTGGTCAGTCTCTCTCCTACCTGGATCTCCGATGTCATGAGGCACCACATTTTTGGCCTTGACCGGAGAACACCGCCCACTCATCAGATGGAGCCTCTCTGTTGGGTCCTGCTGAACCACACTGCCGGCTGAGAAGAGATGAATGCTGTTCAGCCTGGTATTGTGCTTTGCATGTGCAAATAACACATGCTTAAATAATTCATATAAACACCAAGACGAGAACACTTCACTCACCAATATCATATTGCACACTCAAGGCAAGTTTGGGCCACAGCATGATAAGTGCAAAGGAGGCGTAGAAGTGAACATCATATGTGTTGTACATTCTGTACTCCTGACCTGGGAAACAATAAGAGCTTAGTAATACAGGTCATAAAACATACATATATTTAACTGTAAGTACTGCGAGTTTCTTTTGCTCTCGATTTCCATGTGACAGCTCTGGTTTTTAAATACGTGCGAGCACCCACATTGCCCACATTATTCTCAGTTCTGACCACATGGGTGCCGCAGAAACACTGAAACTCTCAGTTCATAATTCAAGAGTGTGAGAGGAGCTTTGCTTTATGAGGACCAGATAAAAAATGAAACACAAATGACTGTTACTCTGGTACTTATACTTCACTTTTATATCACATATGTCACACTATTAATTAGCTGTCAACTGCGATCAAATAGCTGCAGATTAATTTTGTATTGGTCACCTGATGGATCAGCTGACTAAGTGTTTCAGCTCTTGCAGTTTAACGCCTGTTTTCCCTTGGCACTTACCTTCTAGGTAGGCAAAACGGCCGTACTCCTTGATGATGGCAGGCTGAGCTGGAAGCCCCCCATCCTCGCTGCGCACACCGCCACTGACATCAGCGTCCTCTGGTAGCTCCGTCCACACCGTCCCTCCGTCCACCACAAAGTACAGCTCGTTGAACAGGGCAGATTTATACCAGGAGGGGAGAGAACTGCGACACGCAAGTGAAATACAAGAAAAGGTAAAGCAGTGTTTACCTGCTGAGGCGAACAGACAGTTGAAAACAATTATAATTTGAAAATTGAAACTCTGATCATTTTTCATTCAACCTGCAAACTTTTCAGAGCTGTGAACTACCTGTCCTGCAGAACTGGTCTCTGCCACTCCTCAATGCTCTTCTCCCACTGTCTGTAGTGTGTTAGGGCATAGTGGCTGAGAGAGGGGGACGCATCCCCTTTGGTCCCAAAGTAACGAGTGTATCTCCTATAGAGAGAAAAGCCACAAGCTGGTGATGTCAGTGCCCTAATGTTCATCAACAAATGCAACAAATACAAAAGCAAAAATCATTGTTTGGATTAATTTAAAAATAATAATGATTAACAAAACTTTAAATGCATTTTTTGTACTTTTTTAAGGTGTGTCCTTTTCATTTTGGCCTGAGGCTGTGAAACAGCATGGCACTGAAAGATCTGTTCGGGCGTCATCTGTCACTGAAACTTTTTTATTTATTTATTTATTTTGCCAGGTTTGTACCTTAATAACTGTTATTAATTATCCATGCAAGAAAACTGTTGAAAGCAAAAACCAACCTGAGACTGAGATGAAAATTAAACCAAAGAAACCACAGCTAAAAATATTCACAACAGCAGTGTGGTCTTTTTTGCATTGTAACCAAAGAAGTATAACAATGGAGCAAACAAAACCAAAGGGAACAGTGTCTGCACAACACAACAGCAGCACAAATACTGCTTGACATAAAGAGACACTCCTACTCTTTTATGACAATGAAGTGTCTGTATGAAGTGTCTAATGTTTAGAATGATAACAACTGCTTATTTCTTAAAATATTTCACTTAAATTAAGTTCATGTAAAATGCAAATATAACAAGAAATAAGAAGTTTCAGCCGTGTACCTGATGTGTTCCCTCTCCTTCGAGCCAAAGGTGATTTTGGGCATGTCCCAGGTCAGACAAAATTCTAGGGTGTTGTGGCCCTGAGCCGGCACCGAGCAGCCAACAGCCAACGCTGCTGCCACCTTCTCTCCCTTGGGCGTCGGAGGGCTGGAACCTGCAGACAGCAGAGATGAAAGGTAGAGGGACATCAGAATAGGCATCTTCATTAAACTAGAACGTATTATTTAGACAGAAAACCACCACTGACAACATTTACATAAAAATACTGCAAAAATATGGTTGACACCATGCAAAAATAACCAGACCAGATATATTATTTTTTAATGTTATTTCATGTTGAGTAAAGACCAACTTAAGGCTTCTGTGTCATTATAGATGGGCCTCATTCTTCCACTATGTGTTTCTAAGCGCTGACCTGTAGGAGAGTCCAGTCGTCCATCAGTGATGAGGTCACTCCACAGACCGCTGCAGGTTCCCTTTGGACTGAACGCTGTCTGGTGACTGACCTCCCTGTCAGGCTGTTCAAATAATCACACACACACACACACACACACACACACACACACTTGGTAAATCTAAAATCTGATTTCACAAAGAAAACCTAGTTGATTATAAATCCACTTCCAGATAAGAGGGACTATTGTTCCAAATCTTTAGTTTATTCCCTGGGAATTTCTTAAGCAACAACTTGCGTGTGACGACAAAAACTAAACTAAAGCTAAAGAAGCTGCTAAATTGATAAGTTCAAATCAAACCTGCTCTCGAGCTGCAATGCACAGAGTGTAAGGGTTCACTGTGGTGCAGTGATGTAGCAAGACCCCAGACACCGCCTCCCCCTCCTTCTCCAGGTGGAATGGTTCATTCCAGTGTCCCCCGCTCTTGTCGTCTTTGTGACCTGAGCCGTTGACCATGGTAAACATGATGGAGACGTCCAGGTCGTAGTCATTCTTGTTCTCTATGTCCCACACAAATACAGCCACAGGGAGACTGGAGTCCTGAGGGGAAGGAGACATGTACGGTGGAAACTTTCTTGTTTTGTGCAGTTGCTCTTTTTATTCATGGATCATCAGTATATTGTAATTTGGACATATCTCACCCATCTGACTGGTTAAAATTAGCTGATGTGTGTTTGTGTGTGTGTTTTGGGTTATTCTTGATTGGAATTCTTAATGAACTGTGACCAAGATACATACTGAGCAGCACATTTGACAGTGGAAAAAAAAAACCTGTCAGTACTTTTGGTGGACAAATTATGTAATGTTCCTCCAAAGCGGCCAATTAATCAGTGTAACTCTGAACTTTTAAATCTGGAATCTATCTTTCAAGAATATTCAAAACCTGTTGGAACTGTAAACACCAGACAAAAATATCACTACTCATATTGGACTGAAAGAAATCCAGAGGTGACTCAGTTACCTGGTAGTCATGGGGGATGACAGGGGAAACCTGTCTGCAGGTTAGTGTGACGTTCTGTCCTGGCAGGTGGTAGACAGTCCAGGCTCGGGGGTACAAGGCGTGGTAGAATGCGTACTCGCCGCAGTATCCCCAGTTCCAGCCTTGTAACGTGGGAGGACGCTCTACAGATAGCACCTGCTGGTAAACTGTCTGTCCCCCACGACGTAAACAAACTGTGAACTGAGATGAAGAAGCATGAAAACGTAGTGGTGAGTTTCTTTTATCCTTTGTTTATGTGTATGTTAGGAGATGAAATATTTAAAGCAGTTTCTTAATTGTGTTGTTATGCTCTTTGTCAAACCTTGTGGGACATGACTGAACTTGAATATGCATCAGTCTATTGGTATCACATTCAAGCACATAGTGATAATGACAATAAGAGCAATAAGAGTCACACCCTTTCCTAAAAACACAACACCCTTTCTATTAGAGTCTGGTGAGGCTATTCTCTCCTGAACGAGAGTTGTCTCTGTATGAATGTTGAGCACTGGTGTATAACAGCACCATCCACCAGCACCATTTAGTCTATTTGAGATTGTGTATACCTGGTTGGCTGTGACAGTTTTGTAGTGGTACATTCCAGGCCTGAGCTGCCATCTGCAGAACTCTCCCCTCCAGCCTCTTGTGATGGTTCCTCCTCCGATACCGCCAAGTGGTGCACCTGCAAATTAGAAGAGTCAATACTGAACAGATCAGTGGTTAATCCAAAGCTGAGAAAAGAAATTCTGTGTGTTCAGATAATACAATATGTCTTATCACAAACGGCTTTAACGGACAGCCCTGAGAGGTTTTCATCTATCCATTCATTATCTATACCACTTATCCGTTAAGGGTCGTGGGGGGGCTGGAGCCTATCCCAGCTGTCACTGGGTGAGAGGCGGGGTACACCCTGTACAGATCACCAGTCCATCGCAGGGCCAACATATATATAGGCAATTTAGAGTTAACAATTAACCTAAGCTGCATGTCTTTGAGAGGAAGCCAGAGTACCTAGAGAGAATCCACGCAGGCAGGGAGAACATGCAAACTCCACACAGAAAATTAATCTTAATCAATCTTAGAATTGCTGATGTATTCTGACCTAAGTCTTTTATAGCCCCATTAATAATGTGATGCAATTATACAATGAAAACACTGCATGGATCTGAGTGTGCAGGGATCTTTTTCTATCATTAAATTCTTAATTGGAGAAACTTAAGAGTCAGACTCAGTTTGGGTCTAATTATTGATCAGACTAACACTGAGTGCACAGAACTGCAACAAGTCATAAAACAGGTTGCTTTAATCAAATCTTGTCCCTCTAAAATTCAACCTTTCAGCATAAAACTTAACAAACTGAGCATATTGTGTTGTAAGATTGGACTGGACTCACCATATATTTGACGCAAGGGTTGAGCACCAAACATATCAATGAACGGAGCCTTCTTTTCCACCTGGGTCTTCTTGTACCACCATTTTAGATACCTGGTTGAACACATACACAGTACACTGATTACCCTACAAATCAGGAGTGGAAGGATGCAAATGAAGATGAAAGCTGAAAACAAGCAAGGAAATCAGTAAATATTCTGACACAAACATGACATGTGAGGGCCCCAACTGTGGTCATGTGTTGAAGGTTATCAATTAAGGACGCTCTTAACTTTCAAAGATGTTTATGATTTATCATCATAAGAACATGTGAAAGTATTAATCAGGCTTTTTCTCCTTCGCTCGTTTATTTTTCTTTATTCAGTCAGTTAAATGTGGCCACAGCTGTTTCCAAGCCCTTAGTCCTCTCAGCCTAATTTGCACACACACACACACACACACACACACACACACACACACACAGGCAGGAGAAAAAAAGGGGGAATTGTGCTACTGCATGAAGGATGCACTTGTAAGATGAGGGGAATGAGGTCAAAGTGGTAGCTCTACTTTATCTGGTTGTTAACAGCGTGTGTGTGTGTGTGTGTCTGTGCAGGGCTTGTTATCGTGGCAGGGTTGTAGTGTAAAATATTAATTAGGCTACGTTACAACAGGTCTCAAACAGCTCCAGGAGCCTGAGGCCAGAGGCTCAGAGGTTCAACGTCAGAGTCATTAATCTGTTTATGCCCTGAACTCTGATCTCAGACCTGCTGCATTTTCAGCTAATATCCCCAAAGTATAAGAGCTGCTGTTTGTGGTTGAGCAGTCGCATTGCATTAGACAGGCCATTAGTTCAGCCCTCATTACATTTAGCCTTCAACGCTTTAGCTTTTAGCTGACAGTCTTAATACTCTCCAACTTTGTGCCTTTAATTCCAAAGTGGTGTCCTTGGAGCAAAATGAGAAACAGACTAAATGTGTAATAAGCAACACACTTACTGTCTCATTGCACAGAATGACCATAATATATCTGCAGCAGGCTGGTGAACAACACCAATGGTTAAACACATACTTTGCAGGTGCTGGAATTTTGGGGCCTTTAATTCACTTCCCCCTTAGGAAACTGGGCAATTGGGAAATTCTTTCTGAGGCTAAGACAGCCAACATTAAAGCAGTATTATCACCAACACCAAGGTTTATGTTTTTAAATCCTTGTCTGTCTGTGGCCTGAGATGTTTCTGCAGGGGGTGACACAGTAAGGTGTGCAGGCTTCCTTGTCAGGATGCCTAAATGACAGCGTCTACAAGTAAATGTGTTGCTATCACAGCAGAGTCCAGGAAGTTTTTTTCAGCAGAAGTAGAAAGCCACTCAGATCCTGATGCATCTCATCTTGCGATCTTGGTGACAGCTTTGTGCTCAGCATTACAACTTTTATTTACATCCCTGAATAGACAAAGGATGATCTGCTTGTGAGAAAGTTCCTGTGCAGCTGCAAAATTGCTGTGCATGACAATACAGCACCAGACTGTATTGCAAACAAAAACCTTACGAAGGCCCAGCCCAGAGAAACAACAATGGCCCGTCGATACAGCTCCACTCAGGAGGAGATGAAAGGGATCCGCTGAAGCTTGTTATTTGAAGCCATGGCGGGTTGCGCCATTGTCAGGATCTTGTTGTTCTGCAGCTCAGCTGGAATGCAAACAATGGTGCTCACCCTGATCTCGATCTGTGAATACAGGCAGAGTACGCTAACCTGAATCTATGTTCGAGCTGGCCTCTTGTTTACAACCATAGTGCCTCAAGCGGCCCGTAGCACAATGAAGAGCAAAAAGTTTTCTGTCCTACTTATTGATATCCAATCACAAACACATTCACCATTCAGCAGATTTAGGTAGAAGCAGTGGTTCAGTGAGGAAGTTGCAAGGCTAGCAGAGACTCAGTGGAAAGTTTTAATGGCAAAGATATGGTTAGACAAGATTTCAAATCTGGGCTAAACCCTCATACCTGTGCCAGGTGTGGTTTTAAATTTCTCTTACTTTCCTCCTCAAAGCTTAATCAAAATACACTGCATGAACAAAACTAATAATTTGCACTAATCCTATATATTCTTCTAGTATGATGGCCACTTTTGCCTGTTCAGTGGCAGACAAGCCTTTCACTTGTGGTTAACCAACAAGCAACACCTCTCCGATGCGGCTATGCCTTGGTTTCAAAATACTCTAGTTTTTAACACAGATTAAAAATCTCCTCCTCCTCATGTGTAACAACTGTCACATTAATCTGTGAATTAATAAACAAATGTTGCCACGGCGACGAAGCCAACCGAGACACACCTTGGATGAGAGATGGAAGAGAGATCTGTCTTTTGTATCAGCCTGAGCTGAGGGTGCAGTATGTTTGTTTTAGCACAGCATTGCAACAGATCTCTCAAAAAGGAAGTGCATGTTTTAACGTTGACGCAGATAAATGGTTTTCTGGGAGCTTGTTGGAGCAGAGCACTTTGTCATGCAATAAAGAGCTAACAAACCTCACTATTGTTTGCTTGCAGCAAATGAAGAAACTACATGTTGTCTTATTAAGATTAAGAGACCTGTGTTAGGGTCCAGGTCACTAAAGAGCAGGCCTGCTGATTGACAGATGGATGGTCACACCAGCCTCTCCCTGACACACAGCCATGGAATCCATTGCTCTCCGGACTTAAATGATAAGTGAGATAAAATGTTGCTAGCTGTGCGGCCGACCGTCCGCTAAAGCTGCAGAATGTACTACTTTTGCATCTCAGATGTCTGCAGGTTGCTGAGAAAACAAACACAACTGGCTCAACAGATGTGAAGAGCTGCGCTCAACTGTTTTTTTTTTTTTTGTTTTGTTTTTTTGTTCTACAGCTCTTGGCTGACGATTCAGTGGAAAAGATTGCGTGTGTATCTGCTGGTGACTGTATGAGCAGACACAGCATTTCCTGTCATGTTTGTGGGACTGTAAATGATAAGACCACCTTCACCTTCCTGCCTTTATCATTTGAGAGGATTCCAAGTCATGGTGGAGCAAATAGATTTTGAACTTTGAACCACCTTAAACTAGAAGCTGACCCGGAGCCAGAGCTTTAAAGAAGGGTCGACTACATGTTTATCTCCTCAGGAAAATCTTTTAAGTTGACCACAACCTTTTGATTCAAAGGAACATTTATAGAGAATACAGCTGCAGTATTACTGGCCAATTTGCTACACAGCCCTTTAATCAGCTGTAAAACGTGCTCTCACCTATACACAGAGCAAAACAACTCACAAACAAATTTATTCCAATATGCCCTGATCATCAGTTTTAAATGCATTTAAAATTCAACTAGTTTAATACTTTTTTACTGAGGTGAATGCTGAAATTTATCTTTTTAACTGCAAGTTAAACTGCCTTAAAGTGTGTTTTATCCTGTCCTATAATTGGACTGCATGCAGTATAAGATATGATAACTTGTGGCAGCAGCAACCATTTCAGGGCAGGATTCAGGTGTGGGCTAAGAAATATGGCACTTTAGGCTAATGCCTCCACAGATGCTACACCATGGAAATGAGCATGTGGGTTACATTGTATGGACTAAAGGTTGCTATGAGATATGAGATAAAGGTGTAAACTGAAACAGCCAGTGTCAACACAGAAAAAATCTCCAGGGTGTGAGCAGTGTAAAAACAATATTTACCACTGTTGAATGAATGTTTTCAGCATCTCTCCTTACAATAGATTAAATTCTCTGCTCAGTCTCTTGTCTGTACATTTAGCGGTTAAAGTTAAAGTCTCACCTGATTCCTAGGCCGATGTGGTCCCAGACGTTGGACAGCGAGACATCTTTTGCTTGAAAGGGCTTTCTCTTCTCCTTGAACTCGTGTGCCAGACAGATTCGCCAGCCCTCCTTGGGTACTCCATATCCCATTTCCTTGGAGACATACCTACTCATGAGGTCCCCTGTGGATTTCTCACCACAGTCTGTGGTCATTTTAGCGGGATTTCTAGCAACAGGAAGCTTGAAGTGGCGAATGGAAGCAGGAAAGTACTGAGTGTATACAAGCTCAGATCTCTCACCACCTTTTGTCAACAGTGGAGAGGATACACTGAGGTGGTGGCTGCAAGTGGCCAAGAAATCTTCAAGTGAATTAGTAAACTGCAAAGAGTCATTCCTCTAAACCGGTTTTCAACTTACAAGCTCTGAATACCCGTTGGACGGGGACAGACAGGTGAAATATTTCCCCCTTTAGGTAGGAGGTCCCAATGCCATTATATGGTTACTACTGTCCACATGATCATTCAGTCTCTACACTTGTATATATTCAGACTCTGAGGGACTGCATGCATCAGTTTGCTTCACCATCACCCTCTGGATTCCTGTTGCTTAAGAGATGACAGACCCCTTTGCCCTCCTTGTGTGGAGTCCGGAATGAGGCTGTCTGTCAGTGGTAGCTGGATGGATGGATGAATGACATCTTAAGACCAACAGGAAGTACAGAGGATCTCTGTCATTTAGCCGCCGGGACGCCTACAGTGACAACAGACGGGATAAAACTGTTAAAAAGTAGAGCTCGCATTTACCTGGTGCACATACAGGAGGGCCGATGTGGAGCAAGCATCTCAGTGACCGGCGTTTCGCTGCAAAGCCGCAAACTGATAACAATATATCACTTTAATCAAACATCATGTAACGTTAGCTTAAGCCACAGCTTCGCTTTGAAGCCAAGCAACAAGAGCTAATTCTACTAGCTAACGTGTAATTGAAAACAGCAGAAAATAGATGATTATTTTTAAAATACCGGAGCGACGTCGTCATCCAGCTGCAGCTCTAAACCGACCTCTGTCAGCAGCACCCTGTAGCTTCGGTTAGCACGGCTTCAATATCCTTTCATGGCGACTTTATGCCCTCAAAATTACCTCTCAGGTAATAATTTATCGATGCTGTGTACTGATACCGCCTATCTAACAGGCTGGCGGACCTAAAAACCGGACAAAATACTAATTTTTTTAGAAATAAGAAACTAAAGAGTGACTTATTGTTGTTGGAGATTCCTGGAGTCAAAATCAGTAAAGATTGGGTGTAAACGACGCCTGACAGACCTGACTTAGGGATGTAAATGCGACATTTAAGCGTGTACCATTTGGAGTAGAAAGGGGGGGTTATCTTTATCCCCACTTGTTGGTGTTCCCTCTAAACGACAGAGATCAGCAGCTTTTATAAATATACAGTTTAGAGTAGAGTTGTAAAATGGTTTACGTGTAATATGTGGTGTTAATGCACAAAAGCAAAGGTTATTTGTAATGATTGAGTTACGTCTCCCTACCCGTTACCATAGCAACGGCCTACATTTCGTTACCCCTGCCACGGGACGTCTTTTAAATGGCCGACCAAAAAACGTTACCGAAGTTCTACATCGCTTTTTTTTAGTCTTTTAAAACATCTTTAACTAAAATTTAAGGATCACTTGGATATTAAATAATGCTAACTGTAAAAGAAAATATATTCTAATTGACATATATTTTTATTATTTTGCTGTTGTGTTTTCCCATGATTTGTGATTGGTCGTACAGCAGCGGATATAGAATACCGACAGATAGATTTTTTTGTTTACTGTAGCTGGAATGGTAGCCAAGTAGATTCTTCTGGAAATACTGTTAAGTATTGTCTTGTTTAAATCGAGAAGTAAATTCAGGTGTGCCTTGGGATAAGACAACGTAATTGTCTTGCTGCAGTATCGTTTGAGGCCAAGGTTTGTGTTTAAATTATCCTGAAAACAAGCTGTTAGCAAGCTGGACCAAACAAGTTAACTTGATCTGCAGTCATACAACACTTGAGTATTATCTAGCTGGAACAACAAAATAGTATTTCAGATTGCAATGTGCTTTGTTCTACGTATTTGCGATACTATTATTAACTTGGTAACGTTGCCTTGTTATTTGCTAACGTTACAGATGATCGAGGTGGTGGCCTCCATGGCCCGAGGCCCTGTATTTCTAGCCGGGGAGCTCATGGAGTGTCTCATAAGGTTCACCAACCCGATGTCCCACCTCTCCACCTCTGCCAGCAGGTAGGATTTTACTCTTTTCACCTCTCACCACTGATCACAGGCCTCATGCTAGCTTCTGCCTCAGAGTCTGCTGTCTAATATATACATGTATGTGGTCAAATAATGAAAGGAGGAAGTCTGGATAAAGCCAAAGTTTGGAAATCACATCCAGATCATGGAGGATTGCTTCACAGAAACATATTATGTTGAATAAAATAAAGGGAGAAGAAAACGCACCTTGTTTGTATGTACCTTTGTAATGAAAAGTTAGGTGTGCAAAAAAAACCTATTCCTGAAGAGCAGTAGTTAAGTGTTTTTGTTTTTATCCTCAAAGAAAATGAATGTTTCTTGGTATATTTATGTTGTGTATATTGGGTATTTTTCCAAACATAATTTAAGGATTTGCACATCATGCTTTGTTGCACTGTTATTTTGGTTAGCTAGGGTGGCAAATCAGTTATTTAACCAATCACTCTGTAAATGCCCTGGTATAAGCCTTGTTTTCCATCTGTGTCCCAGTGAGATGCTGGCGTGGGCCAGCGCCCAGATTCACTGTCAGTTTCATGCCAGTGAGAGCAGGGTGGCCTTGCCGGCCCAGGGCAATAAACAGGATGTTCAGGCTGAGAGTGACACAGTGCTTATTCCAAGCAGAGGTCAGTGGGAGGAGGAGAAGGTGGAATCTGAAAAATAAACAAATAGGTTTTGTTACAAGCTAAAATACATCAAGTTTAAATCTCCACAACACTGATTCTTTTCCTCTACAGGAGAGCGAGGGCAGTGTGTGCTGGACACACCGCCTAAGATACTGTTCTGTGACCTGTGTCTGGACCCTGGGGAGAGCAAAACCTGTATGTTTGTTAGTGTACCTTGGTTTAAGAGGTTTAAGACTTTTAATATCCAATATGTTTTCCCAAACAGTCATGCTACATTTACAAATGAACATATATCTTTCTGTTTGTGATTTGCCCACAGATTCATACAGTGAGGTCGTACCAATAGATGGTCCTCCTAGTTTCCGTGGTCAGTCAGTGAAATATGTCTACAAACTGACCATCGGCTGCCAGAGAGTCAACTCTCCAATCAAACTACTCCGAGTTCCCTTCAGAGTGCTGGTTCTGCAGGGTGAGATGACTCTGAATCACTTGTATCTTCAGATGTTTGTATTTTGCAGTTAAAGCTCACAGTGCTAATGAGGTGTGTCATTTTAAAACCACAAGAGTGGTGAAATGTTTACTTCTGCTTTACCATACCATTTCTGCTGCTGTAGCTTTCCTCATTCTACCCCTCACTGGTTTATTCTAGAAATGATTGTGTTATGTGTAAGGGACCAGTTTACTTTGTAATTTACCACTGTCCTTGATAAGAAAACAAAGACAAGAGCCTTGTCGTGACTTCTATCACACTGTGTACACAGACACATGTAATGTCTGACATTTTCCTGTCTGATCTGTAGGCATGCCAGAGCCACCATTTCCCCAGGATGAGGAGGTTTCCCCCTCTAACCCATTCCTAGAGGAAGAGGAAGCTAGCCGCAGGGATGCTCGGCCTTTAGAAAGAGCACTGGACATGCTGATGGTCACCACCTCAAGACGCTGCCCACGTGAGTCAGATCCTCACCAAATGTAAACTAGACACAAACAGTAACAGTATTTTAGTACATACAGTCTATGTTTAATCCTACATTCTGCTATTTTCACTTTATTTATTGGATTTACACTTTAACCTGTGGGATTCTGTTTTCTTCAGACATGTTCAATATCACCAACATGCGAGGAAAAGTGGCAAAGTTCTGCATCTTCAAGACTGTTTACAGACTCGGAGAGGACATCATTGGCACATTCAACTTCTCAGAGGGTGACATCCCCTGCTTACAGGTGTCTTTTGAGAGTAGTTCTTGTATTTATACACTAATGCACACCAACAGTAGATTTTTCTATTTAATCATGCGTCCTGTGTGTGTGTTTTCCAGTATTCAGTGAGCCTCCAGAGTGAAGAGGAGATCCAACAGATGTACCAGCGGCGTCCCGGCCAGGCCGTCAGTGTGACCGGACACGGGCGACACCTGGAGTCCTGCCTCCACACGGCCTCCAGCCACTTTTCCCTCCCCATCCCTCTCAATGTCACACCAGGTTTCAGCACAGACATAGGTCAGTCACCAGGAGGCTGGAACATGTCTGAAGTGATGTTCCAAGTCTGATTTATTACGCCTTTGATGATAGTTACTGTCTTCTAGTATGAAAGGGCAGAATTTCTCTTTTGTGTGTGAGTGTCTTTTGGTCAAACTTTAGAGCCTGTAATCAACTGTTTGAGTCGGATGCTCGCCTGAGTATCAAGCTCCTTTTTAACACCATAATATGCAGAATAAAGTCAAACTGTCACACATGAACCTTTACATACACTCAAACATTTACCTCTCTGTACAGTGTCTCTCAGGTGGCGCCTGCACTTTGAATTCGTCACCGCCCGGGAGCCCATGGAACCGCCCACCGTCCTGCAGAACCAATCAGAGGTCACAGTTTGGGCCGGGGCGGAACATGTCGACGTGGATACCTTCAGCTGGGACCTGCCAATTAAAGTCCTGCCTACCAACCCGGCCTTGGCATCCTATGTGTCCCAGTTTACAGGGACCAACAGCATTAATATCTGACTGTGAGGCCATGAACATGAGATGATCAGGCATCAGGCATCTTGTATTTTTTCTGGGGGTATTGACAGATGTCTGCACGGTCCTGTGTGTGTGAGACAGAGAGACATGGACAGAGATACACATTTCGGGAACAAACAATGTGGTTTTTTGTTTCCATTGTATATGCAGAGCCAGTGATGGATTCCATATGTTAAGTATGCAACCTGTATTTTGACTTGGTCATATGCATTTTTTGATGCATCCTAATATTGAATACATGTTCCTTTTAGGAAGATCGACTCACAATGACCGTGTGAAGTGCAGCCCTCTGTGTGGTTGTTGTGCGTCTCTGTATTTATTTCATTTTTGCACACTTGATATTTCCGATTTTACGAGACAGTTCTTTCTTATCCGAGATATTTTTACTGTTTAACTGTCTTTCCTTCAGCTTGGGCAAAGGCTGTACTGAGATGTAAATACTGCGAGAGAAAAATGAATTAAAAGTGTGATTTAAATTTGATAAGTTAGGTGTGAGGGACTCATCCATTACTTCACAGATTTCAACATCCTCTTTCTAAACAAGAATTTTATTTGGAGGTTAAATGAGTTACAGCAGAGAACAGGTCACAGAATTTGTTGTATATATTAATGCATGTGTGTGTATATATGCTTATATTTACAACAAGTCATGATTGGATTAATTAAAGATGTGGCATTTGGTCTGATGTTAAAGTCTCGTAAAACAAATTCCTTTACAGACATCTTTATGGCTTAGGACCACTGTAGGCAGTCAGACTGCCAATTTGAATCCTTAATGTCAAACAAAGGAGTTTTATCTAAAGAAGATGGGTGCCTAAATTTCCAAAATTTGTTTGCATGTTGCAACAAAAAATTCTCTGCTGGGAAATACTGCAGTTTTACTTAAATATACTTTCACAGACAAATGTTGCTCACATTTCCTTCATTGATTAAAACTTATACATGCTGTTAATGTTTTATATTTGTACAGTATGTATATGACAAAAGTAGCTACTGTCATTTAACTGTAGTGAGTATTGGTTTCACAGGCAAACAGACTGAACAGATAGTCGTCAGTTTGAGTGGCTCTCTACCCGTTGAGCTGTTGCTGCAGCTGAAGTGATCCGTGACTCGGGTCCTTGATGTCCTCGCCCGGGGAGCAGGGCAGACGGGGATCGGCCGCCTGCACCAGAGACACTTTACAGGTCACTGGCTCCACCCGCACCTCACACCACGCAGGGAAGTCCACCGGCCGATGCACCCTGAACGATCAATGAAAGGTAAAGGACAAAGCTCATTGGCTTTTTGCACTTTTTCAGGCACTTCAGGCTTCAAAAAAATCACTTTCCTCTGCACTCTCCCTATCACTATGCTCCTCTAGGAACATAAACAACAATCACTGGAGGTTGCCAGCTATGGTGTTGATTTTCAAAGACTTTCATTTGACCAAAACAGAACTTTTAACAGTGAAATTTTACACTATTACATCGCTACTTTTTTTAAGTAAAGGCCATTAATACCTTTTCCACCACTGCCAAATGCAGTTCACTCCAACCTACATTTTGCCATGACGCATCAATTTAGATCCACTATAATGAAGTAGCTTCTGCTACTTGGTTCAGTCTCTCTGAAGCTGACTACAGCATATTGACTGTGAGCATCTGGGCACCAAACCACACAGGATGTTTGTGTACTCACGTCTCGCAGCAACCGACACCGACTGGGTGCAGACAGGTGCACTGCATACAAGCGTTGTCCATCCAGGTTTCACCCAGTGAGTAGTGTCTTCCCTCGAACACACACAGCGCTGGAACAACATGTGGCAGTCAGAAAACTAGCTCAGGATTATCCATTTATTTATTTATTTAAAGAATGGAGATCTATAGATAGATAGCCAATGAGATTTTAAAGCTTGGGGTCTCACCTCTGGAGTTGAAGTGGCATTCCATGGGTGCAGCAGATCCACCACTGCTCCACAGAAGAAACCCTACAGCTGCAAGCACCCATCTAACTGTGGTGATCTCCATCTTCCTCTGGTCTGGTCAGCCTCTGGTCCCTCTTCTCCCTTTGCACCCTCATTTATACATCCTGAGGCTTCACGGCCACGGCGTGGAGGTGTGGTCATCACCGTCATGTGGCCCACAGTCCTGGCTGTGGAAGGCGTCAGCGGTGCCATCCATTGGGAACGAGGAGGAGGAGGTGGTGGTGGTTTGAAGTGGAGTTGGGGATGGGGGGGTAAAGAGGAGGGAATCTTGTGTTTTGGCGCTCTGGAGATCACCTCGCTGCGCTTCAGCGGGCATGAACCTCTAAAGTGATAGAAACAATGACACATCCAGGCGGTGACTAAGAGAGGGAAGGGTAAGAAAGAGGTGAGATGGAGGGCAGGGAGAGAAAGAGAGAGAGAGAGAGAGATGATGTCCAAGGAGAGGAGGAGGAGGAGGAGAGAGAGGAGAGTAAGAGGGATGGAATTATCAAACATGATTCATCACCATTCACTCTCATATGGTTTTGTAGGCCAGGTTACTGTCCAGCAACTGAAGATGTGACTAATACACATGTACATCTTATTTTAGTGATTTTAATGATGTCACATAATTGGCCCTGTCCAACCCTCCAACCCCAAAGGAAAGAAGGACACACAGAGTGTCAGGGAAGAAGAAATGCATGGCAATGGCATTTATATCAGATGGAGGAAAAGTTCTTGAAGTAATTTAGAAATTGGGAAATTCTTGTAAAGTTTGAAGCTGAAGCTCATGAGTAGATGTTGATTAGAAGTTTGTTAAGGCAATTTCAGGAAATGTCACTCACTTTCTTGCTGAGAGTTAGATGAAGAAATAGTCTGTGTCATGTCTTTATGGTAAATGTGTAGCTGGTTAACTCAGCATAAAGACTGAAAATGGGAAGTGTACGTTTTACGCTTCAGTGGACAGATGGTTGTTTCAATCTAACACATCAATTTGACCATGAGTTTACTTTTTTCTAGAGGTTCAGCTGGCCTGGCTGAAAATTCTGGGAAAACCAAATAAGAGAATCTTGTGCTTGTTGTTTAATTACATTTATGTTGTAACAGTTTCATCTCCTTTTCAGTACTTTTTCACAACTTATTTATCAAAAAAGCATCTTGCTAAAAATGTATACATTACTTAGCCTATACATTGCTAATAGTTTCCTTTTTTAAATCCTGGATGTTAGTATTGGCCTCAGTTCCCAAAATATATGACCTATGTATATGATAGTATGCTGGTGTGTGTATTTCTGTGGAGTCTTTGTGTCCAAGTGGCAAAATATCAAAAATAAAAAATGTGATCTGGCCTGATAGTTCAGCTTGATATCACTCCCTGGGCCAGCAAAACATTAGCTCATGTTCTTCCACTTGTTTGCTATCTGCAGTCTGAGATGCGAGATCATAGGAAAAATCCTCTCAAACCTCTCACAGGAGGCCCCGGGGCCTCATAACGTGTTGTTTTACGTGCCTTTTCTCTGGTACCCCCACAGTAGTCGGAGAGTGTTGATAGGTCTCCCCTCATCAGTCAGGGGTGGCTCTTCATTCACTTGTATGACTCACACTTGCCTCTCCCAGGCGCTTCAGTTTATTCTATGAAGACTTGTTGCAGTTCAAGTTGTCACTAATATGACCACACAGGTAAATACAGGACGACTGGGATAGATTAGGCATTTCAAAAATCAATGTCCTGCACTTTTATTAAGATACCATCTCAACTATTTTTCTTCTATAAGTTCAGCTGGGTGGTGCTGACCTCTGCAGAACCTGTGGGTCCTCTACCATACAGTGAAGATGAGTTCACACCCTGATTTGTCAACTAGTTGTCATCAGCATTGATGAAAAGGGAGGATCTCATCAAAACAAAAGATGAGGATTTTCCTGTCACACGCCTGTTGCCCTTCATGGTTTGCACTTAATTGGTGACAAGTGCATTTTAACTGGGAGAGAACTTTGTGTTGAAAGTTCACGAGACTGTCGTCATGAAATCTTTACACTTTGTATGTAGAATCCTTGATAAGATGATGCCTTTTTTTCTGTTTCTGACATGTTGATTATCTTCAGTCTAGACAAACTGTGCCCTAACAGGTTGGTAAAGCCATGCTTAAAAATACTTTTTAAAATTGCTGCTACTTTCAGCAATTCTAATAATTGAATAGCTAAAATAATTCTCAAAAGTACTTAAAGTATTTTATTTGTAACGTACCTTTAATAATCATGCTGGAAACCACGCCTCTTTTCTACTTCCCTCTTTTCCCCACCAGGCTCGATTAATCGATCTAGGACACATTGATCGCCGGCTAAGGTCTATTAGCCTTACTGCATCTAGAATCGATTACTTTAGCCTTGGCTGTAGATGTCCGTTGCTGCTGTGTTTTTGTGTAGCTATCAAAAACACCAAATCATGCCCGGCGAGACAGCCGTTAAAATAATGTCTTCACCGTGAATACAGGCACTTAAAGTAATCTTTTTAAAGCCGTGTACGGACTGATAAGGTCTCTAACCGTGTGGACGGTGTGTTGGCTGAGCGCCGAGCTGTGTTTTTGTGCTGTATCCGAGGCCTTGTCGCAAACCAAACCGCTCCGCAAAGTCTCACATAACCGTCCGGGATTTCATGTTGAAATCGTCAGGTTTTTGGTTAAAATCTAGTGTTTTCCCGTCGGAAGATGGACACTGATAAATTCAACTATGTTTACAGCTGTGACTTGGACATCAACGTTCAACTTAAGATGTAAGTTTTGAACTTAATGCGTCGCATTTTGTCAAGCGGTGTAACTAATCTATCTTGTGACTTGACAGGATGCTCGCTATGTTTGCTGTGTGTGTGTGTGTCCTCGTATTACTCATGATGTGGGGACTCCGCTGCGTCGTGAGGAAAGTCCCCTCAACATAAACCATTTAAAGATGAAGACTTGGTCTGACCAAGTCATTGACATACATTTTTCTAACTTTAGAGTCGCCACAACAGACTATCTCTCAGATTTTAACCAAAAGTCATTACAAATCCCACAGTGGTGTGGTAAATGACTTTGTACTGAAACAGTTTTGAGATCTGGTTAATAAGTGAAGTCACTTGTCATGCCAATTTCTATGATACTTTTCTCTTATATATATGTTTGTAAATTGTGCTTTGAATGAAGAGAATAACCCACAAATGAATTCAGACTGAGTCTTTAGTTGCAGCCCTTATATTTAGTTATCAGAGTTGGAATAAATGTCTACCCACAATAGATAAACTGATTACAATAATTCACTCTCCAATAGACTGAAATCAACTGACTCAACCAGTCAATAGGATGTTTACTTTCTCCACCATGACTTGGACATCATAAGGAATTTGAAAGCACCATTGTCCTTGTGTTAAAGTCATGTGTGTAACTCATGAGTCTAATTATCACACAGTAATGATTCAATTAATGAAGCATCTGTGAACTGTGGCCAGTTTTTTTCCTCTAGTCTTGTTGTCTGGGACACTTGTGAATCCTGCTGTCATCAGTGTCACAACAAGAGTCATAAATGTCATATTTTGAGCTGCAGCTAATGATTATTATCATTATGGGTTAATATGCTCAGACCTGTTTGGATAAGATAATTAGAAAATGGAATCAAGCCAAAACTTGAAGAGGACACTAAAAAAACACAAACCTGACATGAATACAAATATTGACTTTTTTGACAGAACAAGTTGTAGCACTTTTGATAACATCAACAAACAACCTATTTGCTTCTCCTTTCCTTTGCTTCCATCTCATCCAGAGGCAGTTTAGAAGGAAAGCGAGAGCAGAAGAGCTACAAGGCGTTGCTTGAGGACCCCATGCTGCGGTTCTCTGGCCTCTACCAAGAGAACTGCTCGGACCTTTATGTTACCTGTCAGGTGTTTGCTGAAGGAAAACCCCTCGCCTTGCCCGTTCGCACTTCGTATAAAGCGTTCAGCACTCGTTGGAAGTGAGTTCCAGTTTTGTCTCTTTCTGTGTGTTCTCAGTCTGTAAATCTCCACGTCTATCTATTGTATTCTTTAAACATTTTTTGGCCAATTGAATCTCACTTTCTGTCATTTATTCTCTGTATTTTTCACAATTTAGAGCTAAAAAAAAAAGCAAATCTCCTTTCCCCAACGCTTCAGAAAAGTCACATTTAGTTGCTCAGACTTTTATTTTTGTCTTCTCACTCTCTCTATCTTTTCATCTCTCTGTTCACTCTCTGGTTGTCCTGTGCAGCTGGAACGAGTGGCTGCGGCTGCCAGTCAAGTACCCAGACCTTCCCCAAAGTGCTCAGGTCGCTCTCACAGTGTGGGACATCTATGGACCTGGCAGAGCTGTACCCGTGGGGGGCACCACTGTCACTCTATTTGGCAAATATGGGTGAGTCTACCCTTGCAGTATTATTTGTGGTTGTGTTACAGATGTTCAGTATTGAAAGATCAGCTTTGACTTCACCTCACAGCTGCAAAGATTTTTATGCAAACGTGTGCAAAAACACCGATATGCAGCTTTGAAACACCTCCTCCTGAACTCTTCTAGTATGTTCCGGCAAGGGATGCATGACCTGAAGGTCTGGCCGGGGGTGGAGGGGGATGGAGGGGAGCCAACCACCACTCCAGGACGCACAAGCAGCAGCCTGGCAGAGGACCAGATGGGCAGGCTCGCCAAGGTACAGTGTGTGTGTGTGTGTGTGTGTGTGTGTGGACAGGAGAGCAGGGTAAAGAACTGGAGAGAGAGAAGAGTGTTAATGGTGCAGGAGAGGAGGAGAAGAAGGAGAAGGAGGGGGGTAGGACTGAAATGATGAGGGGAAAGAGATAGGGTGGAGGGTGAAGTGGAAACATTGTGTGCATTGGATAAAGAGAGAAACCCTCCGATACAAAGCCCTGTCTAAACCATCATCTGTTCCAGGGCCCTGACCTGGAGGTACTCAGTGATGTGAGTACAAGTGCAGGAGTTAGTGTTGGCCATGCAGAATGCGTGTGTGTGTGTGTTGTGTACTGTACGTGTGTGTGTGTGAACAAGGCCTGGGCCAAAACATATTTGCAAATAAATCTCAGTATCTTTTCTCTTGTATCACACTCCACTTACATGAGGATTACCACATGAGGACAATTCAGACTGAGTCAGGAAACTTCTAAACGCTTCTTACTTATATTAAATCTCTGAACACTTTGTTTTGTTCTGTGTGGAAAACCTGTGTGCAGTATAAACCCATGCAAATACATTTTGACCCCGGCTTTGGTGTGAACACCAGTTGTCTGTCTAGGAGTATGGCTGCGTCCTTGAAAGCATCACACACACATTGGTTTTTAAGTTTCCTGCTGTTGCCATACATTAGTGTATTTTGTGTAAGTGTGTGTGCATGGATTTCATTTGTATGTGGACACACAAAAAATATATATTTGTAAACTTGTTGCAGCTATTTTGGAATATTTAGAGGATGGCATCAGGGAGTACATTTTATTTTAACATCCTCTGATTGGATTGGCTTGTTTTTTAATCATTTCATTCTTAAAACAGACTCCTCAGTTTTTTTAAATTAATCTCGAGTACAGTTGACTTAACATATCTAAGGTTGTTTCTAGGCTGCTGCCAGTTCATATATTGTTTTAAAGAGTTGAGTACTAATTCTAACCAGCTGAGTTGTGGGCTTCCTGTTCATGGCCAAGTGTGTGCTTACATTTCCTGACACCCACACTGACTGATGAGTGGATTGGCTGCCGAGTGTGTGACAGGCGATGCTGGATTTGCTGCTGGCACTGAGTTTGTGCATGATTGGTCGAGCTGTTTGCACATCAGCCGCCATGCTGTGACCAGTTCTGCTGCAACAGAACCTCAATCTCTCTATTTTTTTATATTTTAGTAAACCTTTTTCTTATTCTTGCTGCCCTCTTTCTTCTTCCCATCTTTCTCCCTCTCTTGTGTCCATGCAGCTGACGAAGGCCCATCGACAGGGCCACATGGTGAAGGTGGACTGGCTGGACCGGCTGACCTTCAGAGAGATTGAGATGATCAATGAGGTGAGACAGTTTAACAGACTCTGTTTTATATGTTATAAAAATACTGAGCTTATACACAATCATGAATCAGATCCACTGTATGTTGTCTTTGGAGTTTAATGTAAAAATCGTCTTTGTGTGTGTGTTTCTGCAGAGTGAGAAACGTAGCTCTAACTTCATGTACCTCATGGTGGAATTCCCTCGTGTCAAAACAAATGATAAGGAGTACAGCATTGTCTACTATGAAAAGGTATTTCCACATTTATAATAGAACACATAATATTCACATATTAGCTGTATAACACTGGAAATGGTATTAGCTGATCGGTGTATTGATCTTGGTCTCCATTCAGGATGGAGACGACACATCGCCTGTTCTTACCAGCTGCGACATTGTCAAAGTTCCTGACCCACAGATGGGGATGGTGAGATTTATGATAACTTTGCTGTTGTTGGTGAATCACAAAATGGAGTTATGTACAGATTTACCATAGTTTAATGAGTTTAATTCACAATATATTGTATATGTTGTCTTTACTTTTCCTCATAGGAGAACCTGGTGGAGAGCAAACATCACAAACTGGCTCGTAGCCTCCGTAGTGGGCCGTCAGATCACGACCTGAAGCCCAACGCTGCAACACGAGACCAGCTCAATGTAAGAAAAGAGCAGTGCAGTTTTTCTACCAAAAAGTAAATTTATTCATATATATTTAGTCTACGCTTGTTCTGCTTTGGTGTTACGCATAGTTGTTGCTCTTTGATTTTCATAATCACAGCTGCTTTTCAGAAGCAGGAAGCACTTAGCGTTTATCTCAGCTCTCTTTTTCCCTTTTCCAGACAAGTCAAAGTGCCCCAATATCCTTTATTTTGAATAGATTATTGTATATGTAAGATATTTAATAGCAAGTTGATGTCACATTTCACAACGCCTGCACCAACAGATCATCGTCAGTTACCCTCCAACCAAGCTGCTGAGCTCTGAAGAACAGGACCTGGTGTGGAAGTTCAGATACTACCTCACCACACAGGAGAAGGTGGGTGTGTTGCTGGTTTGTTCTCTGTAACATCTAAATCTACATAAGAACCTGTTACTGTGTCCAGTACCATCTTGTATACACACTGAATCCTTCCTCCTCCTCCTGGTGCAGGCGTTAACAAAGTTCCTCAAGTGTGTGAACTGGGACCTGCCCCAGGAAGCCAAGCAGGCTCTGGAGTTGCTGGGGAAGTGGAGACCCATGGACGTGGAGGACTCCCTGGAGCTGCTGTCGTCCCACTTCACCAACCCGACGGTCAGACGCTACGCCGTGGCACGACTGCAGCAGGCGGACGATGAGGTAGGCTCTGGCGGCTGAGATGGGTCAGGAGGAGTGTACGCTGCACCGTGTGGCTGGACGATGATGATGGGTCGATCTCAAATATAACCCCTGAGCATGTTTGTAATTGTGTTTTTGTGAGGGGGTTGGTTGTTCAAACCTTAACCTAATCCACAGAGCAGAAATTAAAGGTCTGTTTTCAGGACTTTTATACATTAGCCACACTTTAACAAAAAATATCATAGGTTCTCAGGGATGAATCTGAGCTTCAGTGGAAACGGAAAATACTAAACTCCTCATCAACCATCACTATAATTATTCCCGTCTCTCTTTTCTAGGACTTGCTCATGTATCTTCTCCAGCTGGTCCAGGCGCTCAAATACGAGAACTTCAGTGATATTCAGGGAGGCCTGGAGCCAGGCAGCAAGAGAGACAGCCAGGGACTTTCAGATGACTCCGGCCTGGACAGGTCAGCACTTGGATTAGAAATATTAACAGCTACTCTGGCTGTGGATCATTAGCAAGTCAACTAACTACTAGCGGCTTTGACAGAAGGAAGGCACATGTGGAGGTTCTCTTGTGGTCAGTTGCTAAAAATGTTTGAAAATGACACAGAGGGGTCTGAAACTTTTGTTCTCCCTCCTGCCTGGATCTAAATTTATCTCAGATATTCTCAGTGGTTGGGAGAATATTTGCTGCTTTGCAGAGGTAGATTATTTTTCTTTCAGAAACCATAATGAACTCACTGGATGTTGTGATGTTACTGGCAGATCCACAGCTCTGGCCAGAGTCCTGGGCTGTCAGCTGGATGCAGAGAACTGCAACTCTGCAACTGTGTTGACCTAAAAATGAAAATAAGAATGACCCTCGCAGGCTAAAGCTGTCAAACTAAATGCACTGTCTTGTCAGTTAGGGGAAAATCTCACTTATATTTTTAGCCATCATGTTTTCTGATTGTGTTATTGTTAATCAATTCTGGGTCCTTTTTACTCTTTGTGTAGTTCTCAGATTCTCTCTGGCACATCTGGACCATCCTCTGCCCCACAGAAAGGCAAGGAAGGAGCCGACAGCGAGAATCTGGAGGTAAGGAAGGCAAAAAGTAACTGTAAGTAAAACAAGCTTAAATTACTTCTCTTGTATTAGTCTGTCATGAAGAGAGTGTGTGTGTCTTTTTGTAGCAAGACCTGTGTACGTTCCTCATCTCCCGAGCTTGTAAGAACTCCACTCTTGCCAACTACTTGTACTGGTGAGTACATTTCAGCGAGGTTGTTTTTTTCTGACTAAAGAACGAGAGCAGCTTAGAAGAAGTTATCACCGCTGAGTACGTCTGTCAGCAAAACCAGTGTGTTCTCCCTCAGGTATGTGATCGTGGAGTGTGAGGATCAGGACACTCAGCAGAGAGACCCCAAGACCCACGAGATGTACCTGAACGTCATGAGGAGGTTCAGTCAGGCTTTACTCAAGGTCAGCAGTCTGATACGTCTGTGTTACAGCAGCATTTGACAGCAAACTAATAACATACAATCTAATATCCACACTGCTTCTTCTCTACAGGGTGATAAGAGTGTGAGGGTGATGCGGTCGCTCTTGGCCGCCCAGCAGACATTTGTAGACAGACTGGTGCAGCTGATGAAAGCTGTGCAAAGGGAGAGTGGAAACCGCAAGAAGAAGGTAAATAACAGAGCATCCACACACACAAAAATACACACAAAACAAATACTTTGCTTCAATTATTCAGTTTAAACAGTTTAAAGTACATGATGCAAAGAAAACCATTTTGGGTTTTGCATTTTAGAAGCACCACTACAAACATGTCATTTACTCTGGATGGTTGGTTTGAAACTGTAGCAGCCACTTGATCGTGCTGAGTCGATGTTAACATCAGCGTTCCTAACTCTGTGTGTGTGTGTGTGTGTGTGTGTGTTTGCAGACGGAGCGGCTGCAGGCTCTCCTGGCCGACAATGAGAAGGTGAATCTCTCAGAGATTGAGCCAATTCCTCTTCCTCTGGAGCCTCAGATCAAGATCAGAGGCATCGTTCCTGAGACGGCCACACTCTTTAAGGTACAGAAAACTTGCCTGTTTTCATCTTCAGTGCGATGCCTTGGTCAGCTTGCCCTGGTTTGTCTTGACTAAATCTGATATCTGTGTGACACATTGTTCAGAGTGCTCTGATGCCAGCCAAGCTGATCTTCAAGGCTGAGGATGGAGCCATGTATCCAGTCATCTTCAAACACGGAGACGACCTGAGACAGGACCAGCTCATCCTGCAGATCATCTCACTTATGGACAAAGTAAGAATACTTTCATGTTAGCTTACAGGCTTATGATCAGTTTGCAATCCTTTTGGTTTTTTTTTCCTATTGTAAAAATAATTTCACCTGGCAAATTAGTTTGTGATGGAAAAAAAAAATTATTTGTAACAATTGTAATACAGAAACAGCTGTTGCTTGTTTTGTGACCCCTAGTTCTTTTTAATGTTCAACAAAAACTTGTATATTTTGTCTTCAGCTTCTGAGGAAAGAGAATCTGGACCTGAAGTTAACACCTTACAAAGTTTTGGCCACCAGCACCAAGCACGGTAAGAACTCTGTTTGTTAGAAAATAGACTCCTCTATAAACAGAATATAACACAGACTTGATTTGCCAGTCCCTTTGAAACAAAGAATCTTCTTGTGGAGGGAATCTGGCAAAAACAGCAACAGGACATTTAGTCACTGCCAAAATAATGAACAAAACACATTTTTTGAAAGAAAAAAGTACCTGGAAAATAAGCAAAGACGTTTTGTTCCTGTTCCAGGTTTCATGCAGTTTGTCCAGTCTGTTCCCGTCGCTGAGGTCCTGGCCACTGAAGGCAACATCCAGGTGAGGAGGGCTCTGGAAACAATCAGGACACTGCTTACACGCTGTCCTCTTTCTTCACCACACTGCAGGTAACTGACAGGAAAAAAATAATCTGTCCTTTTAACCACATCGTTTGTTTCAACAGAGCTTCTTCAGGAAGCACGCACCGAGTGAAAAGGGACCGTACGGCATCAGCTCAGAGGTGATGGACACTTACGTCAAGAGCTGTGGTGAGACTGTGTTTTTGTCAGTTGTATCAGGTCTGTGCTCAGTCTGTTGGTATGCTCTACCTGCAGAACTCATTAACAGATCTTTATTCTCTCACCATGTCCGTCCAGCTGGTTACTGTGTCATCACATACATCCTGGGAGTAGGAGACAGACATCTTGACAATCTGCTACTGACGAAGACTGGTGAGGCGAACACACTCTTTCTTTCACTTATACGTACAATTAACATCCTAGTTTACTGAGCAGTTTTTTTAAAAGGATATTCCTTTCATCCACAGGGAAGCTCTTCCACATCGACTTCGGCTACATCCTGGGCAGAGACCCCAAACCGCTGCCTCCGCCCATGAAGCTGAGTAAAGAGATGGTGGAGGGGATGGGAGGCATGCAGAGCGAGCAGTACCAGGAGTTCAGGAAGCAGTGCTACACTGCTTTCCTGCACCTCAGGAGGTGGGAGTTTAAACACACACAGACACACAGGCTACTCATTTATTTTCTTATGGAGGAGAGTCATAAGCTCAAACTGAGAGGCTGCAGCAAGACTTTGATTTGAAAGACTGATGCCTCCATCAGATTCTAGGTTTAAGGGAGAGTACTTATTTTACTCTAATATTACATATACATTCATCTCCATTCTTTAATGCAGCCACATGCTTTTAAGTTGCTTGAGCTAGATGATTAAGCACAGCAAACATATGCTTCAATTATGTTAAAACACATGGTAATGCAGTCTGTCTGTTTACACAGGGAAATTTATAGTAGTGACTTAAATATAGTAATGTCAATTTCAAGCTATTTTAAGTATTTGGCAGCTGATTTGATGTTTCATTGACCTGAATCTGCCTACACAGCTTGTAGATAGCTACAGAAGTATAATCCAATTGTATTTAATTCACTAAAACATTCATCCATCGTTCCTTTGTTTCTTCAGATATTCGAATCTGATCCTGAATCTGTTTTCTCTCATGGTGGACGCCAATATTCCTGACATCGCTCTGGAGCCTGACAAGACTGTTAAGAAGGTAAGTGTGTTGTTACCCGTAACTGAACATATATCTTATTATAGCATCTCATGTTTTTATCAACAGTACTTTGACAAAATCCAGACATTTTGAGAGCAAATTCAAACATCTGTACAAATGGAAATCTGTTAGCATTAAATAACAATGACAGTGATTTACAGGATTAATGGGTACAAACATTCACATAGCATCTTCTCATTTTCATTTAGAGCTGCCAAAGTACAAAGTTGCCTGGTGAAATAACAAGTGACGTATATTATTCAATATTTTTGCCTCCAGGTGCAGGACAAGTTTCGATTGGACCTGTCAGATGAGGAGGCGGTTCATTACATGCAGAGTCTGATTGACGAGAGCGTGGGCGCTTTGTTTGCTGCTGTGGTCGAGCAGATACACAAGTTTGCCCAGGTAAGAGCACACAAACACACAACATACTTTTGACTGATCACATCACAGCGTCAATAACCAACATGTTTCATCTCACGTCTGTTTGCTCGTAGTTTCTCTTCAGGGTTTTCTAACATGCATTAAGAGCTGACAAAGTTTGGCAACACTAATAAGTAAGGGTTAGGGTTAGGGTTAGGGTGTAACGATTCTCCAAATGCATGATGTTTTTAAATGTTCCCACGCTGCTGACTTTAATGCACAGAAGCGTATTACTGAAGAAAAACGGATCAGTATATTGTTATAATGTGAAAATGATGTTTGAATGAGGAAACAGTGTATGGAGAATGGATAATGTCTCAGTTAAACGGTTTGATTTAGTTCTACTTCATGCAGACATGGTGAGATTCTGCTGTTAGTGAACACTGTGGATGATATTGTGATAAATGCACATACACGCCTGTGACACTCTAACCCTAACCCTAACCCAGTTAATTTCACTCTGCAGCAAACTGAACTTAAACCAGTATGAGAAAAGTACATTAATAGATTTACCAATACATAAACTTTAAATGTACTGCTCAGCAGTGATGATAGTGAAAGACAATTTGAAATAAACAGAATAAAACAAACACCAGCTCTTACAGATGAAGCCTAGACATGTTAAAATGTAGTCTCTCTATACTGTTAAATGAATAGTTCAACATTTTGGGAAATGGATTTAGCTGTTGTTTAAATAAGATTTTTTTAAATTTATTCTATATCATTTGATAGCAACATAATAATAGACAATCATTGCAATTCATTAGTGTAAATCAGTGTATTTCCCAAAATGTTGATTTATTCTGTTCGATCTTAGCTGCTGATCTAACTTTGGTTTTGTCTCTCTCCAGTACTGGCGCAGATGAGCAGAGACTTTTGAGATGCGGATGAACGGGATCGAACTGTTGCAGTGGGAACACATGATCATACAGCTCTGACCCGACTGACACAAGTGTGTGAAAGGATGAAGTAAAGAAACCCAATGACACTGTTAAAGAGGCCAAGAATGCACTGCCAAGCTTTACTGCAACTGACGGCTAAACAAGGACAACGGACGTCTTTGTTTGCTTATGTATATATCATGTATATTAATTATTAAATGAATGAATAAAATAAACGGCCAAAAAAACTGTTGGTACAACTTAACATACTGTTTGTAAGTGTATGTCTAAAGCAGCGTGTGTTTTTCATAATTTTAGCCCAAAAAAGTGCTGCCATGCAGCTTTTATGGCGCGCAACATTTTTATCAATTGAGCATTGCTGACCATCTGTGGATGGTCGTACTGTCAACGCTGGGGGTTGAACCCCCTGAGGCTTGGTGAGTCAGAGCGAGTGACTAAGCATTTCCTGCCAGACACAGAAAGACATGAAAGACGAGCCATTGGCTGTGATTTAAGAACAAGCTATACATTTCTTCAAAGTTCAACACCAAATGCAAACACTCAAAGACTAGAGGAAAAAAGCTCACAAGCATGAGACCAAATGGTTCAGGCTGTTAAGATGACTGCTTGGTGACTCAGTGGTCAAGGGTTCGATTCTTACCAGGGGCAGAAAATTTTCCAACGACTCAAAGGCTCAAAAACATTTTAAGCAATCATCAGGCTACGTGCTTAGGCCAATTAACGACTGGTTGGTGATGTGAGGATCGCAAGTTTGAAGCTTACTTGGTGAGGTCAATTTTGAAGTCCAACACCCAAAGTGAAAATTAAAAAGCATTCTGAGAAATGTTCTGAATGTGAAGTGCTGGTGGCCTCACAGGTGTGACAGAGGCTGTAAGGTGACTTACAGTGCAGAGTCTGAAGGATCAAATCTCACTGGGTACCAGGACCTGGAGCAGCAAAGGGCCCCACTGCATCTGAAAAGTAAAAAAAACAAATGTTTATCAAGTACATTAGAACTAAACTGACTACTTACTAATTTAACTGACTAATCAGCTCAAATCAATAATTAATTAACTGACAACCTACTAACTCATGAACTCCTCTGCTAATCAATTAATGAACTGACCACTTACCAACATAATTGGCCAATCAGATAAATTAATTAACTGACTACTTAACCCTAAACCCTAACCCATCATAACCCTAACCCTACCTTAACCCTAACATAACCCTAACCCTACCTTACCCCATCATAACCCTAACCCTACCTTAACCCTAACATAACCCTAACCCTAACTTACCCCATCATAACCCTAACATAACCCTAACCCTACCTTAACCCTAACATAACCCTAACCCTAACCCTACCTTACCCCATCATAACCCTAACCCTAACTTACCCCATCATAACCCTAACCCTACCTTAACCCTAACATAACCCTAACCCTAACCCTACCTTACCCCATCATAACCCTAACCCTAACATAACCCCATCATAACCCTACCTTAACCCTAACATAACCCTACCTTACCCCATCATAACCCTAACCCTACCTTAACCCTAACCCTAACTTACCCCATCATAACCCGAACATAACCCTAACCCTACCTTAACCCTAACATAACCCTAACCCTAACCCTACCTTACCCCATCATAACCCTAACCCTACCTTAATCCTAATATAACCCTAACCCTAAACCTAACCCATGTAATCTTTTGTTTGTTTTTTTTAAATCTCATATCAACACGACAGAACCATGATTGTATGACCTTGATAACCTTGGTAAACAATTACAACTCTGAAGTGAGATTGTTATCAGCTTTAAAGTTTGTAGTTACACTAAGCCCTGGCATAAACCTCCTCCTCCTCATAAAAAAATCAATTATCATAAGACAACAAACAAACCCACCAAGGTCACCTCAGTAATCAGCTGTGCTGTAACACACTGCAGTTCACTCTATGGGACAGTGCATGCCAACACACACACCCAGAATCAGAAAATAAGCAAAAAGAAATCCATCTCAGCGGAGATTTTCAGAGAAGTTACTGCAAAAAGCAGAAAACATTCTGCTTCTGGATGCTGGAGTGAACAGCAGCTCGACTGCTGTGTAGTCAGGTGCTCATTCACACAAGCCAACTTTTTGCTTCATACATTAATCATCTCTCCACAATGTAAGCACTGTGTTTATTAATAAAAGCCATACCACTGGCTTGTTCATGGAAGCTTTGGACAACCCCCCAGGTCTCTGTGGACTCTGGAAAAGGTAGAAGGGGAAACAAACAATGCTGGATGGCCAAACCTCCAAGGCTCCCCAATGTTGCGGAAAGAATGCAACACCAGCAAAACAGAAGGCAGAACAGCGAGAGGTCAAGATGTTCCTGGTTTTCATGCAGGAGGCAGAATGAGGTGTCAGTCACGGACAAGAGGCAGCGAAGCTCTGATGGGGCAACTGTGAGTCAGAAACATTTCAGAGCAATGAATGACAGGACAAACTGCCCTTTGTTATCACTTTGGTGGTGGTGATAGGGGGGAGGCAGCATGGAGGAGCTGTTGGCTGCATGTGGGGGGTCAGAAGTTTTCTTAGTTCTTGTTTATGAAGTTCATGGTTTGGACTGGCCTGTTGAGTGGCACTGGACCTCAGCACAAAAGGCAGAGGGGAGAAGAACCGCAACCAGATTTAGATTTTTCACCGAATCCATGGACATGTACGTACACAGAAAAACAGCTCCTTTTGGACCCGTCAGATAAACTATTTCTGCTTCACTGGTGAATCTCACTCACCAGTCTATTCTCTGACCGCCTTCACGCCGCACTCTGACTCATATCGGACAGAAAAATGTGCTTATATGTTTAAAATTGGGAGCCACGTTTCGATCACTTCACGTCAGCTAAACAGGATTACAATATTAGGAGAGGTCAAATGATGGCCCAGGAGAAAGGAAGAAAAAAATCTGCTTGTGGAAACAGATCTGGTCCACGACCTCACACATTCCACCCCCCACAGACACATATTATTGCTTCAATATCATTTAGTCTATAAAATGTCAGGAAACAGTGAGAAATACCGGTTACAGGTACCTGAAGCTTCAAATCATGTCTTCAAACTGCTCATTTTGTTTGACTACTGCTCCAAAACTCAAAAGTATTTCTAGAAAAATGACTTAAATGATTAATTGACTGTCAAAATGAATGAAAATGAATTCTATCTATAGTAGGTTAAAATTAAAAAGCTATCTCTGGGCTAACAACTACAGCATCTCAAATAGAAGCAGGTAGCTCACATTATTTTCTTAACTCAAAATATGAGCCCTTTTCTGGGGAATTTGTGAAGTAAAGTCCAACTGATAAGGGATTTTTGATGCCAAACTCCATCTATCCATTTCCTGACATGGTCTTGACTAGAGCAGGGTACACACAAGACTAAGACCTGATTATCTGATGGCTCTACAGATTATCTTGCCAGATTCTCCTGTGGTGTGAGGTGTGTTAAGAGTGATTTTATCCTCCCCGATCTGCTTGGAAAACGCAGGCACAGAGGAGAGCCGAGCACGCAGCCTCTGAATTGTCACGTGGAACGGTGCGTTGGCCAATCAAGAAAGCAAGCTGACTACTCTATTACACCTCCTTACACGTACCTCTGTAGAGCAACACTCGTGGTGAGATGACTCTCAGTCTTCTAGCATCAGTCTCCATTTGTCGCACGTCTCCTCAGAAGAGTGTGAGATGTGTGGGATGCTGATGCCAGAGTCCAGGCCTCGCTCCAGCTCCATCCCTCCGCCGTCCCAGTACAACGCACCAGAGCTCGAGTCATGCCGGAGAGGATCGCAGGTGTAGGTGTTTCCCATGGCTGAAGTCTGGTCCTGGTTGGAGGCGAGACTGGAGGATGACTCGATGGAGATGTGATCATCAGCGAGTTCCAGGTAGATGTCACAAGGGTCGACTGGGACCAGGGACACTGGGACCAAAGAGACCGGATCGTGAACAGACGCCTTCAAGAAAGAAAGAGAGAAGAGAATACTTAATCTGGAAAAATCAGTTGTGGAAAAGTAGGCAGTGTAGCATAAAGCGTAAGAGAAGATTTACAACAGATTAAAACATACTGGAGTCTTGGGTTGATTTTCAGTGGTTGGTGCAGTTTGTCTTGATTTTTTCAGAAACACAATGAGAAGTGGAACGAGGAGCAGAGATGCCAACACGATTCCCAGACACAGCACAGGCAGCAGCTCTGTGGAACGAAAACACATACGGGGGTTGAACGAGTGCACAAGCAACACTTGATAATTTCACAGCTGAGATAAACAAGATGAATCAACAGTGAGGCTGCAGAATGATCTGAGCCAAGGCCACCAGCAGGAGATTTGATTGGCACGTTGGACTATGTTGTAAGACAGGGATTAGGTTTGCTAGAAACGAAGGTGATGCAGTTTCCTGGAAGGTCCTTAGCATCAAAATTTACTCTGAGCTGGACCATGACCAGTTAACCCTATGTTTTTACTCTTTTGTCCTACAACTCCTGAAAATAAGACACATTATCAACAGTCTCGACCTCTTAAATCATCACAGACATCTGCTTTACTGGAGATAGAGCATTGAGTTTTTATTTACCACATGTCTGAAACAAACTCAACACCTGACATCTGCTTTAACTCTTAGTTCTTTTAATTCAATGTCCAAAACTTTCTGTGTGCCGCTGCCTACTGTTACATTTAATTTGGAATCAATCATTCATTCATATTCTGTCCTGGTTTTATATGATTATTTTAATCCTTTTAAATCCTATTTATGTATTTTTATATTACATTGTCTTTCTTTCATATCTTGTCTTAATGCCTTTTATATCTGTAAATCACATTAAATTGCCTTGTTGTTGAAAGGTGCTATGCAAATAAACTTGAACAATGATTTTTCCATCTCTTATTGTTACATTTGAACTGGTAAAACTAACCTGTATCTTTAAACCGAGGATTCCTCTATGACTGAACAATGATGAATAAATACATCAACACTCACTGTCCTCATTTCTAGCTGTTAAGTTTGAGAGTTCAAGTTTCCTCTCACCTGATTTGGAGACCACCTCGACACATTGTGGGTCAGACTTAGGGGAGGCGGCCATGGAGAAGGTCGGGAAGGAGAAGTTAGCCACAGCACAGTAGCTCTGACCCGGAAATAAACCGTTAAACTCCACAAAGGACGACACCTCCTGGGTCCAAACTGTACGGCTCTGTAAGTCAAAAATACAAGCAAACACGAAACAAAAGATTCAAAAATTAGTTACAATTCACCGACGGGCGCACGGACGCGTTTTCGCTTTGTTTTTTCGATGTTTCTGTCGATATCTTTGCTAAAACACCGCCTGGAAACATACTGTAAACGTTACCCGAATCTGCACTCTCCAATTTCCGGCCCGCGTTCTTGGGAGATCATACGTCACTCACAGGTGCTAAACGGCCGATAAACGAGCGCGTCTGCTGATTGGTGGATTCGTTACCTCATTACTTTTTAAATGGTACAACGGTTTTTTTTTTTAAAGATACTCTCGGACTTAAAAGGCTACAACAACAAAGAGAAAGAAAGACCTGGTATTCTGAGTGATTGAGCACGTTGTACACAGTCACTGTTGTCCAGGGGTCAATCAGTTCAGAAATGGGACAGCACCTCGCCAGAGAGCACCTCCTGTTGGCAGCGCAGGGGAACTGCACCTTCACCAACAGCTGGTCGTCTTTCAGAGAGACTGAGACAGAGGGAGGGCTGAACGCTGGACAGAGGAGGAGAGAGGAGCTGGTCATACCCACTCCAATATATTAGTCATCAAAACAGGTAATGACACTTTTAAAGCAGCAGTTTAAACCCACGTGACACAGAAAGCCAAGAGTCTGAAACTTTTCATCACAATTTGACAACTACTGATATTTTCCATCAGTTAAACCTGCAGCACTCTGGACTCTGTATCACAGGTTGTGAGACTGCTGCATTACAGAAACTGCAGATCGTCACTGACTGAAGTCACTGTAGTCGAACTTGCGTGGCTTGATCCAGACGGTGGAGCCTGGGCTGAGGTGGACGCCGAGACGAATCATGTTGTAGAGCTCAAAGTGTGAGAAGGCCTGGGAGACGTCGCAGCTGCGGGACGAGACCCAAACACACCACGGCACGTCCTGCCAGGGGTCCCTGCAACGCAAGAACACACACTCATTATGTAGTTATGAGTAATGTGCATGAGAAACAACAAATATAGAGATTTACAGATCATAGATTTTGATCTTGATTTTTATACAGTTTTTTCTTCATCAGTATTTTTCTGAGAGTCTAATCTCTATTTTCTTTTTGCATTTTTTGTATTATTATAATCAGCGCCTGATCTACAGCAGTGTGCATATTTACTACCTTTTTGAAATGTCTAATATATGAATGTCACTAATCTAATCAATCTATTACACACACAATGAGTCCTGAAAAAAAGTTACAAAATATTATATGCACCAACATAAGTTTAGTGTATTTAGTCGCAAATTAAGTGATGAGACAAGCTTGCTATAAATGAATAAATACATAAGTATAAAGTGAGTATAAAGAGTCTTGTGTCCACAGATAAATACAATTACTTAACGTACAGGAAGAGAGAGAGAGCGTAAGACTTACCCCTGCGTCTTCGTCTGCACGGTGTAGGTGGTATTAGAACTGGCATGGGGACAATCCCACCGCAGGAGGCAGCCTAAGTCCAGTGATTCCACTGCGGTGTAACAGACTAACCCAGTCGACCCTGGGAAGATGGCACGAAACCCGTACACCAAAATAGCACAGTCACACAGATGCTCATTGACCCGCTAAGTCCGATTGTCACAACTTTGTTAACACTTGTGAGCGTGGGCGTTCACAGAGGAGAGACTGACTGTGTTTTGCCACAGAAAAGTAAAGAAAAAAAAACACTTTAACCAAGATTAAACTGTTTATATGATCCTCAGTACTCACCACTGATGAGCAGCACAACCGTGACACACAACCCTACCGGCGCTCTCAACCGACCCATGGCTACACCTGCTGTCTCCATGGCAACTTAGTGACCTCTGGATCAAGTGGGCCACACTGTGATGGTCTTAACTACAGCCTGTAAAGTACTGGAGGTGACTGACTCCCTTTAAAGCACAAAAGACAAATACACCAGTGAAACACACACTGAGGAATAAGCAGCAGGGGAGAACGATAGACTGGAGTCAGCAGGAGGGTGGAAGGGGAGGAGAGAGATAAGGATTTAATTGAAGGCTGGCGAATTTGTAAGAGAGAGGAAAGACTGTAATCTACTTAAAGAGGAGGGCAACCAAAAAAAAAAAAAAAGACAGAGTGTTAAAGGGAGAAGATATGATTTAAAAGAGATATTAAAGGGATGTTTTGCTGCTCCTGGACTCACTAAACTCCACTGGCTTTTTCCTGTTGGTAAGACCAGAAAATCTGAAACCATTGAGATCTTAAACATCAGAGAGAGACATTAATTTTACAAAGAGCTCATCAAGTCAAAGGAGTTTGCTTTGCTCCTTTGTCAGGCCATCCATCCCATATTTGTTGAGATATTTCAGCCTGGATCAAGGTGATGAACCGACCAACGTGGCTTAAAAAAATAAAATAAATCAACAAATACATATCAGGAGAAGATGACTGCATTCTATCTTTTTATTCAATGCCATCTTTAAATAATAAGAATCTGTACATCTCTTAAGCAGGTCTTTGACCATTCATTCCAAAAAAGTAATAATGATATCAATAGCTTTCTTATTAACAACAGTAATACAGCTGAAGTGCTTTAACCAGGAGGGCAGATAGAGATCATACAGCAACAAAAATAGTCATAAGAGTGGTGTACAGCACACACTTTTTTTTTTAAACCTTCCTCTCTCTCTCACACACACACACACACACACACTGAATCCATCCCACACTCACATATTTTCACACACACACCTCAGCAGTGCACTGTACACATCTTGGTAATTAAAGACATTAAAGCAAAACTGCCTGTTCATTCAGAAACAGCACCAAACATCAAAAAATCATTGCAACAGTAATAATACTAAGCTTAACATTCCTCATTTCAGCATCATCATCAGTCATAAGAATCTTTACATCTGCAAATATACAGGTTCTAACAGCCTGGGCCCCCAAAACTGGAGTGTTTACATGCTGATCATCAGTTCTGAATGCTGCTGATCATCAATCAGATCTATGCAGGCACAGCTAACGTCTCATGTCGTGTCACCCTCAGCCCAGCAGAGGGCGGCACACACACAAAAAGTCACCAGCTCCTTGTCCTACAGCTTTCATAGTAGAAAGTCAGCCAAAGTCCGAGTCTGGAGTGTGTTTTAGGAAACCGATCTGGACGCTCAGAAACTCTCTGCACCAAAAAGTGTGTGTGGAAAGTAAGCAGGGTATTGCTGTGTTAAAATCTGTGCAAATTTTTAAGAAGACCCACTTAATTTCCAGGGAAGAGCTTTTGGTGCAGAGTTTCCACACGTGTCTTTACTGCGTGTCTTTGGTGTTGAGAAGTCAGGGGAGGTTTATGTCCGAGCCCCTGGCAAGGCGAGTCCTGGCTCCAGGCTGGTGGTGGTGGTCGTGGGGGTGGGGGAGGGCGGCAGGCCCTTGGGTCCTGGACAAAGCAGCCCGCGTGAGGCTGCGTGGTCCCCGTTCAGGTTCTTGTAGGGGTTTCTGCGCGGTGGAGCTCTGAGGCAGACAGAGGGGAAGCGGAGGCCGGCGAGGCAGCAGCCGGGACAGGAGATCACCTCCTCCTGGTCCAGAGAGTGACCGCTGCTGGAGCCGAACGGGGACGATCCAGCTGGGTCGCCGGGAGGGGAGTGGTAGCCGTTGTTGTTGGTCGTGGTGGCGGGGTTGGTGGTGGGGGTGCTCCAACCCAGCGGCCGACTGACAACCACGTTGTTGTTGTCCAAATGAGAGGGGGGAGGCAGGCACGGAGGCCCGTTTGAGATGGCAGACCCCCAGCCGTTAGAAAAGGTGGGTTGGAGGGGACTGGAGTCGAGCGAGGGAGGAGAGGAGGTTTTGGAGTAAGGAGATGAAGTGCTGTCTTGTGTGTCCGGAGAGCTTGTGCAGTCCATGGGCTCTTCCTCCTCCTCCTCCTCTTGGTCCAGCAGATCCAGTGACATGGGCTCAAGGGACAGAGGAAGACCTGAATCACCTGTCTGATGAGTCCCACTCCCCTCCTTGATCTCCTTCTGTTCTCCTAACAATCTGTCTCCCTCGCCCTCTCCGTTCATCTCAGACGGGGAGTCCTCCTCGGTGAGGACAGTGTTGGGCGCCGATGTGAGGTGAGGAGGAGGCGTGCAAGGCAGCGAGTGGCAGCGCCTGTGCCTCCTGGGCTGGTCAGCGCCGTCAGTCTCAGATGCAGAGGGGTCATCACAGTCCGGCGGAGGGGGCAGGGTGAAGGTCAGGGAGATGACAGACTTGCTGGGAGTGTCGAACAGCTTGATCTTGCCGCCTTTGAGGTCCTCCCTCAGAGAGAAGGGGTTCACCCGAGCGGGAAGCACCAGGTTAGTAGAGGGTGGGGTGTCCGGGGGGTGGAGCATGTCCGATTTGCTGCGGGAGAGGCGAGGATCTGACGGGAGGCAGAGGGATCGTCTTCGCAGAGGGCCAATAGTTGGAGAAACAGCTTTAAAGAAAAAAAAAAAAAACAGGGTGAATGATGGTCATTTACATTAACAAATATGAATTTACTCTCACATGACTCACCTTTGACTGTTGCCTCATCCTTCTGCTTCCTCTCAGCCTGTCTCCTCTCCAGCTCTGCTACGATTTGGGAAAAGGACGGACGGAGCTTTGCATTCATCTGTCAGGACAGACAGATTGAACAGAAGAGATGACAGGAATATGATGGACAGAAGAAAAGACAGATCATTTTTAACAGCTGTGCTCAAGACTGATTTAATCTCTTTATCAATCTAGACTTTGATTTGATCATTGATAAACAAACTGAAGCAATGATCTCAGAATGAGATGAGCTGATTGTCTGATGACTAATGTCATTTTCCCTCTTTAGGCCTGCACCCATAAAAATATTTCAGACTGTCCAGGACCTAAAATGAGCTCATCTGCTGCATTTCCTAATTTATTATTATGCTACTTCTATTTCCTTGTACATAAAAAGTGATAATTAAGTCACAAATTAAAAGACTAAAGACAGTGCTTTAAAGAAGGCAGAGGAAAGGGCTGCATGTTCCTTTAAGCTTATGCTGCTGTTCCCCTTTATGATAATGTAACCAACAACAGGTTAAAGGCACAAATGACTCTTCAGTGAGGAAGACAAAGTGTAGTGTCTAATAAGAGCTTCTTACATTACAGCAGGCGATAGCCAGTTCAAGAAATTCTGGTGGACAGTCTCCAACCATCTGCTGAAAGGCCTCCACATCCAGACCAAAGTCCTACAAAAAAACACAAAGAAAACGTCACAGGCGTTTAGTTACAACTGAGCATGCACTTCTCCCCGGGTTCAACAGAAATGTATTTTGTCCCTTCAAAACAAATCCCTTTACAATATCCTCTGTGTGATGTTGACAGACGAGTGGCTTCAGCTGCAGTACTACTCAACAGCCACAAGAGGGAGAAATGCCCTGTGATAACTTCAAAGGCTTTGAGTGAAAGTTCAACACTGATAATTCCTGCGTCCAAAAATCCATGCTACATAGTATTTACATGCAATATTTAATTTAACATTAGTTCGTACAACTGCAAAACTGGACATGTTTCTTATTTCAAACCTGCTGTGAATACATTCATCACATGGAAATGGATGAATTATCAGTCTCAGATCACGAGGCAGTAAACACATGTAGTCACTTATTTTGAGCCTTTTAGGCCGTCACGTTTTTTGGACATACAAGCTTCTGTCAAGATAAGAAAGACAGTTTCCTGTTTGTTTACATTGATAATCAGCAGTTAGATTCCAACATGAGATATCTATCATTTTCATATTTCTCCAAATCATATCTGACATGTTGCAACTGTTGCTTAACGTCATTTTGACACTCGTGATTGTACAACAGTCATGTACTGGAGGCGCTGTAGAAACACTGGCAGCGAAATTAATACAGTAAATGTCCTAGAAGACGACTTGTATATTATCAATCGTGGCATTTTTTTTCCCTAACACAGGTCACACGGTTATATAACGAAGGGCTCAGTGAGACGAGATGAGTATGTGATGATAAAGGGGGTGAGGCTGTTGTTAAGCCGCTGTGATGAAAACGTTGTCATCTGTACCTCAGTGCGTGGCAGGATGTCAGGGTCGGCCTGTATCCTCGCAATAATCTCACACAGGATGATCCCGTATGCAAACACATCCACCTGCAGAGAGAGGAAGACGAGTCCATGAACAAGACACACGCAATGAAAGGTAAATATAAAGGTAACATGAAACAAGAAGGCACCACGTACGACTTATATTTAATTTTCTGCCTTTTTTTTTTTTACATTCTGGATCTGGTTTATACTCATTTATAGTTTCCTGAAGACCAGACAAGCAGCAAAACACAGTTTAATGCAACTCTAACAGGCAATCAAGATTTCCACCAAGCTACACAGAAAATACAAGTAACCCAGGCCAAGAAGCACACCTCTTACATAACTAAATTCCTTTTTGCCTTTGACACAATAACTGATTTATTAAATATTTATTGCTTTACTTCAATGCCCGGTCCCTTGGTTTATTTGACTGGATTTCATCACACCCACTGTGGACCTTGAACCCTTTGCAACAATCTCCAGCTGAAGAGTAATGAGAGAAAGCGATCTGTCAGTACCTTCTCATTATACACCTCTCCTCGGAGCACCTCCGGGGCCATCCAGTAGGGGGAGCCGACCACAGCCAGAGGCTCCTGGTCCTCTTCCTCGCTGCAGAGGAGAGGGAAGAGGAAGGGATGGAGGAAAAGAGGATAGAAAACAGAGGAAAGTTGAAAACCAGTACTTAGAGGACCCAAGGTTAAAAGCATCTTCTGAGGATCCTGCATTACAAAATATCACAGACCAGGGAAACAAAGTTCCTTAACAGGCTTGGGAGTCAGTTAACATGAATGAGTCTGAGTAAGTCTTGACAAAATGTAACAACAACAGACGGTTTCATGCATGTGAGAGTGAAAATATTTTCCTTTATTTTCAGGATTTCCATGATTTGTAACAACAGATAAACGAATGTTGAGACAAGAGCAGCTGCAGCATCACGCTCCATTTCATTGATGCAGAACCCAATCAAGAGGGGTTTTATAGGGTGAAACCTGCCTCTGTGCAAATGTGTGTGTGTGTGTGTGTGTTTGTGTACACTTCCTTTGTATCTAAGAAACCACAGTGTTTTTCAGTTCTGTAGCGATATCGTTGTGAAATTTAAGCAGAATAAAAAGGAAGGAACACAAGAATGTGCAAGGACAACGTGCCTGTACACATGCCTGCGTGTACAGGCACACACACACACACACACACACACACACACACACACACACACACCCTGCTGGCAGATACTTCCTCTCTGTGCTATTTCCATCTGCTACTGTGGGCTATGATACTGCAAAAAAAAATAAAAAATACAAGCAGGGAAGTGATGGCAGAGGCAGAAATGAGACGCAGAGACGGTCATGGCTCCCAATGTAAACACCATTTTGGAGAAGTGGACCAACAGTGTCAAAAGTACAGAGAACAGAGGGGAAAACAGCCACACAAAACTTATAAGTGAGCAGAAAACAGTTAAGGGTCAACTAGAGGAATTATGGGAGCGTAAAGGACAAGAGTGACTTCTCATACGAGGGCCAGGAGAGATCCAGTAAGGCAGAGAGAGCAAAAGGAGGAGGAATGGAATAGTTTGACCTTATTTGGAGTGCTTTTCCTAAACTCCCTTCATCTCCTCTCCTTCCCTCCTTCCCTCTTTCCTTCCATGCCACAAGCACAGTGGTAGCACTCCAACACAAACACACATACACACACACACATATTCAAGAAGGGTTGTCAACATCATCCATTCTCTGCTACAGGATACAACAGTGTTTGACTAAAATGAAAAGCAAACATGCCCTTGAAAATGAAGGAAACATAATTCATCAGCTGCTTTGCAAACAGAGGCTTCATGTTTGATAGGTGCAGGAATGCAAAAGTGACACACACACACAGTCATATTAACTCATATCAACTTTTTTAGCCTCAGAGGTAGAAAGTAAAAGTAGAAATTCACCAGAACAAAATTAAGAAGAAAGCATGAAAACCACAGAGGTTACAAGCTTTCCCCTCCAACAAAGATGCACACTTGTGTAAACAGAAAAGGTGGCTGGACATAAACACTGGGCACACACAGTCACAACAGACACACACACACACTAAAAAGGGCAGGCCGGGTTACAGTGGCAGCTGTCTCGCCTCAGCAAGAGTCTTGTGTTTACTAAACGACTGCAGACAGAGCGAGGAGGGGAGGACAAGGAGCTAATGGCACATGAGAGCGACACAGAGAGGGGGAGAGAGAGAGAGTGAGTGTGTGTGTGTACACGTGTGGGCAGGAGTCTCGACACACTGGCTGCTGTGTTTTTTTTTTTTAAGGTCGGCCTCGACATCCCACTCCCAACAATTCAGCGGATGCTTCGCGTCGTTATCATTTCACTGCCTGGCTGTTGATTTATTTACAGAGAAATAATAGTCATAAAAAAGACAAACTGTCTAATTTGAATCATGGACTTATAAGGACGTTGAGGAGAAGTGGAGTCAAGCTGTAGCATGATACACTGGGCACAAAAGAAAGAAAAACAAAGCACATTTGTGCAAGTTATGTTCTTAATTACAACATTTAATCTACTGGTACTTCCTGGAATATTTCCATTTTGGAAGATGTAAGAGATAACTATGCATTTGGCAGATATTCTTATTTAATGTTCTTCCAAGAGTTACATAAGAAGATTGATACCACTCTCATTTCTGAGTGTTATGTATGAAGCTAGAGCCAGAGATTAGCCGAACTTAGCACAGACTACCAAGACTGGAAGCTAGCTGGTTAGCATGCTAACTTCAGTAGAGGAAAAGTTATAGAAATAGAAGCAAAACAAGAGTTAACACTGGTGTTGCTTCCCCCCAATGAAGACAGCTTTTGGCAAATAAAGGAATGAAGTTTGATGCTGAACTCACGTTTCTTCTACACTGGTGAGTAAACAGCTGTTGATGCTAACGAAGGCTATATAGCAATAACAAAAACTTACATATAGCACCTTTAATAATTCCATTCTACTATGTTTATCTGATGGTTGTAATGACTAGTTACTTGTAGATTTAGATTTTACATTACAGTGAGATAAAGTCATAAAGACTTTTTCACTTTCACTAGCTTTACTCAATGAGTACTGTTTTTTATACATTAGCATAGTTAAGTGCTGAACTCAGGACTTTCTTCTTCTTTGCAAAGGAATATTTTCCCCACTGTGGTATTACTACTTTTAGTTAAGTAAAGAATTGGATCATCCGGCACTATGAGAGACATGATGTCACTGGAAAACCAGCTGAAGAAAATAAAAACACACATCAGAGGACAGCTGTGACTTTGCTGGTCATTTATAGTCAGCACAGGGCTGGTGGTGAATTGATGGCGGAGAATAAAATATGCCACATAAAATGTCACTGCATATTAAAGACACAGCTGCAAACACAGAGAGGAAGAGGCAGATGGGGTCAGATTAAATACTGACACCACCTCTGTGAGGTGAGCTGCTGTCGGTCCTACCTCCATCTCCTTGAAACAACACTTGACAATATTAATAATAATAGTTCCACAGAGAGCGCGTGGTGCTGGAGAGGGGGGATTAACCACAACATGTGCCTGCATATTTTGGAAAAACCTGTGACATGGTGTGAGTAATAGACCTCATATTTTATGTGTGATTGTGTCTCATCGGAGTGACTCCAGAAGAAAAAAAGAGAAGCTGTGGGGGGAGGCATTTTTTGCACAGAGAGATATGGCATGAAAGATAAACAAGACAATACTGACTGAGAGAAGTGGAGGAATGTAATTTATTGAGCGTGGCTTATCTAATCAGAGAGTGTGGAGAGAAGTTCTGATGAATAGACTGTTGAACTGACCTGTAATCTGGGATTTTCTCCGCCAGGCCAAAGTCTCCCACCACGGCCGAGCACACGCCGCCCTCGCAGCGCACCAGGCAGTTCTGCGCAGAGGGTCAGAGGTCACACACATTATTTTATTACTGAGCATTTCAACCATCGAGTGATGTAAAATGTCATTGTGCAGAGTTTTTCGTTTGCTATAAAAGGTTTTTTAGTCTTTAGCTGTGGAGCAACAGTAGCTGAGAACTGCTGATGCAACGTGCAATTTGATCATCTCATCAAAAATGAAAGGGTTGATTTCTGTGTTTTTACACAATAAATGGATTATTTCACAATGTCACTGTCTTAACAACAACACAACCACAATCTCCTCTCAAATCGGTGGCAAGCAGTTTCCAACATGTCTACATTTCCTTTGTAGATATACTGCTGCCTGATTTGAATGTAAGCATTTAGATTTTTTTTTTTTTGGGCTTATCATTTTGTGCAAGGCTAGATTACCAACAAGGCAAAATGGGCAGCTGTCCTGGGTCCCCAGAGACCTCTAGGGCCCTGAAACTCCAGGTTCAATATCAGGCAATTAGTTGGTTAATCAAAATTTGTTTGGTAATACTGGATGCATGACTAGATCTCAATAAACTGAGAAGGGCCCTAAGGTAATTTTGAGGTGCCATCTTGTCCCAGGTTGAAATCTCAGCCTTTATTGTTTCAGTTTATCAGTTTGTGTTTGAGCATCTATATGTAAAGTGACTGTAGTTTAGTGTGTATTAGTGCGTGTAGCACATCTTTATCGCTACCTTAGGAGCAGCGTCCCAGAGGACCAGTCTGCGCTCATGCTCAGTGATGTGTGTGTACTGTACGCAGGCACTGATGCGTGTGTGTTTGTCATCACCTTGGAGGTGAGGTCCCTGTGGAAGATGCCCTTGCTGTGCAGGTACTGCAGTCCCCGGGCGATGTCCAGAGCCAGGCTGAGCCGCACGCTCCATGACAGGTACACGTCACTGCCCAACAGCTGCTCCAGGTTACCGCCGTTGATGTACTGGATCATCGACACAGGGGCTTCATTAGTAATGCACAGTGTGTGTATCCCATTCTTAAGATGAGAGCTGCTTCCAATATTGGTTGGGGAAACTGAGATTAGGTGATTATTACCATGATTTGTACAATATTGCTCAGGATTATTTGAGACCTAAATATGTTTCTGCTGCCGTGCAGCCATAGTCTGTGATAACTGCAGTGTTAAAATAAAGCATTAAATAATAAATAAACATTACGTCTATTTTTCTTTTACCAGTTTATGTCCTGTTTCATACATTAACTCAGGTTAATGCTCATTCTGAGGCACTACATCATACTATTTATTTTTTTGTAGAACCCTGACTGATTAAAACACTTTCTTATAATAGAGTAATTGTTTAAGTTACTTGTCAAGTAAAGATGCTAAATATCTAATCATTAGTCACTAGATATTTTTGCATTTGATTTGACACTTGATTCTAGTGGTTGTTTTATATCACTGTAAACTGCATATCTTTGGGTTCTGGACTGTAGGTCAGACAAAACAAGCAATCTAAAGAATTCCTCTTGGAAAACCTGATGACATTTTTTTTGACATTTTGCTTGTTTTAGATATAATGACTATACAGATAGAAACAGGAAACATGTGGAGAAAGATATGAGACATAACAAAAGGTGCCCAGTCTGGAAAAGAACTGGGGATTTTGCAGTTACATGGTCTACATTTACACAGACTAGTCCCTTTTTCTCTGACATTTCATGGACTAAATCATAGTCAGTACCAACAACAATCAGCTGCAGCCCCAAATTTGTGGGTCAACTAAACTTTTCAATGAGCCAGTTATTGAATTCTGGAATAATAAGAATAATAATAAATCACTTATTATTAATCCCTTCCTCTGTGAAACCTGCTGACCTTTTGGATCGATACAACATGATGAAAAGCTATGCAAATGCAGCTGGTGCGAGCGTCAGAACACCAAATCCCCCCCTTATCTCCTGATCTTTTTCCTCTTCACTGTTGAGCTTCTCGGTTACTGTGGCAACGTGTAAAGAAACAGGTGAAATGTCATGAACTGCACCGACCCCTGTCGCACTAATACAGTCGACTGGGGCCTCAGTGGACAGTCAAACAGTAGACGCTCCAGTGAGAGCTCATGTCATTTATTAATGATCAATGTTCATTTTTTTTATTTCCAAACACATGGAAGACTCAATTAATGAGTCTCAGTTAGGAGGAATTCAATTCAAGGTTGTTTTTCTTTTTGATTACACCACAGAAATAAAAGCAACAATCTACTCAATTAAAAAATAAATTTGACCTTTGTCGTGAATTGCTATCAGAGAATAAAGTTGATGATTTGAGGCTAATTAATGTCTTACCTCTGTGAGAGCGTGGAGCTGCCCCTCATGGACACACACTCCTATAAACCTGAGGACCGAGCACACAAACACCACATCAACACAAAAAGTTTCTGCACACAAAGATATTATATGAGATGTCACCAGACAACACAGATTCATCACAGGCATGTGAAAGAAACTCAGTGAATCAAACAAACCAAGGAGAAAAGATCTCCTTTTGGATCAAATTAAATCCAGTCACATGTTCCAGTTACCTGAGTATGTTAGGGTGTGATAGTCTGTTCATGAGCTGGACCTCCCTGAGCATGTTGGCTCTGTTACTGGCCAGGATGTTCATCTTCAGGGCCATCACCTGCCCTGACACACGATGCTGCACCTGAATCAAAAACAAATAAAACACACATAAATGCTTTATTTTGACCCACTGACACGATTCATAATTTACAGTGAAAAGATTTCAAAACAGCAAGTTCAACATTGTGAAATCAGAAAGCTGGGGAAATTATGCAATTTAGCAGCAGAAAATATAGATTTTAAAAACAAAATCTGGCTCAACAGTCTCTCTGAAGCAATGAATGCTTGTTCCACTTTTCAAAGAAACATATCAGGTGATGGAAAAGATTTAAAACACCTCACATGAGCACATATAACAAAGAGATAGCTGAACAGAACAAGCATTCAGCAGAGTATTCATGATCATTTATTACACATAAATGAAATTCCATTAGCGAACACTATCTGAAGTCATAAAATGAAAATACCACTGAGTAGAATTAGCTCTCAGGTGCTGTTGGAAACTGGCCATAAAACATTAGCAGGTCAGATGAGTTTCTTAATTTGTTTTGGCTGCTTCTCTGCCCCAACCTGCTCCTATGGTAGTGTCAACGTCTGGTATGGTAACCATGGAGACGTGACATCCCCCACCCCCCCCCAGCTACATCTCATGCATATTGCTGCAGAGTCCACCGAGAAAAGTCGAGGTCTGAGTCTGCCTGTCTGTGTGTGAGTGTGTGTGAAATCCCAGTACCAAGTGTGTATCTAACACGTATTAGATACTGTAGAAGTGAGTGTGAAGACAAGAGTGTTGGCTTTAACTAGAAAGACTCTGAGTTGATGATGATAATAAATGTTTAACTGACAATAAATGAAACTATCAGAAATCATTCATGTGTTTTTGAGAATCGTCCAAAACGTGTTTGTAGCGCTGAGCCCTGAACAAGACAACAAGCGTCTACAGACATAAATGCTAACAGGCTCACAATGACAATGCTAACATGTGCTTCCCTAAGAAACACTTAGTTTAGCATGTTAGCATGCTAACATGTACATCTTGTTTAAAATTTCCTAAAACAAAGTAACTGCCTTTAGTTTTGCAGGTATTTGGACATAAACCAAAGTATTTGACAAATAAAACTTTTGACTCGATTACGGGATTAAAGTAAATCATTAGGATTCATCTTCTGGGGACCATGAGTATTTGCACAAAATTTCCAACTGATAGTTGAGGGTTGAGTTGTTGAGGTATTTCAGTCTGGACCAAAGCCATCGACTGAAAGATGACACACCTTAATTGTTGTGTGAGCACTAGTAATAAAAATTCTTTATCAATACGTAGTTATACTTCAGAGACTTGTCAATCAATGTGAGTAACTGCTTCCCTGTGTTTTTAATTTTTGGCAGTGAGGTGACATTTTTGCATTTTGGATCAGGAATCAGTCTTTTACTGCCTGACTGCACACGAAATTTCCATTGAGCTATTAATAAAGTCAAACTGGCACTTGGGGGTTTCAGGTTGTGTCTTCATTAGTGACATGAGAGTGTAATAAAAGACATGGGGGGAGGGAGGGAGGAGGGGAGGGACGGGTGAGTGGCCGAAGCCTGAAGTCAAAAGTCTTGAGCTGAAGTCAGTGTGACACTGGCCTGGATCTCAGGCTTGGCTGCGGATCAGAGTGGTGGTGGAAAAAACGCAAAGCCTATTAGAGACCAGACTAGAGTGCAGTGAGTAATGCTATTAACACACACACACACACACACACACACACACACACACACACGCATGTACAAACACACACATGCACAAACACACACTGGAGGAAGGATGCCCTCTTCATCTTAACAGCCAGTCAATGAGAGTCAATCTCTGCCGCACCAAATCCTTTCTCCACGGAGCCACTTGAGGACTTCAGCCTTTGGCTAAGTGCTGCACACATGCATGGATGCACACATGTAAATCACACACATACAACTGCGTACAGCAGTTGCTTCCTCTTGCAGAGTGGGAAGCCCAAGCAGAAACTGTCATGGAGGGAGCGTAGGACTAATCTCTGCTTCTCTTTATATATTTACAGCACTTAGAGGATGAGGCAGACTCATGGAGCTGGTAGACGGAGCTCTGTAGCTGATTAGGAAGTTTTTTTTATACACACAGAGCCCCTCGCTCCTGCTTCCATTAGCACAGATTTATCTGTGCAAACAGGACTGTGGGGCTGTTCCTGGCTGTGGATTTACATTACACTTGTCCGCCTTTACTTACTTGAAGAGTGTGTTACATGCTCCGTCTCCCAGCCACACACACAGACACACACTCAGTGACTCACACAGGCAGGTTACAGTACAAACGTGAGCCAACTGCTGATGGTGCAGCAGCGGTTGGAATTGACCCGACTGTTTTGTCCCCGACAGTTTTTAGCCTCCAAACAAACAACCTCTCACTCATCATCATTACAGGGCGAGTCTGTCTGACTCAACACGTGCAACTTGGGCAACATTTTCTCAGGTGTGTGTTTGTGTGAGTGTGTGTGGTGTTTTTTTTGCCATCTGAGAGGCTTAACTCTGCAAAGCCACCACGAGAGAGAGATTTTATTTTTTTCCACATGCATTATGCCAACCACTCCACTGGTCATCTTGCCACTGGAATGCTGATGTCCACGCCTACATAAAGATTACCCCACAGTATGGAGCAATTACACACAACACACACACACACACAGAGCAAACACACACCTACTACATACTCCTGCTCACATGCACGCGCTCAGACACTCCCTAAAGCTCTCCTTCAAACACACTCAGCCTTGTAAAGTACTGCTGTCAGCAGAGGAAAGGTCACAGGCATCTCTCTCCCTCTCGCTCTGTGCCGCCAACATGTGCAGCGACGTCTGTCATTAGCCGGCAGCCCGATGAGGCCGACTGATGCACAGCGAGACAGAGGGGAGGATTCGGTCAGAGACTGCAGATGGAGGATGCACAGAGAGACGTGTCATAGCTTTAAAATATCTGTGATTTTAAGGTAGCGGTGGGCAGAATATATAGACTGTATCAGCAGAGAACATTTGTTTCAGTCTCACAAAGGCCAAACCATCAGTTTACAGATGAAGCTGACAGATGGAAATTTTTGTAATACTTGAAACAAACATTTTGTCATGTTTTATCATTGTTTTTGAGTACAGAGCTGGGCCAAGAGTTCAGAGAACTGAGACCCAAAGCCTGGGGTTTTGGACTTGTAATAATTTAGCTGCTAGATATATTTTTCTCAAAATACGAAGTGCTGCTTAAAAGCCTTTCCTACAATGCCAGGAATATATTTTTAGCAAAGAATCCCATTATTTTATGGGATTTATTTCATTTATTGTATTGTATTTATAGCCTAAAAACAATCTCTTTAAAATGTGAAATTGTAGCATATAAAGTTCTTTGTTAGACATTAAAACACCCAAATTTCCTCAAACAATATTGAGGACATGACTTTTGTATCCTCACAGATGCTCAGTTCATGTTTGTGACCATTTCTGTTAAAGTATGTGGACTAATAATTTTCAGGTGTTCACATACTTTCACCATGTAATGGCAGTTCTGACTGTGAGCAAACAAAATAACAAAAAAGAAGAGAAAACTCTCAGTAGAACAAATTACACGCTGCAGCAGAGGTGGACTGTGGTTGAGTGTGACCACATAACCAACTACACACAGACACACACAGCAAAGTGACTTTGCCTCTGGACACTGGGTCAACTCTAAAGGCCTCCTCTTCCCTCGTGGATGTCATGGTTACTTCACCACCTCCCACCAGCAGGGGCCATAATTATCACTCCACCAGCTGAATGTTTTTTCATAAATCATAATCTGCTCCTAAATAAACCACACTTAAACAGACTTTACTTTCTCTTGTAGCCTTAAGGCTCTGCAAAGCTAAAACACTAAGATTGAAATCTTTAGCTAACAGTTAGGTAGTTGGGGTTTTCACACGAGAAAGTACCTGAAAGTCATAAAAACAGGAGCTACTCCTCAAAAAAAGTAACATCAGGATCACTATATTTAAAACTTTTCCAACTAGACGAAAGCATATTTGCCTTGGAATCAGCATTTAGAGCCATCACTTTAAGACAAAAATAAGAAGGCCTCAACCAATTTCTCACAAGAGCTTTATGCTGAAGTGTGAAGAGACTGTGAGTAAAGTCCCTGAGGGGGTGAACTCCACTCACTCTGTACATGTGGGGTAGAGAATCGAGAAAATTACTTCTCCTACAATGCAACTCAGGGCTTAAGCTATCGCCTGAGGCTCAGCTCTCAGTTATAGCATGAAGAAGTGCCAAGAATAAAAAATTTAAAAAAGCGTATTAGAGCGAGAACGCAATGTGTGCAGGCGACTGAGACGAGGCACCCTGCCGAGCCGCGTCCATCAGTGAGTGAACAGGGAGGTCCACCCCCCCACCCCCACAGAAACACAACCTGATCCAGGAGGTGAACAGTCCACTACCACAACCCCTCCTCCTCCTCTTCTACATACACAGGCCTAAACATGAGGGGGGTTATTCAAGTTTTATTATTAAAATGGAGGAAAAAGTGGGTGAAATCTTGAAAGAGGAGGAGTGAGATGAGGCTTTGCAGCAGCAGGTTGAAGAGTCTGTTCACTCAAAAATCTGTTTGGTAGTGGTATCTATTCTAGTCATGCAGATTGTTTTGATTTCAAGGGGCTCTCCAGCAGTTTTACACATGAACATTGGTTTACTCATCATGGGGAACACTCCTCATCTTGTAAAACAGTTGTATACTGATGCATCAGTGTCGTTATCTGACCTTATTAAGCAGACTGGCCATCGACTGTAACACAACCAATCCACAATAAACACAGCGTCTTCATCAGTGTTATAAAATTCAGTCCTATCAGCTGTTACTTCAATTCAATCAAAGCAGGTTACTGCCTCAGACACTCATCCCATGTTACTTTTTAAATGATCAAAACCTCTGTACCTGATGATTTGGGTTCGAAATGCTCTACTTTTTCTAATGTCACAAAGTAGAAAATGTTAAAGGAATTGTTCTACCATATTGTGAGTGCTTGGAATGCAGAAATCACAGTCACAGTGCAGCAATGCACCATGGGAAAAAAAGGATCAATGTTTTTGAGCTTGACTCATTGTGGACTAAAGTCAGACACATTGAAAAGCAGAGGCAAGACCTCTCAGCTTTTATAAGTGTAATACTGAAGTGCACCTTCACGTCGCCAGGTTCAAGATACAAGTCCCTGAGATTTCTGTCAACTGCCAGGAAATATGCGCTTAATAAAAAGGAGCTCCAGTTAAAATTGTCTGCAGCAATGAGGAGACACTGTCTGGAAAGAAATGTTGCTGTTGTTGCAGTGAGCGCTGCTAATTAAACTCCATTCATTCCCACTGTATCAGGGTGGAGGCAGAGATTTCAGAGACAGATATCTAAAACCCTGGGCGGGAGAAATCCACTCTGTCGGGACAGAGATGACAATAAAAACAACTGAGCTCTGCTGCAACACAAAAAACATTTTTTGATAGTGGCTAGACACACACATGCAAACACTGAGCCATTTGTTTACCTTATTACAAGGGAGCGGCTTTCCTCATAGCTAAAGACGACCACAGTGCCAACATGTGGACGGGAGGAAACGCTCATTGTGCACCGATGTAAACACACATACTCTGCCTCTTGAGATAAATTTATAAAAACACAAGTAAGCATGATGGAGTGGAGGAAGGATCTGAAAGCAGGTAATTGCACAACTCTTGCTCAACACTTCTGCATTTTAATCCCAGGTCCAGTTGAAATATTTTAAGCAATAAACACAGCGGTTCAAGTGAAGACAGGCACATGACACGCTCAGCACTTTTGTGTGTGTGTGTGGCTGTGCAGAATGTAAACACAGCTAAATACTTGTGCAGTGAATGGCAAGGGAGCAGGCCCTGACTGGAGCGAGGGAGGAGAGGAATAATGAGGGAAAAGTGCTACACTAAGCCACTGATGTTCAAGTCTGCACTGGCTCTCCTATACCAACACCACCATCCAACAGCAACATGGACACACACACACACACACACACACACACACAGAGGGAGAGAGAGAGAGCCTCCTAATCCAGAACACTAAAACTGCTCACAAGCATAAATGTGACAGCCGATGACAGATCGTGGTTTGTGTGCGTTTGCAGCTTCTAAGAATCTGTTGTGTGTGTGTGTTTTTTTTCCCTCCTCCTTTGTTGTCGTTTCATCTTTCCACAGATGAAACTTTTCCAGCAGCCAGGATTTACTAAGAACTGGCCACATCTCAACACGTCCTGATGGGAGAGTCCCACAGTCAGTATCTCTTTCACAGCTTCAAGATGAGTCACGTCTGAACCGAACCCAAAACTGATAATTCGTCACAGAAGACTTGGTTTTCTTCAGAAAAGATCACATATAAAATAACACAGCTTAGCCCAGGAGGAAGAGGACGAGGGCGATCAATGCTCAAGATTTTTACTTTTCCAATTAGTAATTTCTTCTATATAATGTTTGGTGTTCAAATTGCTTCTTCTGGATGAGCCCTGGTGAGGTTAAAGGTGCCGACCTTGAATCACTGCATCCCTGGTTTACACCCAAGTTGTGCATTTCATCCCCTATCCCTCCCTCCCCTCATTTCCTGTCACCTCTCCACTGTCTGCTTTCAAATTAAGGCAGTAAAATGCCACAATCCCAACAATCCAGTCAACAGCAAGATCAACAGAAAAGCAGTAAATCACATGTTATATTTGAATATTTGACATTTTTGCCTCGTAAATGACTTAAACCATTAATAGATTATTTACTGTTGTCAGTCACTTCTGTTTTTACAGATCAATCCACTGATCATTTCAGCACTATAGACAGGAGTTGCAGATAGGGCTTGGTTATGTGTGATATTAATTATGTTTTTCCATCAGATCAGTGCTGAAATTCACATTTGCTGGATAATTTGAACATTAGATTAACTGATAATGAAATTAATCATTAGCTGCAGCTGTAATGACAAAAATACTTCTGCAAATCCACAAAATACAATCTAAAAGTCAATGCAATATAATAGGTTTTGTATTAAAGGCATATCTCATTTAAACTTTACAGTTTAAATAATTTGTGTATAATCAACACTTTGTAAGAGGGTAGCTTTGCAGTTTTTGTAATGTGATGTGATCGTATCATCACAATATGATTCAACTAGAAGTCAAAAACTTGATGATACTGAATTTCTGCCAAGCCACTGTTGCTGACAGCAGATGAAAACTAGATATACACAACACAGACACACACACACACACAAGCACTGGCACCACAGCAGTATTTGGCAACCCATTTCCTTCACATTACCGCTCTGTCACAAGCAGCTGACACACACAAACACATATACACACTAACTGTCCAAATCATGTTGACAGTATTTGTCCTCTGGAGACTCCAGTCTGTTTTAAATCCCCTCTATATCTAATTACTCTCTTACAGCTTATTATCGTCATATCTCATAAAACGACCCTACACACACACACACACACACACACACACCACACACACCTCCATCACTAGACTGTAATTGAACTAATCACAGCTGGTATAATAATTTCCATGATAACTAGTTTTGTTATGAATAAAGTCTCACTATGTGACTCATGTTAATGTATTTCAGGTTTAAACTTTGCCTTCTTGCAACAATTACCAAGACAAACAATCAAATCAGAGCCCAGAAATTATTTCCTCTACCAGTGTGAGCAAAAGAATGACGAGTCAGTGGAGCCAGAAGACAATAAAACTTTCTCAATCTGTCCTGTGTGGTTTTATGTTGAGCAAAAAGAACAAGGTTTGGCTGGGTTTATGAAGGCTGAACGATACTGTCAGACTGAAGCAGCACAAACATTTTCTTACTAAAAAAAAAAATAAAATAAAAAAAATTGAAAACTTTTATAAGAAGTACTGGACACAATATTAAACATAAATGCTACTATTTGACGTAAAAGTTAGCGTTAAGCTAATTTTCAACTGCAGTCTAAAACATATATAAACATACATATAGCACTTTAAATAGTTCAGCATTTTGCAAAATATGTTTATCCACTCTTCTTGCTGAGAGTCAGATAAGAAGATTGACACCAATTTTATGTCTTTATTGTAAATAAATATATTGCCAATAACCAGTTCAGTATGGCAAAAACAAACAAAAACTGGAAATGGGGAAACTGCTAGTCTGGCTCTGCCTCATGGATATGAAAAAAATCCAGCACAAGACCCTGTATAAAACCACAATATGTAAAGAAGACAGTATACAATGTTTAGATTAGTGTGAACGGACAGGATTTCTATAAAACATTAAGTGCTGAAGCGGAGTAGACTGGGATGCTCTGTAAGCTTTTAAAAACAATGTTGTGAGATTTTCATGTCTCATGTAAATTGTGGACGAGGGCCAAATGAGAACCAAATCCGATAACAAGCCTGTTCTGCGTTTCCTGGTTCTTAGACAGCAGGTGTTATCTGTATTAGCAAATTTACCATCTATTATCAGAGCAGCTGGAAAATGACGCACTAACACAGTGAATCCAATTAGAAATCGAACCAGCTTGTTTGTTCAAAAACCCCACAGCTCTGAGAAACAGACAGAATAAATAAATAATGACCTCCTGAAGTTAACTGAGCTGTTCAGTAATGGTGCAATTTATTTGTGATTGAGAAGTTTTATTGCTTTTGAGCCTTCAGGTTAAATTTGAGGTTGCATGATGAAGAGAAGGAAAAAAAAAAACACATACACACACAAAACAAAAGCAGGAGTGTTCCACAAGGCCAAAGACACACAGACACACAGACACACACACAGACACACACACACCAGGAACTTTCCTTTGAAGAATATTAAAGGAAGATGAAAAACAGCACCTGAAGGATTTGTCTTGACACATGTGCTCCCTTCCTTTCTCCCTCTTTTTTGTCTTGCTCTTTTATTTTTTCCAGGTTGCACAGTTGCACACTGGAGAGGTGAATGGCTGCCTGTCGGCCTACCGCGAGACTCCATTGATCTGCACTGAGAACTGCCGCTCAACAACAGCGCGCACACACATAGCAGGAGGCCAGAGCCTTTGTAGCCAAGCACAGGACATCCATTTCAAAGCCTGAATCTAAGTACGTGCAACATGTACATTTAGCACCTGCTAAACTTAAACAAAACGTCAGAGAGGTTTTACAGCAGAACAGTCAGGCCTTTTCCTCTGAACTAAAGCAGGATACGGGAACAATCGTTCAGTCAGCAATGTCAGCAAACTTTTCAGATGTGACTGATAGCTGCGGTAACAATTTTGCATTTATATGGCGCTATCAAAAGGGCAAGCTGATCCAATCCTAAGTGCCAACTTGACAGCGCAGCAGTAAACATGGTCACATTTGCATGTTCATTGGCCATTCAAAGGGCAAAGCTGAGGGAGTGGCCTCAGGAGGATGAGCAGCCTGAAGAGTCTTTTTCAAAAAAAAAAAAAAAAAAAAGTCACAATACAAAAAGGATTTCATTTTAATGAGCTGAGGGTCGACTTGGCCATGCATTTTTAAAGACTGGACTGTTCAGAGAGCACGTTTGATTAAGAGCTTTTTGCCTTAAACGTATGAAACGTCACAACCCTGCACTCCCACTGTGTTAAACCTCTCACACACTAACACTTGATAGTATCACTGCTGCCATGCAAGAACTTTGTCTCCACATTCCTGCCCATTTTCATGATCTAACCTTTGCAGGTTAGAGTGTATTTCTGTTTTACTTGTCGTACCAAACATTTGACCCATCCCATGCACAAATTACAAAACAACGCTGTTTGTTAGAGACATCAAAAATACAGCAAGACAGTCACACAAATACAAAGCAGAGATGAAACAGTTAAGTAATGAGTTAGCTGATCAACAGAAAATCAATCTGCAGCATTTTTCAACCAAAAACTTCAACAGCAATGACCGATGCCTTTATACTCACATCTCACATTCAGCTAAAGATCCAAAAATCAAACAAACATCTGGAAGGAGGAGGCAGGAAAATGCCCATCACTTTACTCCTATGAGTCTTGGCACTGCTCCCACATCAGTATTAAGAGCTCCTAATAATCTCTTATTAACAAGAGGACATAACCGTGGGCAGTTGTACCACTTAGGTTTGTTTAATTTTCAGGTCTTATTGTTGGTGAGGACTCTCAAGTCTGAACACACAACTCTCCGACTACTTACATGACTTGAGTGCTACTTCACTGATGCTGGCGTTTAATAAAAGTGACTTAATATCAAGTGTCTGCTTTGAGACTAGTTTAATGTGTTGACAGATGAGCAGGTTAGAAGTTATTATCATTTAAATGTGTGTTAAAGCAGGTTCAAGATTCCCAGAAACAGCATTTCTCCAATGATTTCTTGTGAAACAGAAGTCTCCTCTATACAGAGATCCTGCTTTATTGCCCTTAAGACGACCTCTCATTAATCCAGTTTTGCTTGTTTAAACTGAACCAAACAAAGCCGCCATGCCTCTTAAGACGTACAACACAACAGCATCCGCATTGGTTCTGCCTCGCCAGTTCGCCCTTTTACACGCACATCACTTCAGCTCCAACTACCTCCACCACCAGCTCAGACGATTGCTCTGTTAATGAATTTCATGATAATTTTATCCCACTTTCTCAGAGCCCAATGTGACATCTTCAAGCTGTTAATTTTGTCAGACCCACAATTGACAATCTAAACCCTGAGTTAAATGAATTTCCAATGACATGAAAACACAGAAAACCCACAAACACTCACATTTTGATATGTTCTGATCTATACTAAGATTAGAATCAGTAATCACACTAGCATAATCAGTGTGTGGTGTTCACTGTGATCCAGCCTTGTGATAGCAAAAATTCTTACTGAGGATAACACAATATAAAAGACACTGCAAATCTAAAACATCTCAGAGTTTAAAAAAAAAAAAAAATGCATCTACGAAGCCAGTTTGAGGATATAAGTTTGTTTAGTTCACGGTTCATTTCTCAGAAAGGAGGCAGCAAGACTTTAACTAGTAATCATCTCTGTATATCAAAACCACAGCATCCAGCAAATCAGTCGTCAGAGCTGCCTTAAGTCAGCGCTTGCAGAGAGAGATTTATTCATTGTGTCAGTGTTCATCCTGGATCTTATTAAAGTCTTGTAGAAAACCAGCTGCTCGCTCCATGTTCAGCAGGTAACCATGAGTGTCTTCAAAAAACAAGCTGTTGTTTCCAATTTAGAGGATGATTCAGATTTTAGACTGGGTCACATTAATGTAAACTGATGCTCAAGATTAAATTTAAATGAACCTCAGTTGCATCCCAAACTTTTCAGTATCTAGAAATTAATTTAAATAAATTCTCATTTGTGTATAGAACAAGATGTGTTCTTGAAGGTGATTGTGTTTGTTCGTTGGCCAGCTCCTCTTTGAGCTGCACTATCTCTCACGCCATCAGACTGTGGCGAACTCAGAGCCATCATTAATGAGGCGTTACGTGGAATTAGTCTCTATGCAAGTGAACAGCAGCGTGACGACAGGGATGAAGGAGCTGCTGGTCTGAACAGAGAGAGAGAGAGGGAGGAGAGTAGTTACCTCCAGGTGTGTGTATGTGTGTGTGTGTCCGCCAGATCTACCTGTTCCTGACCATATCACCTTACACACCAGAAACACGCCGTGTTCCACCTTACACAACATGTGGGGCGCCGCAAAACACGTGTGGAGAGGAGAGGATGAGTGGACGGGGACAGAGAGGTGTAAATTTCCACCGTGACGCCATCCTCCTCCCCCCGATCACCACCCCTCCAAAATAACTCCATCACCAACTTCCTCCTGTAATTATTCAGCATTATACAGCTTTTCTTCTGTTTGGTTGAGGATGCGCCGGTTGCCACGGATACCACTTGTTTCTGAGCTGGTGAGGAATCAAGTTGAGTCAAGTGAGTTGACAGGAAGTCAACAACTCACACTGGGCTGTCAAGACGTTTAGCTCAGTTAACACTCTGCCTAATCATCTCAGATAGACAGAAAAAGAGAAGTTTGATGTTGTGTAACCATGGAGACGTGGAGGATGTGCACATTAAATCTAGAGCCTGTCCTCAACTAGACGCCAAACAAGCTGTGCAGATGAGAAAGTGAGTCTCAAAGCAGCATTAATCACAATCTTGAGGCCACACGCACACACACACACACACACACACACTCACTCACCTTGAACACCTCGGAGAAGAACCCCGCGCCGATCTTCTCGCGGCTGAAGTCATCTAGACGGGCCAGGCTGGACACGGCGCTGCGCAGGGCCCGGTATGAGGACGGCCTGATCCGGTTGGTTCCGTGGACGCTGTGCATGGGCGGCTCTGCCTCTCCCTCCTGCTCCGGCTCGACCCTCGTCCCCATCTCCATCTCGGACGCCCCGGGAGGAGGAGAAGGAGAGGGAGGAGGAGGAGGAGGGGGCGGGAGGAGGGGGAGGAGGAGGACGTGGGACGTGTGCGTAGTTTAAAATCCAGCCCGACTAACTGTTTACATTTCCCATGTCCGCTTCAAGGCCACGGCGCAGGTCTCTCCGGAGGGGAGGAATGATAAACGCTCAGTTGGAGGGGGAGAAACTAAATGTCGCAGCTGTGGCCAGCGGCCGGTTTGGGCTCAATTCCTCTGTCAAATTCCTGCACTGGTCCGGAAGAGTCTTGCGTCTGTCTTGTCTTTTAATCAACTACGCAGCTGCAGCGGTGCATCCTGCAGAGTCAGTGCGCAGTTTGAGGGTGAAGTCCCTCATGCCGTGCAGCAGAGGAGGCACTGCCGTTTTCTTTCTAAACTGCGCAGAGCTGCTGCTGCTGCTGCTGCTGCTGCTGTCTTGGCAGCGGCGCCTCTCTCTCTCTCGGTTTCCTCCAACTCTGCTCCTCCTGCAGTGGAAAAGGCCGGGGCTCCCCTCCTGGTTCCACCAATTGAATTCTGGGCTTCCAGTGCGCACGGAGCTGCAGCCTATTGAAACTGAAGAGGGACAGCGAGGAAGGGGGCGGAAACAGGGGCGTTAATTCACTAAATCATAAAGTGAGTGGATCTGATCTGCTACTAAAACTCCTGCCCTCTGCTTACATCGACTGAATGTGTTGCCTAACCAGAGCGGTTATTGGCAATCTGATCACTGTGGTAAATTATTATAGATAACAAAAAACTGTCTTGCACCGTCGCACAAGGTTAAGGCATGTCTGATTGTGGCCTGCGTGCAGCTCTCAAATTGTGTTTTAACATTTTCTCTGCATTACCGCGAAGACGAATAAAATGACACGTGATAAATGCATTAACATAATTAAGGATAAGTAAACAAATGCATCAGAGAGTTGGTCGTAAATGAGGCTGTTTGACATGTTATCTGCTCTTCAGTGATAACAGCAGTGGATGCAGCAGAAATATCACCTCTCATCGTTATTGCCTGCACTTTGCACACACTGGCGCTCTTCCAAACTGATCCAATCACTCGCACAGTATTTACAGATCTAGTAATGGTTACTCGGTCACAAATATGGGGGCGGGGGGGTTCCCACACAGCGCGCATGTAGAGCCCCTGCAGGAGCCTCCTGATGCTCTGCAGAAAACCTGCGTGTCGCGGATCTTCCCACAGCCTGACTGCGGCTTCTAAATTATGGATGCCAAACTGAGCTGAGTTTGTGAGCTCGTCTGTCGCGAACTAAAGTCCCCCACGGCTACGCAAACACACACACACACGCGCGCACATGCACAGGCTATCACGGCTTCATGATTCAAACTGAAAATGCTGACGCACAACTGTACACCGTGATCGAGCAGAGACGCGTGCTTGCTCGCAGAGGAGAGTCTGACTTACCTGGCCTTGTCTTAAAAACACACACAACCTCCACACGCTCCGGTTGTCCTCTGTCGAGCCCCCGAGAGCAGATCAGCTGCGGCGTCCGGTTACCGACGGCTTTATTTTACTAATTAATCATCTTTGTGCGCCGCCTTCACGCACACGCAAGCTTCAGTGGTTTCGGTTTACGTCCCAGTCCCCGCTGCTGCCGCCGGTGCCGCCGCCGTTGCTGTTCTCCTGCGTCGCCTGCCTCGCCGTGGGTTTGGCTGCATGCAGGAAGAGGAGCGGTGACTTTTGCTGTGCTTTATTGGAGACGGCGAGGCGGGGCGGGTCTACACGTGATTACCGCAAAAAATGCACCTGTGGGGGCGCTTAAACCGGCCCAGTTCTCACCTACACGTCTGGCTTCGCTGTTTGTCCCGCTGCAAATCAGTGATTACAGAATGAAGAGCCTTTTCACAACCTTCATGGGATATTTGAAACAGTAGGTGCAGAGTCCATGCCTTAACATATCATTCAGAGATGATTTTCAAATGTAGTCTGACTCAGGAGGATGTAAATTATGTTCTGCAGGGGTCAGGGGTCCCTGGGGGGCCCACCACCACCATCATGTGTAAACAGAGCCTACACAGTTGCCTCTAACATCCGCTAGCCTATACAGGGCAGCCTCAGTAAATGCCCAGAAACCAATCAATACTCCTGTACTTATGGTAATTTGATTTAACACAACTGTATTTAGTAAAGTGTTCCATTTAAACACAAAACCTACATTATAATTTGTCTTACAGTGTGACAGTGACAATGCAGAAGTCACCTAAGGGTTGATATTTTACTATATTGGTGAAAATTCCCTGACAAATTTCCAGTTATTAAAATAACAGGGCAGATGCCCAGTTGCCTAAACTGATATTTATCAAACTAATTTATAGTCTGAATATCACAGCACAATTAAAAGCCCCTTACTCCCCAACTGACTGCATGTAAACATGCTGAGTGGACACTTTGTGGTTAAAATGGAGCAGATTAGCCTGGTGGGAAATATTTTTAGTAGCACTTAAATGAAGATTTAATAGCAAATAAAGGCTAAATAAAGTCTAGTCACGATGTGTTGACTGGAATTAATCTAAAATGAATGAATTATTAAAAATGCACTTTAGCTTCTAGTATTTTATAAAACACTAAGTAAAACACTAAAAGAAACCACTGAAGAGAATTCCATGTGAATTTAAAAAAAAGCCATTTTAAATTTGAATGGCCCATTACATTTTGTGCATGTATTTATGCATCTGGAGACGTTATAGTATTTATGTCAAAACCCAGGTCACAATTATGCAATTAAATATAAAATGTAATCAAATGGGGAACTTATAGGTAAAAGGAGACATTAAGTTAATAGATTAAATAAATTTCAGAAGCACAAGATAAAAGACGTGAAGAGAGAGTTTAAGTAAAATGATATACACTCTCTCTCTCAGACATGGATATTAATGCTCTTCACACCTGATTGTGAACATTGGTGTGGGGCGCCTGAAGGTACTGGATACCAGAGAGCCATAAAAAAAGTGTGTCATACAGCGTGGAGCCATCTCACACCTCACAGCCACATACTCTGAGTACTGACACACCGGTGTTAACACATTCAGCCGGAGGTGTGCGATTCTTTCTCCAAGCTGCTCAGGACGAAGTTTACGTCCTCCTGAACTGATCTACGTCAGGTCTGTCGCTGCATTATTAATACAGTCAGTTTATTGGCTCTGTCCTAAAGCCAGAGGAAAAACACTAAAGTCACACCATTGTCACTGATGATAATATGTACTATTTATTATTTATCACTGCTGATCACTTATTTATCACACTGACTGCTATATTAGTTTTGAGTCCAAGTCTGGCCTCAGTGAGCATGTGTGTGAGGATTATGTGAAAGCATTCATGCATGAGTGTGTATGTGTGTGTGACAGAGGATTATGTTGACCCCCACTGACCCCTCTGACTTGTCTTAGAGATACTTTATCACCTAGTTTCTGTAAATGTGTGCTCTCTCTTTATAGACTGACTGATTATAACTAAACTATCTGTGTGAAGAGCAAACAGCGAGACGCACCAAATCCTCTTTCATCTGAGGTAAAGGTTAAACAAAGACTGGCAGACAGTATTCACTAACTAACTAACTTGGATTTTTAGGACACTGATATTTGCATCTTCAACAATGTTACACAGTCAAGATAAGAGGAGTCGTTCCTGTGTTCCCAAGATTTATATGGTGCGTAATGAGAACCTGAAAAGATGTTCCCCAGCTTTGTATTTGCTTAATGTGACATGGGGTAATGTGGGAACTTATCAAACAAACAAACCTATCACATCCTGGGAACATAGGACTCTTAATTTGTTCACTTCCTGAAAACATTTTATTAATTGTTCGATCATATCATCCAGTTCTCTGGTATTGGTAATGACTTTTTTAGCACCATCAGATTAAAATTCAAATTTGTCCATTACTTTGGTTTTAAGACCAAATACCTGTAAAACTAATGACATTCCCATCACTCTCAACAACACTTTATGTTCATCACTGATAAGTAAATGTTACCTGCTAACGTGCTAAGCTAAGATGGTGAGAATGGTAGTGTTTAGCTAGAAGCCTCAAAGAGTCACTAATCTTGTTTGATTTCACATATATTATCAATAAATCAAACAGAACACACATAGAAACCAATTAACATTTCTAACAGATCCAAATCAATATGTGATTTTAATAGACCTGTATTTGTCTACTACCAAGAGAAGTCTCACTCATTTTTGTCATTAAAGAGGACTGATGCTACGAGCAGCATGAGGGTGCAAAATCAATGAGGGTCCATCTTTCTTTTGTCCCCACAAGGGACAAAAAATGTATTTTAACGAGGCTGTGTAATGTGGTTCTCCCTCAGCTCCCCTGCTGAAAAGTTTTAACAACCTGCAGTAGGAAGGGAATCAATAGCAGCCTCATGCTGCATCTAACACCTGAGCTGTTCAGATTCCTTTCACAAGACAGATCAATCTCCCAAAGACGACAAAAGGAAATGTAGGACCACAACAGATCCACAAGCTTTTAGTTACAGTGACTAAAAGGAATTTATATCCTTACTTCCACATAAAGAAGCTAAGACGCTTGCATCCAAAAATGCTTTCCATCACACACGCCTGCCGTGATTCACACCAAAACACCCCCATACCGCTACAAGGCGCCTCAAACCCATGTAAATAAAACATTAAATACAAGCCTCCACTGCATCTGAAATTCCAATTTCCACCTATACATCCAGGTCTGGACAGTAAAATCTATATCTCTCTATCCTGTGTGCAAATCCATATCCTGGACCTGCTGTGTGTCCCATCTGACCATCCCAGTGGTGGCCCCTTGTTAGAGATCATCAGTGGGTGCTAACAATCACACCCCCCCAGCCCGGCCCGGCTGTATAGGCAGCGAGGTAGGGGGCCAGGGGCCTTTATAATTGGTTTTTGGAGCGCACCAGCTGTTTCATGTGCCCGCACACCGGTCCCCGAAGGAGGTGTAAGGGTAAAGGGGGTGGGGTGGAGGGGTTGCCACATGGCCCACCCTCCCCTTCTCCCTCCTCTCCCCCCTGGATGACAAACTGCTGCTAAATAGACAAACAGACTTTTGGAGGCGGTCATGCTGCTGCTGATGGTGGGGGAGGTCACATTAATATATACATGTACACACACATAAATATAAAAATAATGCAGTGTGTGCTGCAGTCTGCATACAGACACAGAAATATGAGCCTAGAGATGCAGTTTCTTTTTTTAACACTATCTGAGGTATTTTTGATTTCAGTGAAAAATCCCTCAATGTTCAACTTGTTTGTTTTATTCCAAGAGGAACAATCTGGGGAAAAAACACAAAATACTTTAAATTTTAATTAAAGAAAATGGTCACTTAAGCTCATAAAATAACTCTTTCCCTCCCAAGGGAGAGACATATCAGGCTACACTGGTCTCCAGGGCCGAGTATAGGTGCTGGAAAGTGGATCAGAGTGAAGTGCTGCTTCATTCCAAAGGGAACAGTAAAGTAAATTACTGTCCACTCAGAGATGACTAGAAACAGAAGGGGGGTTTTGACTGTCATTAGGAAAATTAAATGCCTGGATAATGCTATATATGTGCTCCATTTGGGAGTATAAAATACTGAGCCAAAATTTAATTGGCCCTGCAAAATCCTGGACGTTACAGACTTTTGTGAAGGTCACAATAATGGGCTATAGGTAGAAAGCATGTGGTGTCTATCCCATGACAACAGAGACACGGAAGAAGACGGAAATTAATACAAAAGCGCCCCAAAGCCATCCTCTGTTGTTCACTGACCCCATCTCATTTTACCCTGAAGGCCTGCATTCACAAAGGGTTTAAAGTATCAAACACTGCGGAGCACATGGTATAGTCAATGTAAAGATGCTATATAATCTCAGAATAATAGGCAGATACATGCATTTACATTTACTGTGTACACTTTCCCAGACAGCAGCAGAGCTGCAGCAGCCTGACACGAGGATTCAAACGCTGTTGATTGTGTGTTTTCCCCGGTCGTCCCTCTTGTCTCTACATGCCCGGTACTTTTCTGAGCCTCAGGTTTCACCTTACAGGTAAGGAATGATCTGTTTTTCTCCACTCGGTTGGGATTGTGATATGCTTGTGTTATGTTTTTTCAGACTGGGCGTACCCCCCCTGGAGAAGCATTTATCTCTCAGTTCTGTGACTGTCATTCCATTTTGTCGACAGAAAGTGTGGTTTTATTTGCTCAAGATAAAGACTCTCAGCTTTGTGTTAATGGGTGAACAGGTTGTAGGTCAACGTCTGTGTGCAAAAGGTTGCAACATTTTAAAGCGCGCAAAACATCCACTTCCTTCAGTTGAAAGAAGTGAAAGAAAAACTAACCTCATCCTGGTGAAATTTCCTGCCTCTGAGCCTCATCTCTTCATCCCAAAACTGGCTGTGAAATTAGGTCTCTCCTGAAATCAGAGGATCAATAAATAACTCAGCAGGGTGTATGCTGCCATTCTGTGGATGTTATTGATTTTAAATGTCTCTCATTCACACATTGAAACCCCAATATGAAGTTTGTCCAACAATATGAAAAATGTGCCCACCCCTTCTTATTAGTAAAACATTATTCAGGTCATTTCTTACATTTTAAATTACTAAACAAAAAATATGAATACAATTGTATTAAAAAAAAGTCCTGCTTCCAAAATCTTAAATATTAACATACAGATGTATGGTCAGCTAAATGTGCTAAACAATAATGGACTTATTCTGCAGACAAACAGCCCTTAGACTGTTATTATTACTATATATTATATTGTAGAATTACGGTTATCAATGCTTTAATGCGTAAGTAAGAATTTAGTGCTGTAGGTGGTTGGTTAGTTGGAGTGGAGCAGCAGTCTGAGGTAATGTAGGATGTGAGAGAAAAATTGTATTTAAATAAGGAACATAAATAAATTGTCTCAGTTATCTTCCACCACTGATTTAATTCAGTCTACGTCTTATTTAGGTATTAGAGAAGGAGAGGGAGCGTGGGAATAAGATAAATTATTCATTATAGATAGAAGAAAAAACATAACATGTATGTGGCTCTAAAACCAAACACTAATTGTGTTGTGTAAAACTCATCCAGCATTGATATGTCTGCCCATTGTGATGCTGGTGCAGAATAAAACAGCAGCAGCAGAGCTGACAGGAACCAATGACAGTATAGATTCTCCACTAACCCACTGACCTGCATTGCAGAGGAGGGTTTTTTCTTTAAGCAACGTGCTGTGCATGTTTAAATAGGAATTACAGTATCTGTGTTGTAGCCTGCAGCCATGCTGCCCTCTAGTGTTGACAGACGGTTACACCGCTGGAGCCCGTTTGATGTTATTTATTCACAATCTTTACATGTGGCTGTTTTTTGGGGGGTGAGTGGTGGGTGGAGGTGGGGGAAAGTAAAAAGTTAAGTTAAAATAAAATTAGGGGATCTTGTGTTTTTATTAAAGAGTGTGGTGCTGTACTGGAAGAAGTACTCACATCTTTGACTAAAGTAAAAGTAGTAATACTACAGTGTAGAAAAAGTCATGCAATCCAAATTTGACTCAAACACAAAAGTATCTGCATCAAAATATACTGAAAGTACCAAAAATAAAGGTACTCAATATGCAGAATAACCCATTTCAGAATAATGTATATAACGTTGCTAGATTATAATTATTGATGCAATAACATGAACAGCTGGAGCTCATTTTAATTACTTTATAGTTTGTTATATTTGTCTAACTTCTTGTCTTATCTACCTGTAATAAAATATCATAATATATTAGGTTGATTATATTTAGTTTTATTAATCCAAATATGAATAAATATAATATGACTCTGATTATTTATTTATTTTGGTGTCCTGGCAAATCCATTAGTGCCATTACATGTGTATATAATGCAGCCTATGCATTTCTTATTTAATTATATTAGTAATTTTTATATTTACATTTTTAACCCTATGTATCTTACTGTAATCCTTTAAGTAACATGTATAAACTCTATAAAGTTTTAAATTTTAATACAACTGATGATCTAAGCAGTGACTTTATGAACCAAAAACTGGCTTGTGTGGAAGCAAAAGTAAATTTTCTCACTGTGAATTTGTTGTTAAGTTGTTGGGTAATATAAAGTTTAATCATTGCCTTTACATTTCCTATTCAAATAAAGTTTAACACGCAAAACAGAGCAATTTATTTATGTGAAACCCATAGGTTAAACTTTACCTTTTATTACCCGTGAGGCCGTGAGAGGTCACTTTGAAAGCCGCAATAATTATATCCTTCCATTGGCATTTTCAAAATAAAAGCCACATCATATACAATATTAGCTTGAAGGGTTATTTTTAACCATTATTGATAGTAGTTTGTCCGAGTGAATAAATTTGTGAATAAATAAATTAAAGTCTTAACCCAAAGTCTAGCTTTTTCGAGATCTTTCTTTTAATGCACAAGAGAATGAACTTCAAAATATACTTAGTTTAATTCCACAAATAAAAGTAATGATTGCGTATGTTATATAACTGGATTGTAATTATTGGCGCATTAATGAGTATATTGCTTGAATGTTCCGGCACTTTAAATGTGCCCGCTTTTATAATTTTTATTCCACCAATGACTAATCTGAAATTTTCCTCCATTTTATTTTGAAGGCAGGGCAGTGCGTTTCCGGTCATACCCTCGTCCTCGCTCACCTGCGCTAACTTGACTGGCAGGTATATAAACTCTATCCCGGACGGTTCGCGGTAGGAGGTGTTCCGGAGTGACAGCGGCTGATCTCCCGTTGACCTTCCGTCCTGTCACCGCGGTGGAAACATGGCTCTGAGCCGTCTGGAAAAGGCTCAAGTATGGCTCTTCAAGGCGGTCATGGGAGTCTTCATGATGCTTTTCCGGGTCTTCTCCCCCCGGAGACCGGCCGTGTCCGACAAGAAGCTGCCGCCCGTCCGCAACCCGCTGCTGTTCGTGTCAGCGACGCAGCTCGCTAAGAAGATCCGGCGAAAAGAGGTGTGTACTCGGCCAAACCAACAGCCATTAAACGGCCACTTCTTCCTGAACATATGCGAGTTAATGATTGTTCAGATTGACCGTTGGCTGGTCGGTGCATAGCGGCGTGGTGTGAGTTTATTTTTTACCTTTACATCCCCGTTATTAATTACTTGTAATTACTAACGTTATTACAGCCAGAGCCAGCTGCGCCTCTCCTCCACTGTCTGGGGATGTTTTCCCAACAGTTTCTTTTTGTCTCCAAGCCTACAAGCCCTGAAGGTGAGACTGGTAACACCTGTGGATGGATAACACACCTGCGCCTCCTCTATATACACACTCACTGAGCACTTTATTAGGAACACCACACTGAGTAGCAGGTGGAAACTTCCTTTGAGATTCTGGTCCATGTTGACTTGACTGCATCACGTGATTTTTGCAGGTTTGACAGATGCACATTCATATCCAGTTGTACCACACCCCAAAGGTGTCCTTCTGGTTTCAGATCTGGTGACTGGGGAGGCCCCTGAAGTACACTGAACTCATTGTCAAGTTCATGAAACCAGGTCCAGATGACTTCTGCTTTGTGACTAGTTGCATTGTCACGCTGGAAGTAATCATTAGAAGATGGTAAACTGTGGCCATGAGGGATGAACATGGTCAGCAACGATAATCAGATTGCCTGTGGCAGTCAAATGATGATTGGTTGGTGTTAAGGCGGCAAGAAAACATCCCCCACACCATCACAGCACCACCTCCAGCCTGGACTGTTGACACACGGCAGGTCTGGTCCATGGATTCATGCTCCTCATCAACATGCCTCAGCAGAAATTCAGAGCAATCTGACCAGGTGTCAGGGTTTTTGTGGTCAGTCTGGGTCCACTGCAGCCTCAGATTCCTGTCCCTGTTGTAGCTCATCCACCTTAAGGTTCAACATGCCGTTCATCCTGAGATGCTTGTCAACTCACCACAGTAGTAAAGAGTGGTGATCTGAGTCACTGTAGCCTCTCTGTCAGTAGTAGTATTGAAATTGATATAATAAAAAATAATATATAATATAAATGAATATTGGCAGAGCAGCAGTGATTAGACGACTAATCGAGTAGTCAGTTTTGATAATCAAGTAATTGTTTAAGTCAAGATTTCAATATACATTTTGTACATTTAATGCATAATTAAGTCTCCCACTTTTTTCACTGATTGTTTCTACTCTGTTCTACTTTAGTAGAAGTCATATTTCAACACTAGTCTTTGAAGCTGAGGTGTGTATGTGTGGGAAATATTATTTTTCTTCTCCCCCTCTCCCTTTTTTAGGCCAAGTTTCATGTTTCACATGGAGAAATGTGCTGTAGTTTTTTTTCCAATTCCGACACAGTTTGACTTGTTTCTTTGTTCTGTGTGTGTGTGTGTGTGTGTCACTAATCCCTAACACACACTCATGTAGCCATAATGTTGTGTTTCTGCAGGTGTCAAGTGTGGAGGTGGTGCAGGCTTACATTGACAGGATCCAGGAGGTCAACCCCTTTCTGAACGCTGTTATCAAAGACAGGCAAGAAAAAAAGAATCAGTCGTCCTTCATCTGACACTTCACTTTTATCTTTTTAACATTTATTGTGCTGCAACAACTAGTCGATAAGTTGATCGAATACGAAGTGGGAAGTATTTCTGAAAACAATTGATTAATCAAGAAAATTAGTAGTTATTAATAGTTTAATAGTGTATTTCCCTCTCCAGGTTTGCTGCTGCCCTCCAGGAGGCAGCCCAGGTCGATAAGCTGATAGAGGAGGAAACTGGAGGAGAGGAGGTGCTGGAGGATCGACTGCCTTTACTGGGAGTCCCACTCTCTGTCAAAGAGTCCTTTGCCCTCCAGGGTAACACCTCCAGAAATCTAATCTGCTGTCAGCCACTTGAAACCAGGCGCTTTAGTTTGATTACATACATCAAGTCAACATTTGATACTAATAACATACGCCCACCCACACCCACACTCACTGGGAACATACAGCCACTTTCACAGTTAAACAGGGCCTGTTACTACACGTATGCAAGATTTTGAAGCAGCATTGTTAATCCTCTTACAGAAACTGGTCTCTGGCTTGGTGTTTAACAGTTACTGGTTTCAAAGTATGAGAACACATAAAAGAACAACTTTAAAACTTAAAAACAGTCTTTAGTTTTGAGTTTATTCCATACTGCAGTTCAGTGTTTCACACATTACCGTCTTGCAGGCATGCCCCAAGCTACTGGTCTGATCTCCAGGCAAGGGGTCGTGTCCGCTGTCGACGCTCCACCTGTGGCCCTGCTGAAGAGGGCGGGGGCCATCCCGCTGGGCGTCACCAACACCAGCGAGCTGTGCATGTGGTGCGAGTCCCACAACCATCTGCACGGCATCACCAACAACCCGTACGACCTGGAGAGGATACCAGGAGGAAGCTCGGGTCAGTCACTACTGATGTTGAGAAGTATTTATTCAGAATTGCTTCATGTCGGAGTCAGTGTCTTCGTCTCCAGGAGCAGCCCTGGTTCTGCCTCATAATCATATTACAGTTCAGTGACGACACAAACACAGAGGCTCTGGTCCTGGTTCTTTAAAGGGTAGTATTTAAAAGCTATTTAATTCATTATTTTATTTTTTGACCACATATCTGTTGTAGCAACAAGCTAGGTTACTACAGCCTCTATAATGTAGCTGCTCACAGTTAAAAGGACATTTTAAGTGTTTATTAATGTACAGTATGTGTCAATAATTATAACTTCTCCTACGAAGACACATTTCATATTATTACAGCTGTGTTTTAATGTGTTGTCATTCATTATCTGTTCATACACCAGCCTGCACTTATGGAGAAGTTAAAGTTATAGACAAATGCATTAATAACCACCTAAATCTGCTCACAACTACATTGTAGTGTGTTGGATACCATTTATTGGATGTAAAATATACTGTATAAATGCTGAGTAGAGGGAATAGTGTGTTCAGAGCTAGAGACTTTCAGACTTTACTAATATAAACAAAACTTTAACAAAAAGCTTTAAAATACAGATTTGGAAAACAGAAGAGTTGTACCAACACTAGTATAAAAGAATATAAAAGGTTCAAAAAGTCAGATTAAATAAGCTCATGGTTGCCTCCTGGTCAGGAACCTTAGAATAAAACTTGATGCTCTATCCACTTAACTATAATCAAATAACACTGTGGATAAAGCAGACCTGGCTGCCAGATCCACAGACTTATCTCCTCTTTCTCCTACTGACCTCAGGGGGAGAGGGCAGCATACTGGCAGCAGCAGGCGCAGTCATCGGTATAGGCTCAGACATCGGCGGCAGCATCCGCATGCCCTGCTTCTTCAACGGAATATTTGGCCATAAAACCACTCCTGGTAAGAGAAACCTCATGTTATATTCATATCCAGCCTACCCTTATGTAATGTGCTGTTGCAGTCTCCACTGAACTAAACTATTTTTACACTTGTGTTCAATTAAATATGTACATGTTGTATTAAAAGCGAGCTGCTCAGCACCTGTCGGCAGTCAGAGAGTTAGCAACTTTAGCAGCTAAAGAGCCAGATATTTATATAGGAGTTGGCACAGACTAAAAACAGAGTGATTATTGGACAGACATGTGTCAGTTTGGTCAGAAACATGACTTCAAATGAATGATAATATTGCTCTGAATCTGCTGTTTGCTAACAAGATCTCCACATAAACTTAGGAAGTGATGACATGTCAGGAGCCAAACAAGCGATTATATTAACTAACAGCTAACATAGTCATACATCAGACTGCCCTGTAACAGTGTTGTGTTTTTGCAGGTGTTGTGTCCCCTGAGAACCAGTACCCTCCCATCTCCGGCAGACAGGACGAGTACCTCAGCACCGGACCCATGTGCCGCTACGCTGAGGACCTGCTGCCCATGCTCAAGATCATGGCAGGACCCAATGCTCACATGTAAAAGCTCTGACTGTAAAATCTTATTTTACCCTGGGAAGGTTTACTGAGCGTCTCTCTCCAGCTCTGCCTCACTTCATAAACAGTCAGTACATTCATAGCTGATGCAGCACAGGCAGTAGGTTTCTATAAACAGAGAGCGAGCATGTTCTCTTTGCTTGTGTACATATGCAGTTGCTGTAATAGAAATTGCAGACTGCAGATAGGAAAACTTGCCCTTTAAAGGTTTATGGTGTAATATTTCAGTAGCTCGGATAATCAAATTGTTGACATGCAAATATGGCAATCATGAAGAGGCTGCTGTCTCAAACCTAACTCTTCTGTGATGATGGGCCTCATGCAAGAACGTTTTTGTATTCTTATCCCAGACTTCCAGAGATGGTAGTTTTGGTCTCCTCATGTTTGTGTAACCTGTAATGTTTGCTTAAACAGGTTGCCCTTGAACACGAAGGTTGACCTAAAGAAGCTGCGGTTCTTCACCATCCTTCATGACGGCGGCTCTCCTGTGACGTACCCCGTCAGCAAAGAGCTCATGGACATCCAGAAGAAGGTGTGTTGAATCCATCCGTCAAAGTGAGTGCCAAAAATCCAAACACATCAGGGAGGTGTTTATAACTTAAATCCTCATGCAATGTTTTTACAGGTGGTGGAGCGTCTGGAGGCCGACCTCGGCGTACAAGTCCAAGAAGTGCGTTTCCCCGAGCTCCGCTACAGCTTCCAGATCTGGAACACCTACATGGGTCTCCCTGATAAGGACGGCAAGGTGGGTCCACCTGGTAACCTGATCCCCTGTGTCCGAACAGATGAGCTTCTGGATGGCAGATAATGAGTGTTTTTCATTGGTTTTTTTTCCTGATGGTGGAATGATAGGTAAACAGGAAAGACAGGAGGAAAACAGGTCAGTCCTTACTTTTCTTCTGCCAAGACTCTCTGTCTATTAACAGAGAGTTCACTATTAAGTGAGAGAAAGCAGGGCAGAGGCTTAGTCACAGCACCTATTGTGGTCCATTGCCCAGAAATGGTTCGCTAATCAGTTTAGTTACCAGGGCACCGCATACCACACACACACACACACACACAGATCTTGGTTTAGATTTCTAACCCACTAGATGAGCCAGAGTCATTGGTTGGTCACGACTTGATGACATTATTTAACTGAATATAAAGACAGAGCGATATCAGTGACATAACACACTCACAGTACAGTAAGGCGTGATAATGATCCCTCTTCAGGCTGAGGAGTCGGGCAGCAACAGAAAATAGCAACCGCATTACTATGTCTGTTGGTGATGAATGGGAACAGCACAGCACCAAGGCCGGTGATAGATAATAGACACACTCGGTGTATTTTACGTGAGCCCTCAGACATAAACAAAAAACACCTGGGTTTGAAATGTTTTCTTCCCTCAGCCTCCTCTGCCGTTTACGATGCTGATGGGGGAACCAGGACGACCGGTGTGGCCTCTGTGGGAGCTGCTGAAGTGGATGATGGGAAAGTCAGAACATACCATGGCTGCTATTGGTAAGAGGGAGAAATGCCTGGTTGTTAACTGTTAATTGCAGAGGCCACGTCTAAAATCAATTTAGATCTGAAAGGAAAAAAAGCAAAGGGAGGGGGTGTGACAACCTAGGCTATATGAAAGTTTATAATATTCCAGCTGAAGCTGTAGCTGTACACGTTTCCATGAACTAAACTGAGCTGTGACATCTTCAGGTCTGGCCCTGCTGGAGATGACCCACGTGTCCAAACCCTCGGCCTTCATCATCCAGCAGAAGGAGAAGCTGCAGAAGGAGGTGGAGGAGCTGCTGGGCACCGACGGTGTTTTCCTTTACCCCTCGCACCCCCGAGTGGCACCCAAACACCACCACCCGCTCTTCAGACCCTTCGACTTCGCCTACACCGGTCAGTCTCATTCTTGTGAACACGATACGTCGGTAACAGCTCAAGGGAACTTCTTAGAATTTGGTACAAACATTCATGTCCTCTCTACTCGCAGGTATAATCAACATCCTCGGGCTGCCCGTCACCCAGTGTCCTCTGGGTCTGGGTGAGGAGGGTCTGCCGCTGGGTGTGCAGGTTGTGGGTGGGAAGCTGCAGGACCATCTAACCCTGGCTGTGGCGCTCTACCTGGAGAAGACATTCGGAGGCTGGCGGGACCCCGGAGCAAACTAAAAACCACACACTCGCAGCCGTTACCAAATCTCCAGACTGGGGCCAATTGAATCAGAGATTGTGGTACTCTATCTGCCTTGCTGCTCGCTGTAGTACACAATCACCAGGAGGTACAATCAGCACGCTGAATGTTCAAGTGAAGAGATTAATTTTTGTACTAATGAGGGATCAGCTGTTCCTGTTAAACGTCTGTTATGATTTTATCATCTACCCTGTTCAGGGACTGTTATGTTACGAGCACAAGCTTTAAAAAAAGATTGATTTTTATAGTAGTGGAAATATCTTTAATCAAATGTTCACATTATCACGCAAAAACAAGGATTTTATGCTGCTCATGACTGTGTTTGACTACTTCACTGACATCATATCAGACCTCTGCAGCGGGTTGTGTAAAGTGTAAGCAGATGCCAGATATGTACATTATAAAGAACTTTAACTGTACAACTTTTACTTTACACACTTTGGTTTTACCTCATTTTTTTTGACTGGCAGCTGTATGGTTACAGACATATTAGATGCAGTGTTATTAACTCTTAAAAGGACGCTCATACACACACACACACACAGGTTGGCTGTGGTCATATAGTCTTCTTTGCTTAGGAAGCTTCCTAACTGGGTGAATTGACTTGGACGTATATAAGTGGCAGCCATGATAAGAGCTTGTTGAATTCTCTAAATGTTACGAAAAGGAGCTTCAGTGCCTCCTATCTTATCTCCTTTAACATAGGATACTCTGGACCTTCCTTTATGAAAGGAAATGTCCCACAGTTCCTTGCAGCAGCAACATTATTCTGTTCTGACTGATTAGACCTCCACTCAGGGTTGGGGCTGGGTGGAGCTGTGCTAGGAGTTTGTCACCTGACTCCTGATACATTAAAGAATCATCAAGTTGTACTTTGTCCTGCAGGAAGGTCCAATCAGCCAGAGTAATGAAACACCTGTGCAGGGATGTACTGTAACATGTAGGGCCTTTTAACTCATTTCTAATACTGGAAATGGACATGACTGTAATATTATAGAAGATAAAAAGGACGACAAGACTTACCAGACATCAGTAATGGACAACAACAAATGCATAACCTCAGTTGCGTGATAATGTGAACGTCACATAACGGCATTTAGTTGATTGTGGTGCCTGTTTTATGCTGTGACTCATTTGTTTCAGCAAATAAAGAGTCTGAATCTTTTCTCTTGTTTGTACAACTCTGTGTGTGAGACTAACGAGGAGGAAATTTTGCAAATGTAAAGAATCTCAGTTTGAAATAGCTGAAATACAAAGGGTAAGGTGGTGAGAAAAATACTAGTAAAAACTTTTCAGCTGATGCTGTCCTCAGTGTACAAAAACAAAAGATAAAAATGTTCAATTTACTGGTTTAAAGAAACAGCTCAACATTTTAGGTCATACTTACTTGCGCCTCATTTATACTATCTTCCATCATGTTAATGCGCAAGAGAGTAAGAAACCCACATTGATCAGCATGTGTCAAAATGGAGTGAGTGATTATGGGGGGGAAAGGTCAGAGACAGATCAAACACAAAAAAACACAAATAATGGAAACTCCTGATGAGTTCAGTGAGAAAAAAAGATGAGAAACGTCCCCCTGGAGTCTGTTGTCATTTTATTTTCTTCCCTTCTTTGAAAAAGGATGAAAAATTATTAAACATCTACCAGAAGGCTCCAAACAGAACTTGACAGCACGGAGAACTATTCACCGCTCTTTTTTTTTGTCACCTCTATGATGACTGTCATAATGGTTCTCGTTTTTTTTCCCCCCTCTGTCGCAAACCATTATTCTGTTCTGAAAGGTAGAAGAATAAGCTGCGAACGTCACATTCATACAGAAAAATACAGACAGTTTGTCTTTTCTTCTTTCTAGACACGTGACATGCTTGTACCTCGGAGTACAAAATGTTGAAAGGTGCCTGCCGTGAGAATAATTCCTCTGCTCAGACTCGTATTAACACTCTCACCCCTCCTGACCACAGTGTCATTCAGGAATCGGAGGTGACTTAAAAACAGAAACAATAAAAGGGTAAGGGAAACAACCAAACAAAAAATACAGAAATATTCTTCAAAGAGTCCTGCATTTTGGCAGTGCAGGAAAAGGGAGGACCTTTCTCTCCTTGATGACATCTCACCCTCCCAGTGCTTGATTTGGCCCAAATGTGTTTGCAAATACTTGTATGTGTGTAAACATGTTTTTTTTTTTTTCTTTCTTGAAGTGGATAAGAAATTTTTGGGTGTGTGATTTCTGAGCGAGTGAAGCACCTCAGGACGTATTGGTGATGGGTTTGTATTTCTTGAGGCGGGTCCACTGTCCCGTGGAGTAGTTCATTTCGAAGACTGTGTCCACCAGCATGGTGGTGCTGCCTGTGCCGTCTGCTTTGGGCAAAACCTCCGTGTGTTCGCTCAGCTTGATCTGGATGATGTCCCCCTGCTCCGGGCACGGGTTCTCTGCAAGACGAAAGGAAGCAGACGGGTTATTGTCTGCCTCACCGGGTTCGTGTGCAGGAATCATCAGGTAGATTTATTACAGTTATATGACTGTGTGGTGCACATGCCTCTGATTTTGCTTTAAATTCAATGGCTGAACTCCCTGAAGTGACATTTTCTGTGACAACAAACAGGAATTTCTACAAGATAATTGTTAATGACAATTTTTTTTTGATGAGGCAGCTAGTGTAGCTACTCCTGTACCTCTTGATCCAGCCATGAAGCCCAGGATGAGGGCCTTCTCTGGTCTGGTGACCTTGTTGGCTGTCTTGAACATCTCCTGGGCAGCGTACATCTGGTCCCTCTGAAGAGCAGACAAAGCATGTGGCAGAAAATTTAGCTGACTGTGAAGATCACTGAAAGCTTAACTACTTAGTTCTGAAAATTTTAAGACGATTTATTGTGCAAGAAATGTGATAAAAAAGATTGAGGAGTCCCTTGGAGGAGTACATCAAAGGGATATCTATCAGTTACCCAGGTTCTTGTTTTACATCTTACTGTGAGTGAGAGATTCTTTTTGGGCTGAGGCTGTGGTGGCGTGGGGGTCGGTGTCGGGGTTGGGGTCTGAGGTGTACTGGGAGGCTGGGTGGGGGTCTCGGGCTGGCTGGCGGTTGCGGCAGCTGGGGGCCCAGTTGCTGGCGGGGGTGGAGGCCGGCGTGCTGGGGGACGTGGGGGTCGCGGGGTTTGCTGTGGTGCTGGCATTGTACATAGGCGTCCTCTGTTTGTATTGGCCCGGTAAGGTGGGGGTGGCGCCAGCGCCCGCTGTCGCCGACTCCTCTGGTTGGCGAGCCGACTGCAGCGTGTCCCGACCCGAACCGCCAGCATTCGCTTTAGAGGAGGTTAATGAGGAGAAGAGGCAGTGACGTAAGATATGATACTCTCCTGATGCCAGCAGGAAAGTTTTCAGACTAACATGCATGAAAGCAGAAAATAAAATGCAGTGTGGTGTTGTCTAACCTGGCTGTGCCTCGGAGCTGGGAATGTAAGAGGAAGAGGGAACCATGCTGGGTGTGGCTGGTAGGTAGCTGGTTGACGGCAGAGGATTCTCGTTCAGTGCCCCCAGTTTCTGAAAGACACATGAGCATGTATGAAAAATCTGAGACAGAAGAACTGAAAGATGAGGGAGGAGGAGACAAAACAGGAGAAATCACCAAAGTTTGGGGGATGTGACAGAGAAAGATAAACACACATGTAAAGGAGTAAAGTACCTGTGCAGAGACGAGGCCGGCAGCGTAGTCTGGTGTGGTGTTTTCCACCACGGCTTCCTCTTTGGCTGCTTTCTCTCCGGCCTCCGTTTCTGCAGCAGAAGAAAACATCATGTCACTACACTGTAGTCACTAAAGTGTAGCTCTAAAAATGGGACAGGTGAAGGGATTGAAATATAAATTACCCAAAGTCTTTCTTCTCCTCTTAGCCTCTCTTCCAGCTCCGACCATGTCCAGCTCTGAAATATCTAACAGCTGAAGGAGAAGAAAAAGCCAATGGTGAGAAAAGTCTAACCTCAAACACACAAATCCTGCAGGAACTGAATAACAATAAAACACAAACAAGTAACAACAATGTAAATGTGTGATAAGTAAAAGGAAATTACATCCAGCATTCATCATGCAAAACAGTAGGCAGGACTTAAATCAAACATTACCTTGACTCCTCTCTCCTTGCGCAGAGGCGTCCGTGCTGGGGCTATAGGCGTGCGGTTACTGGGTGGGCTGAACATACTGGGGGCAGTGGGGCTGCGGAATGGGGCCTTGGGAATCCCCTTGAGAGGAGCTGTAATGCAAACATTGATACATCTATCAACAACAGGGACACAAACCAGAACAGTCAACTAATTTGAGACTTGGCTAAAACACTCTGAGGTGCCCAATCATGAATTATAGTACTGATTTTTTTCTTTAAATCCAAACTTAGTACTGAATAACTGTATTTATTGGTCTTAACTCACTGGTAGTGTCAATCTTTTTGACCAGTCCTCTCCCTTTGGCGTGAAAAGGCACTCCGGCTGTCTTTTTCAGCTGCTGGGCTGTCTCTGTGGCTGGAGCAGAAAAGAATAAAAAAATGTAAATCACAACATTACAAGACAGAGGGAAACCTTCATACTGTTCTGTCACAATAAAACTGTAAACAAAACAACACGTGGCCATGCCTAACAAAGATAATTACACCAAAAGCAAGCCAGCAAAGATAAAAATGGCAGAAGTTTGAGGTAACTTACATTTCTGCAGCAGCTCCGCCCTGAGGGTCGCACTTTTCGGCTTCCTTTTCAGCTGGAAATGTTTGACGGGGGGTGTGAGGGGTCCAACCAGAGTGGTTAAAGCACTCTTGTTCAGGTACTGGCACTCCAGAGGAAGCATGGCAGACGCCTCGCACTCACTCACTAAGGAGAGAAGAGATGAGGAAAACAAAATCTGACTAGAATCAGAGGTAATGTGAGTAGAGATTTTATCGATAGTCAGGGGATAATAAGTTTGTCTACAAAACAACCATCAGTGTTGAACATCTGTAATATAAGTACATTCAACAACACATAACAGCATGTATAAATATATCAATGTAATCCTCTACAGATATTTCTTAGCTGTACTCAATTACTTGTTGCATCGATGAGCAAGTGTTCATATATTAACAGTGGAAACAGTTCACACTTAACAAATATGATGCATGCATTCAATATGATAAATACATAGGCATCAATCTGCTATAAATACATCTAATTCCTTTTCAAGCAACAGGCTTAGTAATATGTCCAGATGGTGTGCAGTCATATTTCCTTTTTTTATTGGTATGGGGTCAGGTGGCAGTCAGGGAGGGGCCACATGAATATACAGGAAATAGTGACACGTTCCATACCTTTCTCCCTGAGCTCTCCAAGAATATCCTGCACATTTGGATTCTGCTCCTCCAAGTCCAGATTGAGAGAGCCGGTCTCTGGGAAGGACTTGAGGATGTCTGCAACCATCAGCACCCAGGGCTCTGAGTCCACCGTAGCCAGCTGGATTATCTCAGACAGGGCCTCCTTCATCTAGAAAGAGAGGAGGATGGTGTTAAACAACTTAAAGTAACAGAGGATAAAATCCTTTATGCTGCAGGAATAACTTATTAGCATGAAAAAAGTTTCTTCATAACTGTCTCCAGAGTCATCAGTAGCCCAGAATACTACTTAAGTAGGAAGCAAAAATTATCTCTGGTTGTTCTTTGTGATTTAGGTGTGTGGTTTGAGTAATATATAATGTTATTTAATTATCAATTCTCATTTTTTTAGCATGTGGAGGAATGTGATTTTTTCTTTTAAGAGCTCATAACTTCTGTAATGTTTCTGCACTGGTCTCTTATTATTACTACTAGTTCCTATATTCCTGTATGTTCAAGTATTCTGTGGTATGAGTTCAGCGTGTTCTTTCCAGTACTTAGCTATTTCATAGTTTTGATGTCTCTCTCTCTTTCTATCTTGTACTGTGTATATTTTTATACTCATGTGCTGCTGCGTGCGTTTATTATTGATAATATTCGTGTAATTTCCACAACAACCTGTAGGCACTGTATCTCGTAATAGAGTACGTTTACTTTTACTTCAAAAAACATGGCACTTCTTGCATCACCGTACAACGCACTAAATTTGGAGGACAAGGGAAAGATAAGCCCTCAGTTCCAGATACTTTTACAGAGATAGTTAGTTTGTCCGTGTGTGAATATAGAGGAAACAAGTGATGACGACTGTCTAACGTTTCGGGCAGCTGAACAGGTGATATGTCGGACTGAAGCTGGGACCGCCCTCCAGCTCAGTCACTCAGCTCCGCTGTGCCCATCCCACCATCATGTCTGGACGAGACCCGCTAGGCTAATGTTTCCCGTCGTCGCTGGTAAACCACTGCGGGAAAACACGGCTATATGCTAGGGACAAGCAAGTCGTGAAGCCGCCTGGCGTTAACGTAATTTTTTTTAAAAAAATGCTGCGGTCTTGAAATTGAGGCAAAAACTTCAGGATAAGTAGTTTGCCGCTTCTTACGTCGGCTAGCGATATTAACCGTCGCCAATAGTGAAAGAGAGCAAGCTAACGCTAACTAAATAGATTTAAGCGTGTGTTTAGACGTTTCACAAGCAAACTAAAACACGAACAGAGAGCAGAGTTGTGATTTTAGCGCAACTAACCGAGACTGGTCTTTTGTCTTACCTATGAGTTTGAGTTAATCACTTCCCTTACCTGTCAGGCTAACACCAAGCTAACGCGCAGCAACCCACCTCGTCAACGGTCCGCCTCGGGAGGTGCAGCATCCCGAGCAGCAGTTTCAGCTTCACCGGCGGCGACAAGCTCGAAAAGCACAGCCGAATGTTGTCAATTACCGACACGGTGAGGAGAGAGGCGATGCTCGGAGGCGTCCAGAGCTCGTCCGTGGAGCCCAGTTTGTTGTGAAGCCACAGGCCGGTGTCGCTGTCCTTCATCGACGCCATCTTGGAAAAAGAAGTGTTTTGAGTTCGGGCATTTTAACGGGCTACCTAAGAAAACAGCAGTCAGGACCCCGCCCACACCGAACGGGTGGCATTTATCACTAGTGAACCATGTTAAGAAAAGAACAGCTGTACTTGAAATTTAAATTTAGTTTAATACTACGGCTTCATTTGGTTTCAGTTTTATTTGTTCATATGTTTTATGTTGATGTTTCTAAATAAAGTTTGTAAAAAGGAGTTTTAACTTAAAATGTAAATGTGTATGAGTGTAATTGGCAGCAAAGTGCATATTATTTCATTTTTACTTATTTAGTCCTTTCTAGGAGTGACATCTTCAAATGTTTTGTTTTATCTGGCCAACTGTTCACAATCTAAAGATGGTTTACTGCTGTCTTCAACAAAAAATGCACCAGATCTTCAGATTAGAGAAGCTGGAACCAGCAATATTTAGTATTTTTGCTTTTAAAAAATGACTGAGAATAGTTACACATATACATATCATATAACACTGAACCACTCAAAAAATAAGAACTTGTGATATTTTTTATAAGTATTTTTGTTATATATAATAGTTAACTGAATACTTTTGGTTTGTAGTTTTGGTCAGATAATACAAGACATCACCTAACCATCTCAATGTGCTGGCTGATCGAGATGTTAATCTCTACTATATGTATCTCGAGCACTTTAATCTACAACGTACAGTATACAAATATTTTGTAAAATGATCCCACGTTTTATATGTTAAATCTAAATCTGAAACTGGCAGGAAATATTCTTGAGTAACTATATACACACACAGTTATCACGTTATTATTATACAGTTGAATCTACACCATTTTACCACACTTTAAACACAAACTGAACATTATAATCTTCATGAGAGAGGATTTATTGCAGGGCTGTTGGATTACACTGAATTAGTTTTAGCTTCCTAATAAACTGACAGCTGGGGTATATAAACAGAATTAGTCTGTTTTAATTGCTCGTCTATTAAGGCTTTTATTTTGACTGATGTCACCGGAAGTGTTGAATGTGGCCCCCAAAGCAAATTTTAGGTGATCGACGCGCATGCGCACCCCCATAACCCACATAAAACAATCCTAGGTGGGCATCTTGCGCTGTGCAAAATATCATCGACTGTTTGACGGTAAGGTAACGTATATTTATCAAATAAACATGATTTCTTCTCTGTCGACTGTATTTGTTTTAATTATTCACAGATTTACCTATGAAAACTGGACTGTTTCTAAACAAAGCCTGTCAAGGTTTGGTGATTTCATTAACTGACGGCCGTGTAGGACATTTTTCGCTGTTGTATTAATGCTAATCACACACCTGCTGATTTTAATCTCCATATTAAAGGTAACTGATCGGTTCATCGCTATGGCATCCAGCGGATATTTGCAGGCAGCGGTGCTCCTTCTGGCGGTCCAGCTCCTGTGTCTCGGTGCAGCTGATGCGGATCAGGAGCCTGGGACTGTCATCCCTGCCGAAAGTAGGTGGATTTAAATATGAGTTCTGGGGTTTTTCTGTCTGTTCGGGGCAGGTTTTTAAATGGCCGGCAGGTGTAACTCGATGTGCCACAGCAGGTGCCTAGAGGGTTTTCCTAGGGGGAATTGTTGTGCATTTTAATTGGTGTATACATCATGAACTCAGCATGAAACTGGGCCTGCATATTATCTCTACTGAGGTTTGAAGGAAATTACCTGTAAGGTTTTCAGAAATTGAACCTTGTTTTTAAACCTCCTCCAAGATGGAGAAACTTAAAATAATATTTACACCAAGATGTAAGAGTAAACATCCCCCAATAAATAAAACCCAGACGAATAAACTAGGGCTGCAACAAATGATTGTTTTCATTTCGATTACTCTGACATCTGTTGTCCTGATTGTTCAGTTTTGTCTATGTCAGCTAGTAGTGAAAAATGTCATTGATGTCATTGACATTTACTATCATCCTGTGATTTCTACTTGTGGCCACAGACGGCACTGTAAGGTTTACTTACTGCACCCACTGAAGTCTATTTGCAAAAACCCCTCACAAAGTAATTCAGAGGATATACACCAGGATAACAACCAGTATATGACTGTTTTTATTTCCTCTTCAGGTCGCCCCTGTGTGGACTGTCATGCTTTTGAGTTTATGCAGAGGGCGCTGCAAGATCTAAAGAAGACAGCTTTCAACCTTGATGCCAGGGTAGGTGAAGTCCTGCTCTCCTGGATGGTTTTAGAGCATCATAAAATTTCTTTGTGTTTTATTCTTTTTCTTATTATTTTGTCTTCTCCCATGTAACTGAAGTGTTTAATGCTCATGATGCAGCTGATGATGATGAGTTTTCCATATAATAGTTGGTGCATGATGATGGTGATTTTGTCTTTGAGCCACTGATTGTTGGGTTGAATGACGATGTCTGGATGTACTGGAGGTTTAATGATTTCCTGTCATTTTACATGTATATGTGAGCTTATGTTTTATTTATTTCTATCACATGTATTTTATTATTGTTTTATGTGTTCTTGTGAATGCATTATTTTAGTAATTCCTAGAAGGAATTTGGCACAAACGTTCACTTGGACTTAAGGATAAACTGATAAGAATTTGGTGGTCAGAGGTCAAAGGTCGAGGTCACTGTGACCTCGCAAAACATGCTTTCGGCCATAACTCAAGAATTCATTCACCAATTATGACAAAATTTCACACAAACATCTAACAGGATAAAATGATGAAGTGATGACGATCATTTTCTTCACTGCCTGGTAAACACATCTTATTTATTGTGTCTCTATTGGGTCTAATTTTATTATCAGCTGGAAACATGAGTGTGCACCCCCTCAGAAATATTAGATGCCTGACGCCCCCTGAGTTCAGCTGATGTTCGATACATTTATATTTTTTCCTGTTGCAGACAGAGATGCTGGTGCTGAGGGCAGAGAGGAGGGCTCTGTGCGACTGTATGCCTACCAACTCACTGCGCTGAGATCTGCACCTCACCGCCGCCGAGTGCACCCGAGGACACGTCCACCTGTCTCCATCACACCCCGACACACTGACAACAACCCCCCCGCTCCACTCTCCTCATGTACAGCGATTCTCATCTTAACTTATTCACACAACTGGCACTTTATTTTCTTTTCTGTCACATCACTGTTGAGTGAGGCTTTAATTTCACGTCGCGTTGTCGTTTTGCCTTATTCAGGACGACTTTTATACCACTGACGTTTTACATTGTGAAAACACGTGTTAGTTTGTTTTCATTCGGGTCGGCTCTCATCTGTCTCCTATGAAACATAAACTATTTTTTGTACTTTTTAGTATTTGACTGTATGATGTAGATACAGTAGAATGCATTGGTAAATTTACTTGTTGAATGTGTTGTTTGAGATTAATGTTTACGATGATTATACACATCAAACTGTAGCATCACGTGGAATTTATTTAACAGCGCAAAATATTTCAATAACTGTTTTAATTAGCTAATTAAAATGACCTTTAGGAATCAGAGAAATTATTTTAATTTCACTTAATTTCACATTAGAATGAACTGATTTCCAGCCTTGCTTCTTTTGCAAAAAAAGGCAGGTGACTTATTAAAAACTGTTATTTTTATTTGTGTTAACCATTATTAATTTTGTTGTCAGCAGAAAGAAATGTGAAATTTTACAAACAATATTTTCTTTAGCCTTTTTTTTTCCTTTTGGGCAGAAAACACGTTCTTGTAGGTCTTGATTTAGCACAGCACTGTAGCATGAATTTACAGCACTTTTTGTCCTACTGTTAATATAGATTGTATGTATAGATTATGTAAATGTACATGGGTACATGTAACAGAGGTGTCTACAGACTTTGTCTTCTCTGTCTGACAAAGTAGTAGTGACGAACTAATAGAGTATCAGATGAACTGTAATATCAGCAGGAGGAGGGAGGATGAACAGGGGAATGCCGGCTGCAGCAGGGGACATAGAGATAGAAATAATAATCGTCTTATTGTTGCTTGTTCATGAACATTGTTCTTTGTTGACATTATGTCACAGAAAAACTCATCTATTGTCTTAATGTTGTACCTATCAATAAAAACAATGAATGATCTTGACTCTGACACATTTTCAAATTGTTTTGTCTGACCAACAACTCTAAAACCCAACGATACTAAGTTTAGAAGACAAATAACCAGCAAAACCACACGTGAGAAGCTCTGACCAGTACATTTTTGAGTTTTCAGAGACATTTCAGGATGTCACCTTGAGTTCTGGGAAAATGCGATCAGCATTTTTCACCCTTTCTTTGACATTTTAGATCAAATGAATCATCCATTATTCAGATTTGACAGATGAGTCAACAGTTGCTGCCCTGGACGAAAACACCTCAACACCGACTTTAAGCAGGTTAATATTAAGCTTTTGTTAACAGACTTTTTAAATTTACACTGGTTGTATATGAACACATTTCTCCTCCGTTCATTTATCCAAGAAGCTGGTCTGCAGAGCCTCAAGCCTGTCAGAGCAGCGTGAGTGAGTGTGTGTGTGTGGTGGTGGCGGGGGGGGCTATTATCGGTCACAGTAGTGATGTTATAAGGTCCTGCTGTTTTAGCTGACCTCATCCTCTCCCACACACACACACACACACACTCCTCTTTATTTACAACAGGGATTACAGCATGGAAAAAAAACACTTGCACGACCCTTATCTACACCAGCAGGAGGAGCCCTAAGTAAAGGCAGACCGCCAGCTGTGTCGCAGTGATGCAGCACTCTCCACTCCCCTCATGGCTGTAAATGCAGATGGGGGTGAAATACTGTAAATAGATACAAAAAGAGAAAACCGAGGAGGCTACGTCGGCCGCTGAGGTGCCTGCAGTGACCTGGCAGGAATCTCACCTGCATGTGCTGCCAGCACTATCCAGGCAAATCCCCTCATACACTGCACCACAGCAGCAGCAGATCGAACATACCAGACTTCTACCACAAAGAGCGACTGAGAAGTTTGAGCACGCAGGGAAGTCGAGTATACGCCGAATCACTTTGTAAAATCCTTGCTGTCAAGCAGCCTCTCTCTCTCCCACTCACTCGCTCACCAGCCTTATTCTCTCCCACAGAGGCCTTTCAGCTTTTCTTTCCTTTGCTCCTGGAAAAAGCTGACTGACTTGTTCCAGCTGTTTGAGTTTCTCCAGTTGGTGGCAAGCATTCAAAAAATACTCAGTATTTACTTCTCCTTTTATCCCACTATCTTAACTTGCCATAAAAGTTTGTTCACCTCACCTAACCCAACTGTGGAGCTTATTTAAGTGTTGATTTAAGACATGTGCTTTAGGCTTTATGTGGGTAAACTGAGAGGAAACTAGATCAGTGGTTCCCAACCCTCCGTACTTTTTCACCTGAACAGTTAATTCATATTTTCAACACCATGACATTTTGCTGTGATACAAAAATGCTATGTTAAGGGGAATTTGTGCAAACTGGCACAGTAACATTCATTTTCACCCTGATATTGAAGCCATGTTTCATTTTTTTTGTGAACACTGGAAGGGATAATTACCTCAGATCTCAGATGATGTTCCTTTGAAGCTGCTGATTCACTGCTGACAGTCTTTCGGAGAGGTCTGTTAATGAAAAAACAAAAACACAATTTCATCCAACACATATAGGACCTACAGTCTTTCTTAACTACAAGAAGATATCACCTTTTTAAAAGAGAGAATATTTCAGTCTGTATGGTAAGTGTGGAGTTCCTCCCTGTTTGTAATGTTAGAACAGGGAACTCCATCCACTTTTCAGTCAGATTTTCTGCCACTGTAAATTCTAAGAGACTGGTGTTAACGTGGTGGTAATCACAAAACAATCAATGACATGCTGAAGACAAAGACCAGCAGCTGGTGTGAGATGAAACTGTGAAAAAAAATAAAGCGGCTCGGCAGCTGGTAACACCTCTTCTTGATGAGAGAAAAAAGAAAACTAAACTAGAATTACCGCCTTGAGGTTGTATGCCTCCGCTAACATTTACCCAATATTATACCTGCTTAACAACAGGATGTTAACATTGTCATTGTGAGCGTGTTAGCTTGCTGTCATTAGCATTTAGCTCAAAGCACTGCAATGCAAAGTATAGCCTCACAGAGCTGCTAGCACAGCTGTAAAAACCAAAGGTAGATTAGTTGTTGTTTTAAAGAATGGTTTGTCTCTGTTTAAGTAACTTTTGCTGTATTTCGTTTTTGCTGGGTGCCATTATTTTATTTTATTTAGATTTAGAGTAGCAAAGTGTCTCTAAATGGTTATTCTGTGCATCTTGGTGTCTCCATCCTGCAGCTCTTGTAACAGTGACAGCAGCAGGCTGGAGTTAGCAGGACACCATGAATTAGTGATATGCATGATAATGCATTAAATATACATATCTATATTTTTGCAGGGCCTGCAATCTTGCAAGACACCTGACCCGTGCTGCAGAAAAATGTACCCAAGAGAGACAGAGTGAGATTGGAAAGTGACAAGAGGAAGAAACTATGGTTTGAACTTCAAGAGATGTTTGAAATGATGAAGTAAGGCTAGATGGTATAGAACAGATACAGATGGTTGCCAAGGCAACTTGAGTTTTTTTCTAAATACACCGTTAATTATTAAGAGTTTTGTTGGCATATGATGCTGATATAAAATTCATACAGTGTGTAAAAACATTTTTTTCTGCTCATATTTAGCTCGTCTCAGTTTGGATTTGAAAGTTCAGTTCATCCAAATCCTCTCACTCCTCCCAAACCGTGGGATAAACAGGAAAGACTCGGAGGACTGTTTTGTACAGGGGGAACCCAAATCCATCTTTTGGTAAAGACTACTGTCTGCCAAACCAGTGCCTGACCCACTGAGAGGTTGTCCACTCTGGGCGGACCATATCTCAAGAATATTAATGAAGCAAAAATGACAACAACAGAAGCAACTTGCAGCTCTGTCTCACGACCCATCAGCTTTTAGACATATTTATTTTACCTAAACCATCAGTGAATCTCATTTCAAATGCATTTATTTTCATTTTAATGCTGTAATATTATTTATTGTGATTGTAAAGGAGATTATAGTGATGATATCCATGGTGCTGAAGATCAGATGTTGGAGAGCTGCAGAGAAAGAGCAGATAAAGACACATATGAATATATAGCCAACAAAATATGAGAAAAAAAACAAGCTTTTTTCTACACTTGATCAAATAATCTTGACAAGAAATGGGAATCAGTGCACGTGGAACACTTAATGCTGCACACTCAAGTCTTTCTCTCTGATTAAATTCAATAAATACAGTATGGTTGTACTTTCACTATAATAACTACAGTACATGCATCATATTCACATTTTTGCTGGTCTTATTTCTTCTATGCCTTGTCATCCCTGTTTGCTCCTGTGATACAAAAGATAATTTGTAAAGTATGAAGATCTATGTTTACTTACTGACATACAGGCAGGATGCTGTGAGGGATTCATCTTTTTCTGCAACAACATCAGATCTTCTCATTGGATGCATCATCTACAGCAGCCCCTATCTCAGACTCCAGGTCTTCCAAGTCCTTCTCATCGAGCTCTTCGACACTGAGGGTGAGCACCTCCTGAGTGGGCTCTTCAGGCGCCCCGTCCTTTTGAGCGTTCTCACTGAACAATTTCTTTAGACCAGCTTTTATCTCAGACTCCAGATCTTCTAAGTCCAGCTCTTTGATCACCTCATCTACAGCAGCCTCTATCTCAGACTCCAGCTCTTCCAAGTCCTTCTCATCGACCTCTTCCACACTGAGGGTGAGCACCTCCTGAGTGGGCTCTGTGAGCAGCTCGTCCTTTTGGGTGTTCTCGCCGAACAATTTCTTTAGACCAGCTTCTATCTCAGACTCCAGCTCTTCCAAGTCCAGCTCTTTGTCCACCTCATCTACAGCAGCTTCCATCTCAGACTCCAGCTCTTTGGAAGACTGCAGAGCTGTGGGAGTTAGAAAGACATGCAACTGCACCGATTAATAAAGGTAAGGTATTTCACTATCAACTCTGTGAAATTTGTAATTTTACATTAAAATTACATGAGACACACATATCACATTTTATCATCTAATTACCTGGAGCTGCACTGATCACAGCCACAAAAGCGAAGATGAGGAGCACGATTTGGATCTTCATCTTCTGAAAGAAAACATTAAATATTAAACCTTACAAAAATGCCATCAGATGCTCTATAAGTATTTAGTAAGTGATGCTGTTTGGTCTGTGCACAGAGAAATAAACATATTGTACTCACCTTTAGTTTGCAGTTGTTGACAGGTGTGAATACCGATGACAACCTGATGCCTTCAACCGGAATCAGTATTCTGATTTTCTGACTGATGCACGTCAAATATATGTACCCTAGTTGTGTTTGTATTGTGACAACAGCGTGCAGCTCATCCAATGAAAAGTTTCGACATTTGTTAGTCTGTGGCAAACAGTGCTCCAAGGCAGAAGGTGCGACCACTTACAGTGCAGACACACAAACTGTGACAACTGCCATCAACTAACGTTTGTATTTTATTCAACTTCTGTTCCCTGATGTTGAATACTGATCAGGTGCACAATGTATTTGGTGTTTCAGTGAAAGCATCAAGCTTGTTATCATCTATTGCACTGTTGTGGTTAAAGCTTCAACCTCAGGTCTAAACCTATGGGTATGGAGTCCACATAAAACTGAAAGAAAGTGTCAAAAGGAATGAAAAAAATTTGCATGCCCAGGGTTTAGATTGGGCTGCAGCCCACTGGAGCTGAACTGCACCTCTTGGCATCTACACAGCACTCTGCTGGAGCTCAGCTCCATGTCCTTCAGCATCACAGTGTTGCCAGCTCCACACAACTCTTAAAACACCTGTCTCACACTGACAAACAAAAGTAGAATGTAGGATCCTTTTCCTTGACTTTATTAAATATCTGTGGTCATCACAAAGCAGCAGGATCAATATATGTGTCCAGAGTAGCAGGGTGCATTTTAAATAGATGGCACAGCAGCAGTATTTTAAAATAAAAATGTATACATGCAGCAGTTACAGAGCATTACATTACATTATGACTTATTTAGAGTCATGTATGTGCTCACTCTCCTTTTAGCTCTGTATTGGTCTGTATCAACTCCCAACATCAGTATCTGGTGCTTTAGCTGCTAAATGCTCCACTGTATGCATCAGATAGTTGTTAACTGTGTCCGTCTGCTGTTTGGTGCTGAGCATGTAGTGAACAGTGAGTTCACCAGAGCTTTTTCTCTGAACAGATTCCTGCTGTGACCAAAATGATGAGAGCAGTGAGAATGAAGCAAATCAGTAAAGATGAAGGGTCAGACAGCTGAACAACGAGATGAAACTCACTATAAAGCTCTGTAAAGCTGAGGCGAGCTGCAGATTCAGGTAATAGTTCTCTGTAGTTTCACCACTACGAGTGACCCATTTAACATTGTCATATTGTTTTCATATTGTCTTTTGAAATATAATAATATGTCATGCTAATGCAGGATCCTCACAATTCACTGCTCGTTCACAGCGTGTTCCTCTGCCTTTGCATAATCTCATCATGACAAGTGTGCTGACTTCTAAGACTGTCAAACCATAGTTTTCCACCTTGCTTCTCGCATATTTGTTTTTCAACCGTTGGCGCCTCTTCAGCTGAGCCCCTGAGGGTCACAGAGGACGGCTGATGTGTCTGAAAGCAGCAAAGGGAAATTGCTCTTAAATTTTTCTTAAGTATATTTAGTCAGTCTGAATACTGGGATCACAGCAAATAGCACATCTAATTAAATGTTTACATGTGTTTTGCATGCAGATTTTGTGTCAATTAGCAAACAGTGCTCCAAGGCACCTGAGACAGTCACCATT